>NC_064848.1:158447807-158815932 GCF_024139225.1 Suncus etruscus | reverse complement strand
AGAAAGATATCGCTTCTGGCAGGCTCGGGGGACAATATGGGATGCCAGCATTCAAACTACTGACCTGCATGCAAGGCAAACGCCTTACCTCCATGCTATCTCTCTGGCCCCTTAATTCCAATTCTTTACTAGTTTTCTCTGCCACATAGTAGATGAGCAGAAAGGGCACTCTTTTTTTTTTTTTTTTTTTTTTTTTGGGTCTGGGCTTTAATCCATAAAATAAGTTGGGGTGGGATGCACTAAGTAGTTTCCATGAAACTTTACAATCAGTTCTCTGCCCCTCCACCTCCACCGAATTTGGGGTTCAAGTTGCAATACCTGGTCTCTTGAAAATACCGTTTTCAGGGGCTGAAGAGATAGCATGGAGGTAGAGCGTTTGCCTTGCATTCAGGAGGATGGTTGTTCAAATCCTGGCATCCTATATGGTCCCCCAAGCCTGCCAGGAGCGATTTCTGAGCATAGAGCCAGGAATAACCCCTGAGTGCTGCTGGGTGTGACCAAAAAAAGAAAATACTGCTTCCAGAGCAATAGTATAGCAGATAAGGCATTTGTCTTGCACGGGGTTTCAACTCTAGGCATCCCATATGATCTCCCGAGCACTACCAGGAGGTGCAGAGCCAGGAGTAACTCCTGTGCTGCTGTGGCGCTGGGTGTGGCCCAAAAACAAAATTGATCTAGGGCACTGATACCCCGGTACAACATATGGTCCCAAAACAAAGTATTTTAGTTGTTTTGTTGGTTTTGCTTTTTGATTAGCTTGGGTGCTCGGGATCAGACTTGGTTGGTTGCAAGGTAAATGCCCATTGTACTATTTCTCAGGGGCCCTAAAAGTATTATTTTTAGAAGCTGGGGATGTAGCTCAGTGTTAAGAGTGCATGCCTTGGGGCTGGAGAAATAGCATGGAGGTAAAGTGTTTGCCTTTCATGCAGGAGGTCATCAGTTCGAATCCCATATGGTCCCCTGTGCCTGCCAGGAGCAATTTCTGATCCTGGAGCCAGGAATAACCCCTGAGCACTGCCGGGTGTGACCCAAAAACCACACACACAAAAAAAGAGTGCATGCCTTGGGCTGGAGATATATATATATATATATATATATATATATATATATATATATATATATATATATATATATATATACATACACACACACATATATATTATACAGTAGGTAGGGTGTTTGCTTTGCACGTGGCTTAACTGGGTTTGATCCCCAGCATCCCATATGGTCCCACGAGTTTGCCAGGAGTGAGTCCTCAATACAGAGCTAGGAGTAGCCTGGGCATCAGCCAGGTATGATCCCAAAACAAAAACAAAAAAAGAGTGCATACCTGGGAAAGTGAGAGTTTCCTGGGTTGATTCCTGGCACTGCAATAAACATAAGCACTACAACAACACTGAGTAGTTTAGAAAAAGAACTATGGATTAATAATATGTGGTAGTTGATTTAACCATTCTTTTTTTGGGGGGTGGGGGTCACACCTGGGCAGCACTCAGGGTTCCTCCTGGCTCTAGACTCAGAAATCGCTCCTGGCAGGTTCGGGGGACCACATGGGATGCTGGGATTTGAACCACCGTTCTTCTGCGTCTACGGCAAACGCCCTACCGCTGTGCTATCTCTCTGCTCCCTTTTGTGTGTGTGTGTTTTTTCTTTTGTTTGTTTTTGATTTAACCATTCTTAACAATGTCTTTAGCAAATCCCGACCCAATGTCCAACAGTCAGCCCCTGCAATGTGATGGGGCCAGTGGCAGGTGACATAATTATTTCTGAAATATTATTCACATAACCATGACAGGACTTTTTTGTTTTGTTTTTAGGCCACACACAGCGGCGCTCAGTTCCTCCTGAGTCAGAAACTGCTCCTGGCAGGCTAAGGGGACCAAATGGAGATCTTACCTGGGTTGGCCTCATGCAAGGCAAACACCCCACCCGCTGTGCTATCCCTTCGGGCCCCTATGACAGGATTTTAGCTTCTCAGCTTACTCTTCACATTAGGTTTATTGAAGTAGTTCTCAATTTGACTTCAGCACCTAATGAATGAGGTGAGGATACTAACACGGTCGGGCTCGGGCGAAGCTTTAGAGGAAACTGGGTCAGTTTACACACGTCCTCGCCTCAGGCTTGGGAACCGCTTCTCCTACCTGGCTCTGAGCAGAACAAGGAGTGAGGGGAAAATTGTGACCTTGGGGGCCGGGCGGTGGCGCTGGAGGTAAGGTGCCTGCCTTGCCTGCGCTAGCCTAGGACGGACCGCGGTTCGATCCCCCGGCGTCCCATATGGTCCCCCAAGAAGCCAGGAGCAACTTCTGAGCGCATAGCCAGGAGTAACCCCTGAGCGTCACAGGGTGTGGCCCAAAAACCAAAAAAAAAAAAAAAAAAAAATTGTGACCTCGTCGTAAAATTGGCTCAAGGGATACTCTACCCTCTTCCTGGACTCAGATAGGGGCTCCTGGAAGCAGGTTGCGGCCTGCTTAGGAGAACTTTTCTTCCTCTGCCCGCTTCAGCCAGTCCTCAGGAAGCAACCGGCTCCGTCTTCAGATTCCAGCAATTTCCCGATCCACAACCACGCACACCAAGCCCGGAGAAAGACTATAAAAAAGTACCAATCCCTAACCTGCCTCTTGGCACGCTATCCTCCGGTGCAAAACCTCGGCTGGGAGGCCAGGCTCGGCCCGTGAGGAGGAAGACCAGCCTTCTGGCAGACCGTACCCACTCCGCGCCTCCCTGCATCCTCCTGCATCCTCCTCCATCCAGCGTCCTCCCTCCCTCCCCTTCTCCCCCCTCTGCCCCTCTCCCCCTCGGGCTCGCCGCCCCCGCTTCCTGCGCTCCGGGGCTCCCATCCCGCGCTGCTGCGGGCAATGCGGCTCGGCGTGTGCGGCGGCGTGGGCGTGCTGCGGGGCGACCATGGCTGTAGACTGTTACCTCCGGTTCCCACAGTAACAATCGAAAGCCACGGTTGCCCTGGAGACGCGGGGGCGGGGCGAGGCGGGGCGCGAGCTGACGGTCGGCCCCGCGGCGGCTGCAGCCCGGCTGACGTCAGGGTCCGGGGCGGGGGGCGGGGGCGGGGTGCTGGTGCGGGCGCCCCTCCCTCCTTCGCAGCCCCCACTCCCCAGGGCTGGACGCGCCCACGGCGGCGGCCCGGCGGGAGGGATCAGCACCTCGGACAGCGGCATCGGCGGGGGCGGGGCCTATGTCGCGGGGCGGGGCGGGCGGGGGCGCGGTCCGGGGGCGGGGCCAGGCGTCGGCGGCCGTGACTGGAGACTGTTACTGAGGGCGGCCCGGGCAGTAAGCAGTCTAGAGCCAAGGTGCCGGCGCGCTGCCCGGGGGTGGGGTCAGTCCCGCCCGCCCGCCCGCCCGCCCGCCCGCCCGCCGCTCTTCGGCCCCCGCCGCCCCCGCCTCCGCCCCCTGGCCCGGGCACGCGGCCCCTGACGTCAGGCATCTGTGACGTCAACGGCGTCCCCGCGGGGCACTTCCGGGCGGGGGCGGGGCGGGGCGGCGCGTGCTTGGCTTGGCTCCGCCCCCGCCCGGTCCTGAGAGAACAGCTCCTCGCGCCCGGACGCCTGAGGGGCGCCGGGCCGGCCTGAGGGGGCCCCCGGGCAGAGTGGGGTGGGGGCGGGGGTGGGGGAGTGGGGCGCCCGGTTGAGGGCGGAGAAACGGGGTCCCGGAGAGCCGCGGGGGACTTAGGGGCCGGGCGGGGGCGGCGGCGGCAGGTGGGCGTCCGTTCGTCCGTCGCGGCTCCCGGCGAGGCTGAGTCACGGCGCCACCTTCGCCCACTCTCGGGTGGGGGCGGGGAGATGGCGCAGGAGCGGGAGCCCCCCGCGAAGCCGCGGTCCGTCGGTCGTCCTCGGTCGGTCCTCGGGCCGGGCTCGCTCCTTGCCTCCGCGCTGCGGCGCCCCGTCCCTGTCGCGGCCAGGGGTCCCCGCCTCAGCCCCCGGCCCCCATCCGCCCGCCCCGTTGGGGTCCGCCAGCAACCTGCCGCCCGGCCTCCGCGTCCTCGCCTCGGCCCGGGTCCTCCCGCGCCCGGCCCGGCCCGGCCGATCCCGCTCACCTGCCAGCCGACCGGCCGGCCGGTCTCCGCTCGCCGCCTCGGCTGCCTCGCTCGCTCGCTGGCTCGCTCGCGGCCCGGCTCCCTCCTGCCCTCCCGCTCGCAGCCGGCCGGCGCGGCGGCGGCTTTTATAGGGCGCGTAGTACTCGTGCGGCGGCTCATTCATGCGGCCGGGCTCCTACACACTGACGCGCTGCCGACGTCAGCGGGGAATTTAGGAACCGGGAACGGCGGCTATTTTTAGAGCGGGCGGGGGGGGCCGCCGCGGAAGAGCGGAGCGGGGCCGGGGCGGCAGCCCGCGTCCCCCCAGCCGGGCGGGCGGCCTTCGAGGGCTCCAGTTTCCGGAACTGCGGCTCCGTGGGGAGGACGATGCGTGGAGACACGGTCGTTTACCCCGGGACCCTTCGGGGTGCAGGCCACCCCCACCATCTCCCCAAGTCTCCATCCGGTGGCTCGCACCCCTCCGTACCTGGACCCGACGTCCTGCGACGTCACCGATGCCCCCGGGGGGCCTCATACCCGTCCGTGTCATCCCCCTCTGGGGGCCCGCCCGGAAAGGACGCTGGACCCTCGGAGGGGGCCTCGGTCGCCCTCCGGCGCTGTTTCACCCGGAGGGGGGATAAGGAGGAAGAAAAGTTGGGGTACCTAAGTGTCTGGGAGGGTCTTGTCTGAGGCCGCCGGACCCAGGAAGGCCCAGTGGAGGTCTAGATGTCCCTCCCAGGGAGGACTGGAGACCCTACAGAAGACAGAACAGCTGGAGAGGGTGGCTTGGGGTCCCGGGAAAGGAGGAAGGGTGTCTTGGAGGAGCCGGGGAAGAGGAAATTTCAGCAGGTACAGGGGAGGGACAGTTTCCTCTGCGCAGGCTGCCACTCGGTGAATTCCATTTAGGACCCTTTGGCGGTCATTGCGGGGCTCCGATGTAGGTTCGAGGAGACCGAGGATGCGGCTGGGAAGAGACTATAACTGATGGCTGGGAGAAACCGTTTCTTGGAGGAGTTTAAGTTCCTGGAGTTCAAAATTGGCAGGAAAGGCCTGTACCGAGTGGAAGGAACAGAGTTCTGCTGGACGAGATAGAGCAACAAGAGATCTTAGTCCGGCCCAACTCCATCAACACAAGAAAATATGGATTGGGCTAGGGAGGGACTGCACCAGGAAAGGCTGGTACAGCTAAGGATGGAAGGAATGTGAATGAGTGTAAAAAGAGGGAAGTTCACTGGAAGGCAAGAGGACCGGGTGCAGTGGGATCCTTTCATAGCACTTAAAGGTAGGGGCGAGGGGCAGTGAGTTCAACCAAGAAGAGCGCTAAACGTAAACAGTGGGGGTGGGGGCCTGAGCGGTAGGCGTTTGCTTGCACGCGGCTGACCCAGGTCGGACCTGGGTTCGGTACCCGGCGTCCTATATGGCCCCCCAAGCCAGGAGCGATTTCTGAGCGTATAGCCAGGAGTAACCCCTGAGCGTCACCGGGTGTGGCCAAAAAATGTAAACAGTGGGTACCACTGACTCGAGAGGTTTGTTTCTACAGTGGGGAGTGCTGATGAGAAGGAAAGGAGGGGCTGGAGTGATTACACAGCAGGGAGGGCATTTGCCTTGCCTTGCTGACCCTGTTCCACCCCCCATCTCTCCCCAAGCATTGACCCCGAGTCAACCAGGGGTGATCCTGAGTTAGAAGTAATGTCTGAAGGACCCTGGGTGTAGCCCAAAAACAAAACAAAACTAAAAACTGGGGCCAGAGAGATAACATGGAGGTAAAGCGTTTGCCTTGCATGCAGAAGGACGATGGTTCGAATCCCGGCATCTCATGTGGTCCCCTGAGTCTGCCACGAGCGATTTCTGAGCATAAAGCCAGAAGTAACCCCTGAGTACTGCCGGTGTGACCCAACACACACACACACACACACACACACACACACACACACACACACACACACACACACACACATACACGAAGAACAGAAATCAGAGACGTAGTAAAGTACATAGGGTGTTTGCCTTGCAAACTGGGTTTGCCCCCAAGCTCCGGACAGATACATGGCAAAGACCTTTTGGATCTAGCTTCCTACAATCTAACTTCCTAAATCTAGTTTCCTAGAAGCCCCTACACACATACACATGTCTTTTCTTTCCTTGTTTTTCTTGTTGTTTTGTTAGAGTTGTCTCGGAATGCCTTCCTGACTTAGTGAAGAGTTCCTATTCGTCAGTCAAAAATCAAGTCTAGGCAGCGCTTCTCCTGAGGACCCTTCCCTAGCATTTCGCACTTTTCTAGCTCAGGCTCGCAGCGTCTCTCTTGGCCAACGCGTCATAGAACCCGAAGCTTCAGAGCTCCGTGATTATTGCTAGAACTTTCTCACCCTCCTTGTGAGGACGTGGTGGGGAGGCGGAGGAGAAGGTAACGAGGAGATGGAGAGGAACACGGACAGGAAACGGGGTCAAGTTAAAGACTGCTGACGAGAAGGACCCGGCTGGCCCAGGAGCCACAGTCCTGAAGTCCGTGGAGGAGAGGAGAGGAGAGGAGAGGGCGCCTCGCGGGGGCGCCCGAGACTCAGCGTCTCGTCGGAACCGCGCGTGTCCGCAGCAGCAGCAGCAGCAACAGCAGCAGCAACAGCAGCAGCGCCGCCGAGTGACTCACTGGCCTGGCGGGGGTGTGCGGGCAGCGGTGGGCGGTGCGCTGCCCCCTCTCGCCCAGCGGCCTCTGCTGGTTACGAAGCTCCCCAAGGCCTCGGGAGACGCGAGCAGAGCGAACCTCCTGTTACCACGGTAACTGCGCCCCAGACTCCGGTTCGGACGCCGAAGGAGGGCGGCCAATCAGAAGCCGCGGGCGTTTTAGGGGACCCACTCTCACCCCTACGTGTGTGTGGGGGGCGGAGATGGGGGAAGAGGAGCGTGGGTCGCAAGGAGCCTGCGCTCGCTAGCAGATCTCAGACTGCCACTAGGCCGCTTGGGGACCCTTCCCGAGTCGCCAGGAGAGTGCCCTCGAGCTAGTGCTCCCCTTTCTCTTTGAGGGGGCCATTCGCATGAACCGGATTTTCACGCGGGATGGGGGCCTTGCGGGCGGGGGCGGGAGCCACTAGTTCAGTCACAAAAGCGCGCCCTCTTCATCTTGATCTCAGGGCGATGGTCCTACAAGTGGCCCCTTCAAACGAGTGACAGGTTAGCTGGGTACTGGATTCGCTTCTGCGGGACCACCACGATCGGTGTCTTGACAATTCCTGACTTAGTAGGATTATCCGTAGATTCTCCTGCAGTCTCTCGGGACTTGGAGCGATAGTACAGCCTGGGTTCAATCCCAATACTCCAAGTGGTCCCCCGGGTCCCACCACGAATAATTCCTGAATACTGAATATTGATGGGTCCCTATCAGTGCTGTGGCTCCATCAACATTGTGCTCCCTCCCCTCCCCAAAGAGTATCCAGGGATCTCTTTAGGTACCTCTTTACTTACTTTTGGCGGCAACCACGGAATCCTACGTGGAACCCCTTGGAGAAACCCAACAAAAGCGGGAGTTGGATCCTGAAAGGGACCAAGAGGTGTATCTATGCAAACATGAACAGCACCATATGTGGTGTTGGAGCCTAGAGAGAAGATTCGGTTACAAACGGGACATTTCTTTTTTCTTTTTCTTTTTTTTTTCTTTTGGGCCACACCCGGCGGTGCTCAGGGGTTACTCCTGGCTGTCTGCTCAGAAATAGCTCCTGGCAGGCACGGGGGACCATATGGGACACCGGGATTCGAACCAACCACCTTTGGTCCTGGATGGGCTGCTTGCAAGGCAAACGCCGCTGTGCTATCTCTCCGGGCCCACAAACGGGACATTTCTATCCATGCGGAAGAGTGTGGATGGCTATGGAGGGGGTGGGTGTAAATGACAGCCCCCTCTAGGAATGTCTGAGCAGTGTCTGCCCAGGGCCCTGTCTTCTTGCTCCTGGTCTTCTTCCCTTAGGATTTCCATAGCCTACTTTCCACCATCATCCACTGCCACCCGGGTCCTCCTCCTCGAAGGCCTGAAGTCTCCAAATCGGAGCAATGTGAGAATGTAGAAATAGGTGCTGGGGCGCACTCAGGACTCGATGAACCATGTGGGAGGGCGGATCTGGGCATTCCCCGAGTGAGCGAGTCCCGGGCCGACGGGCCAGCTGGCACCCCAGGTGCGCCCGAGGAACGTCGCCGCGGTGCCCGTCAAGTCCCGCGCTGCCGCGAGGTGGCGCTCCAGCCGCACAGCGCCGGCCGGCCCGGGCCGCTCCAGATAAGAGAGTGCGGAAAGCGCGGCGGGCTGAGACGCGGCCGGGACGCGGGGAGGACGGACCAGCAGGACAGACCGACCGCGGCCCCGGCGGACGGAGGGCAGCAGCGCGCAGCCACGTCCCCCCTGGATCCGCCGGCAGCCGGGCCCGGGGCTTCCGACATGCCCCCCAGGTGGGTCCTCGAGGAAGCGGGAGGGACGGGGGCTCGGGCGGACCGGTCCTCGCCGCTGGCAGCCTCAGGCGCATCCTCGGGCGCGGGCGTCCCGGGGTGACTGGCGCTCAGGGACCGGGATCGGGGTGCCGCCCCGGGCAGGCTCGGGACCTCGGAGCCGCGGTTCGGCTCCGGGTTCACGGCGGGGTCAGCGGTCGGGCCGGCTCTGCCCGCACATGGGCCGGGGCGACGGGGGGAAGCGAGGGGAGCTGGCGGGCGGGCGGGGCGGCAGGGGCGCTGCCCTGGCACGGCTCGGCGCCTGGCAGCGGGGCGGGTGGGGCGCCGGCGAGGAGCTGCCACCGCGCGGGAGGGACGCCCCGACAGGCTGCGGCCGCAGGTAACGGGCCTCGAGGCCCCGCGGACCAGGGGGGCCGGGGCGGGCGGGTGCGAGCGCGTCCAGGGCGCTCGGGGCTCGGCTCCGGGCCCCGCGGCCGTCTGTCCGTCGGCCGGAATGGGGCCCGAGCGCGAAGGCTGGGAACCGAGCGACGGGGGCTGGCTCGCGCCTCCAGGCCGGTTTGAAGTTGGGAAACTTTCCCCCAAGTTTGGGGCGGCGGAGTTCCCGCGGGGCAGGGGCCAGGGGCGCCGGGCAGGGAGGGACGCGGCCGGCGGCGGAGGCAGCGCTGGGGCCTCGGAGCCCGGGAGCGGGCCCGGGTGGGGCGCAGGCCGGGGTCAGGGCGCTGGCGGGTGCGTGCCGTGCCCGCCCGGGGCGCTGCCCCCTCCCTCCCCTGGGAGCTGCGTGGCCCCCCCTCCCCCCCACCTGCTTCCTGCCTCAGCCTCCTGCCCCGATATAACGCCCTCCCCGCGCCGGGGCCGGCCTTCGCGCTCTGCCCGCCGAGGCGGCCGCTGCCTCTGCTCCCCGCGCGGCCCGAGCCGCAGGGGCCCCCGGCGGAGGAGGGTCTGACAGTCCCCGGCCGGCCGGCCGGCGCTCCCCTCCTGCGGACCACCGCCCCAGCTGGGTGGCTTCTCCCGAGGCGGGTGGCGTTTTGGACTCGGCTCCCTTCTTCCCCACTTGGGCAGACTCCTCCGCCCTGAGTGACTTTTCCTGAAGCGGACATTTTCCTCAAATCGGGGAACAGTCTTCAAAAGGGTCGCTCCGCTCGAAGGAAGTTTTCTGTCCAGGAGGCCCCAGAACCGGCCTGGCATCGCAGGGGCTCCGGGGACACACAGATCGTCCTGACCCACCCGCCGTACTCCTGCAGCCGCTCCCGGCCTGGGTCTGCAGGGCCGGGTTTCTGCGCCCGGAGGCCTCTGAGCCTCACCGGTGCCCAGGCCGAGGGGCCGATGCCCTGGCTCGGCGGCGGGGAAGGGGAAGTGGAGGGAAGACGTGCGGGTTTGGTCGCAGGCAGCAACGGCTCTGTGCACCTTTGACCCGGCTGCTGTGTGTCCCTGCAGGAGAGCGTGCTGGGCAGACGATGCTGGACACGATGGAGGCGCCTGGCCACTCGAGGCAGCTGCTGCTGCAGCTCAACAGCCAGCGCACCAAGGGCTTCTTATGCGACGTGATCATCGTGGTGCAGAACGCCCTCTTCCGCGCGCACAAGAATGTGCTCGCGGCCAGCAGCGCCTACCTCAAGAGTCTGGTGGTGCATGACAACCTGCTCAATCTGGACCATGACATGGTGAGCCCGGCAGTGTTCCGCCTGGTGCTGGACTTCATCTACACCGGTCGTCTGGCTGATGGAGCAGAGGCCGCAGCTGCCGCGGCGGTGGCCCCGGGGGCCGAGCCGAGCTTGGGCGCTGTCCTGGCCGCCGCCAGCTACCTGCAAATTCCGGACCTCGTCGCACTGTGCAAGAAGCGCCTCAAGCGCCACGGCAAGTACTGCCACCTGCGGGGTGGCGGCGGCGGGGGCGGCGGCTACGCTCCCTACGGCCGGCCGGGCCGGGGGTTGCGTGCCGCTACACCCGTCATCCAGACCTGCTACTCGTCCCCAGCCGGGCCTCCGCCGCCGGCTGTCGCCGAGCCGCCGTCGGGCCCCGATGCCGCGGTGAACACGCACTGCGCCGAGCTGTATGCTGGCCCGAGCCCCGCCGCTGCCCTCTGCGCCCCGGAGCGACGCTGCTCCCCTCTCTGTGGTCTGGACCTGTCCAAGAAAAGCCCGCCCGGCTCTGTGCCTCCTGAGCGGCCTCCCGGAGACCGAGAACTGCCCCCCGCGCCCTGACAGCCCTCCCAGCGTCGGCCCCATTGTCTACAAGGAACCGCCGCTCGCCCTGCCACCCCTGCCGCCGCTGCCCTTCCAGAAGCTGGAAGAGGTCGTGCCGCCTCCCGACCCTTTTCGGAGCGGCAGCGGCAGCCCAGGACCCGAGCCCCCGGGCCGCCCCGACGGGCCCAGCCTCCTGTACCGCTGGATGAAGCACGAGCCGGGACTGGGCAGCTACGGCGATGAGTTGGTGCGGGAGCGCGGGTCCCCTGGGGAGCGCTGCGACGAGCGCGGAGGAGACCCGTCCTCACCTGGGGGGCCGCCGCTGGGCCTGGGGCCTCCGCCACGCTACCCAGGCAGCCTGGACGGGCCTGGTGCCGGGGGCGACGGCGACGACTACAAGAGCAGCAGCGAGGAGACGGGCAGCAGCGAGGACCCCAGTCCGCCCGGCGGCCACCTCGAAGGCTACCCATGCCCACACCTGGCTTACGGCGAGCCCGAGAGCTTCGGGGACAACCTGTACGTGTGCATCCCGTGCGGCAAGGGCTTCCCCAGCTCCGAGCAGCTGAATGCACATGTGGAAGCTCACGTGGAGGAGGAGGAGGCCCTGTATGGCCGGGCTGAAGCAGGCGACGTGGCCGCGGGGGCCGCCGGCCTAGGGCCCCCTTTTGGAAGCAGCGGGGACAAGGTCCCTGGGGCTCCTGGTGGCCTGGGCGAGCTGCTGCGGCCCTACCGCTGCGCGTCGTGCGACAAGAGCTACAAGGACCCCGCCACACTGCGGCAGCACGAGAAGACGCACTGGTTGACCCGACCCTACCCGTGCACCATCTGCGGGAAGAAGTTCACGCAGCGCGGGACCATGACACGCCACATGCGCAGCCACCTGGGCCTCAAGCCCTTTGCGTGCGATGCCTGCGGCATGCGCTTCACGCGCCAGTATCGCCTCACTGAGCACATGCGAATCCACTCGGGCGAGAAGCCCTACGAGTGCCAGGTCTGCGGCGGCAAGTTCGCTCAGCAACGCAACCTCATCAGCCACATGAAGATGCATGCCGTGGGTGGCGCACCGGCCGGTGCACTGGCGGGCCTGGGCGGCCTTCCTGGCGTCCCTGGCCCAGACGGCAAGGGCAAGCTCGACTTCCCCGAGGGCGTCTTCGCCGTGGCCCGCCTGACTGCTGAACAGCTGAGCCTGAAGCAGCAGGACAAGGCGGCAGCCGCCGAGCTGCTGGCACAGACCACGCACTTCCTGCACGACCCCAAGATGGCGCTAGAGAGCCTCTACCCGCTGGCCAAGTTCACCGCGGAGTTGGGCCTCAGCCCGGACAAGGCGGCCGAGGTGCTGAGCCAGGGAGCTCACCTGGCGGCCGGACCCGACGGCCGGACCATCGACCGTTTCTCTCCCACCTAGAGCACCCCTCTCCGGCCCACCTCCGCGCCGCCTGCGCCATGGCCTGGGTCCGCCTCTGCGGCAGCAAGTGGTGCTGCATCTAGACAACTGTAGCAGCAGCAGCAGCAGCGGGCAGCGCCGCCGCCCCACCTGGCCTCACTGCTTTGTGCCTTAGCCCGGGGTTGGGGGTGGGGGAAACCTCGGGTCAGGGGTGGGATGGGGGAAAGGGAGATTTATATTTTTGATATCAGCTTTGACCAAAGGAGACCCCCAGCTCCACTCCGCCTCTTCCTGTGGTTCGTTGGCCCCTTCCCCCAGCTCTGTGCTGCTCTGGGGGGCAGGGTGTCACTGTCGGGGCGCTCCCAGCCCTACCTCCGGCCCCTGGGACCACACCCATTCTCACTGTGAATCTCCCCGCTGGGGTCGGAGTGTTGGGCAGAGTTGGGGAGTGGGGAGGGGACTGAGCCGGCTGGATGGGGCCCCCCACCTCCACTCCCGCCCACCCCGGGGACTGATAATGTGAAGTTCCTCATTTTGCACAAGTGGCACTAGCCCCAGGGCCAACCTTTCCCTCCTGATGTTAGAGTATGAGACAGCCACAGCCTTCCTAGTCTCTCACTCTTACGGTGTCCCCCTCATTACCCTGGGGCCCCGGACCATATTTATTGCATGCACCCCCGGGGCCCCCATCCCGAGCCCAGGCTGGGCTGGAATGTGGTCTCTTTAGCTCCCTCCTCATTTGTATATTTTCTACCTTGTACACAGGCTCTTTTAGAGCCGCTTCCATTTTCTATACTCGAACCAAACAGCAATAAAGCAGTAACCAGTGACCCCGGACCCTGCTGCTCTCTTACCCCTGCACAAAGACCTGGGTGGGCCACACCGGGGTGGGCAGAGGGGCCAGATCGGTTCCCTCCTACGGGGGCTTGGACTTCTTCCCTTCCCATCCCGAGACAGATGAGCCAGAGGTCAGTAAGTTTCATAACTAAAAATTTATTAAGGAAACAAAACCAATGCTGCAAGTGGAACAGAAAGGAGTTGGATCTCCCACCCACCCGCTTTCATCTGTGGGAGAGAAGAGGGTGGGGACCTGTACCCCACACAGCCCATGCTTCTGAAGTCCTGGGAAGGTTCAGAAACTGGACCACTTGCCTTGGTTCTCTGGCATAGCCACACTCTTTCAGGCATGACCTGGGTCTGAGGAAGGGCACAGACTTGCTGCCGTCCAGTGGGCAGGGGCTGTTGATAGCCAAGACAGAAGGCTCTGGGGGATCCCCCATTGGTCCCATCAAGACTTACTCCTAGCAACTCCTCAAACCTCTGGTCTCATCCCTGTACTGGGATATGGGGACACATTCCCAGCAAGAAACCTCCTGAGTAAGGCTTTAACACAGGTGCCAGCTAAAGAGGCTAAGGAGCCTGTGTCAAGTTTTTCTAGGCAAATCTAGAAATGGTTAAAACCCCAAGCTAGACAATGCTCCTCTCCCAGGCACTGGCCCCACTAAAACCCTTCAGACCAGGTAGAACAAGTCTAAAAGTTTCTAGGATCACTTAGGCCAGGGCACGGCAAGGGTATAAAACAGCTTTATTAAGTATGTGCCATGGGTACAAGAGGAGGACTCAGCATGAGGATCCCTTTGGCAAAGGAATGGAGGGAGGAAATGGAGGAGACCACAACAGTGAGATGACTAGAACAGGAAGGAGGGTGAAGGGGATAATTCAGGACGGAGAGGGACAGGAGAGAACTGACAAGAGTCTGAGGAAGTTGTGTGAAGGTGAAACTAGAGCAAAAGAAGAAAAACGAGGGGTGAGGGAACAAGCAAAGGCCACCTGGAAGCATGGGGCAAGACTACATGTCCTTTTCCTCTAGACTCACGACTGTCCGAGGGCAACACAAGCTGCCAAGTGATAAGGGCAGGAAGAGCAGCATGACGGGAGCATGTGTGTTTGAGGTCAAAGGAGTAGAAGAGGTGGGATGCCAGGGATGCTGTCTTAGGACATGGTGTCAGAACCCGACTTGGCCCATGGGAGAACTGGACCTCAGGAGAGACTGGGCACTCAATGGCATGGCCAAAGCCTCTTGGACACACTGAGGATGGTCTCTGAAGACAATTAAAGGGACCTGTGACTTCACCTGCACCTGATGGAAACTTTAAGCCCAAAGCCCCATCTCCACCTGAGAAAAGTGGTTGAGTCCCTGGCGGAGTTCTTTCCCCAGCTCTGGAACTAGACAGGAGGGAGAAAGGCTGAGAGCATGGGCGGCCTCTGTGGCTGGTCCACCTGCTTTCACTGCAGCCAGCTACCGCCCTGCTAAATCCCAGCAGCCCAGGAAGATCCCAGCAGCTTCCGCCCGACCCTTGGGAGGGGCTCTGTGAGGAGCAACTCCCCCACAGCATGGCCACGGTGTGGGTTGGAAGAGGATGGTTTATTTTCTGGGTGGATTGGTGGCTCAGGCATGTGGGCATCTTCTGTGCTACACTAGGCGCCTCGTGGCCTCTCAGGAACGGTTCCACAGGGTGGGCCCTGGTGTGGGCCCCTCAGCCCACCTGGGCCCATGAGAGGAAGGCTGGGATGTCCCGCACAGGCACATTCCTCGTCAGCGCCTTCACTCGCAGGTTACGGTCATCGGTCAACAGCACCACCTCCCGCAGCAGCCGGATGGGCTCCTCTGTTGGCAGGAGAGAGCAGGACTTCATTGAGGTCAGGAAGCAGAGGCAGTAGCTGCCTCCCCTCTCTCTGGGGAGGAATGTGGTCCCCAGATGAATGGTGGGAGAGGATTAGGGCCACTTCTTGGTCTTTCCCTCATTTGGACACTTAGCCAAGGGTATCCCTACCCTTCTAGTTGAGAGGGCCACACTGGGCAGGGGGGCTGGCTGCCTTCCTTCACCCTGAGAGATGCCCAAAACTCTGGTCTCAACAGATCTGTCTCCAAGGACTTTGGACAGAAAGAGAAGGCCCTTTCCTTCCACTACTCCTGTCTGCTCAGCTGACTCACAGCACTCTCTCTGCACACCCTCTCCTTCTCACTGCATCCAACCAAGAGGTAGAAAAGTAAAGACAGGAGACAAAATGTACCCAAAGCTGCCAGATGTCAGAAAAGGGGACAGGCGCTCTGAGGAATGGAGGGTAAAAGTTCATGGCAGAACTGTGCCATAATGGCTGGCCCTGAGGCTATAGATAATTTTTTCTCAAATAAAAATAATCTATATACATGGTAAAAACCTGGGACAGTACAAAAGAGCAGCAAGCAAGGGTAAGGAGGAAGGATCATCCTTCCTGCTCCCTTTCAGTGTCTGTTCTGCTCCCAGAGGGATATCTGTGTGTGTCCAGATACCTTTCTGCACATTTACAAGTATGTATGCTTGTTACATAAGCCTCTCCCACCACAGCATTATGATCATATTAGACATACTTTATTCAGTTTCTATGTATTCTAAAGATCTATGTTGGCACAAAAACTGGTCCTTGTTCTTTTTATTTAGTCACCATGAGTTATGATATTATTAATATTAATGTTCCCTCATTGTTTTTATATATTTAGAGTGAGGGCAGGATGAATTCCCCAAACTTACAATGTATGGGGAGAACTTAAAAAAAATTTACTCACACAACCTACTCTCTCCTCCTCCCCAATGCGATCATTTCCCCACCCTAGCAAGGAACTTTAGGTGGGTCTCCTCAGTGCTGGCCTGGCTGGGTATTTCCTATATGAGGCTGAGAAGACAGACACGTGAACTGTCCACCAGGGCTCGGGGCTGTTAATGTCATACCAGAACCGAGCAGTTCCAAGTGTGGCAGCTCCAGGGGTTGCCATAGCCTCTGGAGTATGGGCACAGAGGAAGAGAGAGACTCTGGGGGCTAAGAGTGGGGGCCAGGAAGAGGACCAATGAAAGAAGGCATGACGGGAAGTGCAGAGCTGTGGTGGGCACTGAGAGAAGATGGCGGCCATGGGTAAAGAGATGTTTTTAAACTGTTCAGCTGCCTGGGCCTGTCCTCTGGGGTGTGTGAATGTGGTTTGAAGGGTGTGGTGTATGCTGGTGTTATGTGGGGCTCCCAGCTGGCTGCCTGAGTCTGTCTGCAGACCCACGATTCTGGACCTGGGACTCAAGAGCAGGAAAGCTCCAGGCCTTTGGTCCAGTTAACCAAGGCTCAGCATTGCTGGCAAGGGTCTGCAAAGGTTTCTGTGGAACTTTGAGACATTTTTAACAATAAACATCCTCCGTTTTGACACTGGTAACTTCACTTTGTTAGAAACCAGAGACTGTCATCTTGTCAGGCCCCATCCGCCATAATCCACATGATTTTAAAATTCAAACATCGTTTACACATAAACATTTGGTGATAGTTTCTCTATGAATCTGACAAGTTAATCTGCTAAGAATTCACACTGACAAATGGGGTTTGATTACACCAGCCGTTGCTGATGTAATTCTGATAGGGGCGGTCCCCAGGATGGCAATGGGTTCCTGTAGGCTGTTTGGGGTCAAGTAAGGCGTGGGGGAGATTATGGGGTCAAAATGTCTGGGTGGGTGGGACTGCAACAAGGCTTTCTGTCAGCCTGTCTACCTCTCCCTCTAGGAAGCTGCCTGGGAGCAGAGCCCACGTTCCTAGGCTTAACTCAGCTAGGATGTCTTCTTCCTACTTGAATGTTCTAGGGAGTTTGTACAAGTCACAAAGCGGGGTGGGCATCTCCAAAAACACAGCTCTTGGTCTATCATGTAGGACACTTTACTCTGGAAGAAAGAGGGGCCAAACTAACAAGAGGGGAGGAAGAGCAGGAAGAAATAACCTCCAATGCAGCCAAGGTAAATGACTAGAGCAAAAGAATGGGAAACCAGGACTCAAAGAAATAACCTAGGAAGACAGAAACCAAACGAAGACAATGACTAGCACATGACACTGATCTAGGAGCCTGAGAAATCCTTCCAAAAAGACAACTAGATGTGTCCTGGGAAGCAGGGGAAGAAAGTATTAGAGCTTGTGGTCTCTGAGGGGCTGTAAAGAATTGACAGCTCTGATTGAGGGTGAGGTGCTCAAGTCCCTATAAGATCACAGGGTGGGGGGCCAGAGAGATAACACAGTGGTTGGGCTTTTGCCTTGCATGCTGCTGACCTGGGATGGACCCGGGTTTGATCCCTGGCATCCCATATGGTCCCCTGAGTCTGCCAGGAGTGATTTCTGAGGGAAGAGTCAGGAGTAACACCTAATCACCACTAACTGTGGCCCAAAAACAAAACAAAACCAAAACCAAAAAAAAAAAACAAAAAACCCAAAACCCAAAAAAGATCACAGGGTGGGCCTCTGCTTGCTAGACTAAATTCTGCTCACCAAAAAGATGTCGCAACTTTGCTAAGAATTCTCAAGCTCTCACCTGCCTCCAACTCCAGACAGTCTACAAAGTATTACAGTAACCACAGAAACAGGTAGAAAGGATGCACTACTGCAGGGGAAGTCCCTCCGCCTGGTATGATGAGGATAAACATTATGGGATGAACTAGGAGGGCAAGAATGGCCAAAAACAAAACAAAACAAAAACCCACTGCAAATTTTCCAAATTGCAAAAGGTTGGGCTAAGAGACCATGGTCAGAATAAAGTACCTCATCTCCTATCATAAAGGCATTCTCACTAGGGCCCGAGTGATAATAAAGTAGGCTGGGCTCTTGCCTTGTACGCTGCTGACTGGGGTCCAACTCCCCAGCACTCTTTATGATCCCTGAGGCCACCAGGGGTGACCACTGAGTGCAGAACCAGGAATAAGTCCTGAGCATTGTGCCAGGTGTGTCCCAAAACCAAATAATAAAAAATTGTTTCACTGTCAAGAGGACCCAGGACAGAAACAGATACAGATACATGGGTTAGGGAAGCTCACCACCTAGTGCCTATCTTACTGAATTAGGCCCATTCTTATTTGGCCCAGGGGCTAGCACATTCCCTGGGTGGGAGCTGACTGTGGGGAGGAAGGGCAATCTATGACAGGGAGGTGTGACTTGCAGGAAAGAAGGCCACTGGGTTGGTCTTAGGCTTGTCTCAAACTTTCTAGGCTGAAACTGATAGAATGACCCCTAGGAAGAGGCAAAGCTGCCTACCTTTGTTGGTGGGCATAAAGTCCTTAGCTTTGTCTTTGCAGTAGTGGAGGCAGCAGGAGAGGATCAGGTCATCGTTGTTACCCTGCAAGAAACCGTGTGAGACATGCCATGGGCAGGAGGGGGCGCCATGAGGAGGTGGCACAGGTATCACTGGGTGCTGGGAGGTCACACCCTCTCTTACATGCCTAGGCTCTGCTGGGCTGTGTCCAACTGTGCTTCGAGATCTAGGGGACGGGAGTCTGCCCCTCCCAGGGCTGAATAGTGGCTGCCCCCTATGCCCAGAAAGACCTTCCTTTACCCTCTTCCTGGAGCCTCTATTCTGAAGGTTGGCTACAGGCCCTCCCTTTCTAACAGGGTCTCAGGGGCATCCAGATGCCCAGGATGACCTTCCTTTACCCTCTTCCTCCTAGAGCTCCTATTATGAAGGCCGACTACAGGCCCTCCCTTTCTAGCAGGGGTCTCACCAACTGGCCAGTGATGTCCTCACTGCGGAAAGCGATAGATTCAAGTTCATTGCCACGGCTGGTCAGAGCCCGGAGGCAGGAGTCTCGACTCTCGAATCGCCGCTCGAGGAACTCAATGGATTTTCGGGCCTTTTCCTGTACCACACGGGCGTAGCCTCCAGCACGGTGGTCTGTCTCCTGCCCCTTGGCCAGGCCGTCCAGCTCATTGATCACTGATAAGAAAGAGTTTCCGCAAGTTATTAGCCTGTGTGCTATCTGCCTACACCATTTCTCCTTTCCAAGTCAAGAACCCATCTGATCCCACAGGACTCTTCTAGAGCACTGAGGGACCCTCGAGAGCAAGTGTTCCAGACTTATTTTTGAACCATATCTGGCAATGTTCAGGGCTTAGTCCTGGCTGTATTCAGGGGTCTGGACACCACTGAGTAGTGGTACTCAGAAACCATATGTGGTGCCAGGGATAGAACTAGTGTGGACTGTGTGCAAGGCAACTGTCTTATTTTCTATACTCTCTCTGATCCATGAAGTTAGTGTTCCAGACTTTTATTTATTTATTTTTTGTTCGTTTTTTTGGGCCACACTTAACTGTGCTCAAGGATTGCCCAGGGTTGTGCTGGAGTACCACATGGGATGCTGGAGGACCATATATGGTGCTGGCTGCATGCAAGGCAAATAATTACCTTACCTGCTGCACCATCTCTCCAGCCCATGTTTTAGACTTTCTACAGTGGTCTATTCCTATCCTCCCCTTCCTTCCACCCTCAGGGCTCCACTGTATCCCCGGGTATCTTACAAGGATTTTCTAGAGCTGCTGTATTCAGAAAAAGAAACCTGGCCTCGCTATTACATTCCTTAGACATAGGATCAAATTGAAAGGATCCCTCAGGAGAAGCAAGGGTAGGGAGAAGCTAAAAGAAAAGAGGCATTTTTCCTTATTCACTATAACATCACAAATAATTGTTCAAGAGGGAAAAAGTTTTATGTCCCGTCCTCAATTGTGTGCAAGGACATCACCAAGTGGGAAGCTGTGATCACAGCCTTCCTCGCAAGACCCTTAGTATTCCCTAAATCTGTGCCCTTGGCACATCCTCCTCCTGATACTGCACGTGCGTCTGTGTGCGCCTGTCTGCCTATGTGTCTGGGACACAGCTTCATTTTCGAGTGAAGATTCTTTCCAAAATTCCAGCCAAAAGCCTGAGGTCAAGTGGGAAATATGCACTCCTTGGGGGTTCCGGGAGTGTTTGGGGTCTGAGGCCTCTTCTCAGTGTAATGATTCATGGCTTGGAGTTGGCGTGAGCATGCTGTTCCATGGTGAGCCTGGCACTCATTGTCTGGGTATTCAGAGATGCTTTCTGGAAAGAGCCCATATGGACAAACAAATGGACAGACAGAGAGACAGACAGACAGACACACACACTCTTTCAGCAACCTGAGGCTTCGATGTTCACACAACGTATGGCGGAGGCTGAGGAGCAGCAGTGGCTGAATGGTACAGCAAACAGAACATCAAACAGGAAAAACTGGTATTCCACCCCAAAATCTGCCTTCCTGCTTCCAAACTAAACAGGCTTCAAAGGGGAAGCTTGTTTGTGCTTCTGCACCAGGCGGGGCTTCTTAATGCTGGGGTCAAGGCAAAGGAGCATGTAGTAGGTTAAAGAGCACAAGAAACAAGCAGGGATGACAGCTGCCTTAACCCTTCATGTTTGGTGCACACAGTGAGTCTACTGAGGAAACCTCTTGGACAGAAGCCCTTAGACTCTCCGTATATCCAGGGCTGTGCACAGAGGAGGAGGGTTCAGGACACTGGCTGGACTGCTAGTCTTGGGCTGTTATTTCCTGACATACTTGAAGCCATCTATTCACTTTATATGCATTCTCTGGGTGTTCTCTTCTATTTTTGTGGAGGGACTAGTGGATGTTAAGGAGATTCAGGGCCCCATTCATTATTCTCAGTTCTTCGAAGAGGCCAGTGGCTTGATACAAGGGCCCGGCTCAAGAATGTGATGCTGCTTGGGCCTTGTGTTGCTAATAATACCTAGGTTACCCCAGCAGCACTAAGGGCCTCCAGAGCTACACCACTGTTGCTCCAGGACCCTGGAGCATGAACCAGGACCATGAACTTGGGCCAGGGGTAGGCTAGGCATATGCTGTAATGATTGTCTCTCATTCCCACCTTGCTCCCTCCCTGCCAAATATGACATTCCTTTCTTCTCAAGGTCAACACCTGCATGCAACTTGCCTTCTGCCAATTCCTGAAGCACAAGGAGACAAGACACAGTAGGACATAATCAGTGCTGGTGACCAGTAGGGCACTTGCTTGCACGTAGCTGACCCCATATGGTTTTCGAGCCTTGCCAGGATTGATACCTGAGCACAAAGCTAGGAGTAAGCCCTGAGCACTACTGGGTGTGGCCCCAAAACAAACACAACACAACAGAACAAAAACCTGGCTTGCTTGGAATGGTACTGGCTCATTTCAAGTTTGTCTTAGGTGACTCCTGACCTATCAGCTAACCTCTCTCTTAGAATATTTCTTATTGTATAGGCCAAAAGCGATCAATTTCCTTTCTTCCTTGTACAAATCTCCTGGTTAGAAAAGCAGAGATTTGGGGCCGGCGAGGTGGCGCTAGAGGTAAGGTGTCTGCCTTGCAAGCGCTAGCCAAGGAAAGGACCATGGTTCGATCCCCAAGCATCCTATATGGTCCCCCCAAGCCAGGGGCAATTTCTGAGCATGTAGCCAGGAGTAACCCCTGAGCATCGAATGGGTGTGGCCCAAAATACCAAAAAAAAAAAAAAAAAAAAAAAGAAAAGCAGAGATTTATCTCAAAGTTATGCCACTACAAGACTCTGTGGGGAGCAGCAAAGCTGAAATAATTTGATGTCTTGCTGCTCAGTCTTTTGGGGGAAAGAAGGAAGAGAAGCTGCTCAACTTTTGAAGATCAGCAGCAAATCTTCCTTTAGGTCTCAGGGCCTAGATTTAAAAGGTTCTGGCCAGGCCACATGGGGAGGGGGAAGGAAGACAGGGAGGGTGGAGGCGGGACGAGGGCTGCTTCAGTGCCAACATTCTCAGGTGGTGCTAACGTGTTTCCCACAACCCCCCAGGGTTCTATAGCCTCTGCAGGGGCGGATGTTTCCTGCCCTTTGTTTCCACCCTCATCTGGCACTAAGACACTTGGGACTGGGAGGGAAGGCCCAATGGAACATCTTGGCATGCATGTCAGAGGTGGCTTGGCAGGCAGACTGCCAGTCTGGCAGCCTTTCCAGAGGACAGGGATCCTGAATGTGCTCCAAATAGTGGCTGTTGAGGAAGGGACGCTGAAAGCTTGGGCTTTCCAATCATCTAACTTCCCTCCCTTCGCTAATAATAGCTATTTTTACTATATCATCTTCATTAGATTGGAGCCCAAAGCACAGAACTTGGGCTGAGATTGACTGGTGCAGAGCTCCAAGAACTTAGGGTGCCTAGACAGTCCCTAGAGACAGACCAGCTGGGCTCCTCTGCCTGAAGCCTTGCGGGTAGACACAAGCTAGCTGGGTCCTGAGATGCTGACCCTGCCCCAGCACCAATGTTTGACAGTGGCAAGAGCCCAAGTGACGGGAATCTATAGGCATGAGCCAAGGGCTTGCTCTGGAGGGTTTCTGTCAGCCTGGCCTTAGGGTGACATAGGCCAGAAGAATGCTACCTCCAACCAACAGAATGATCATGAAAGCTGCAAGACAATCAGACCAAAGGCATCTAACCACTTCAAAATCCTCCCAGCTTCCCTGCCAGACCACCCAGCAGCACTGCCGTTATCTGCCAGGGCTGAGTGTTTACCAATAACGGGAACCAGCTTTGCTGTTTTGCTGCAAGCTTTATAAGGATAAAAACAAGGGCTGGGCTCAGGCAGCCTCTGGTTGCTGGGACACAGGAGTCCATTTGCTGAAGCAGTTTAAGCCATGGATCAGTTATAATAATTTGAACTGCTTTGATTATTAAACAAATTTCCTTGTCCCACACATTCCCTACTTCCCTGCAAATCCTGTCTTACACATTCACCAGGGTGCTGGCTGGCTGGCCCCTAGGCTGAGGACCATTGGAGAGGGGGTTGCTGAGCATGTGCAGGGCTTGCTCTGGCCTGACTCACCAATAAGGGGCACCACCAGGATGTACTTCCTGCTCTCCAGAAGCTGTGCCAGACTGGCCAGGTGGTCAATGAAGCCATTGGTGTCTGGTACGAGAAACAAGGGTCTGATCTCGAGTTCCATCTGCCTCATCTGACTCTGGTCTTCCAGGACGGCCTGCAGAAACACAGAATGGCGAGCCACAGTGAGTGGGCAGGAACTGTGGATGAACAAACAGGGCCCTGACTCCACAGTGTGTCAGCATCCTACCCTCTCACCCCTGGCTCTACTCACTCCTCCAGAATAACAGCAGGCCCTAGTCAGGCCTGAGGGACAGGCCCAAGGCTAGGCAATCCACTGCAATAAAAATCAACATAGACCAAATGGCTCAGGGGTATGAGGCATGATTAATTAAAACTCTGTAGAGGTGGCTTGAGTAATATAGCAGAGCAGGTAGGGCATTTGCCTTACACTCAGTTGACCAGGGTTCAATCCACAGAAACCCATATGTACCTGAGAACAGCCAAGAGTAATTCCTAAGTAAAGAGCCAGGAGTAACCCCTAAGCATCACTGGGTGTGACCCCAAAAGAAAACAAAAACTGAACAACCCACAGAAAAAAACTCCAAAGAAACCATTCTGTAGGGGACTGAAAAAGGACAGTGTGGGTATTAAAAACCAAAACTAAAACAAAACAAAATGAATAAACAGTAACAGAATGGGGTAACCTTGAGCTGGGGGCCTATGAGATAGCATGGAGGTAAGGCATTTGCCTCGCATGCATAAGGTCAGTGGTTCAAATCCCGGTGTCCCATATGGTCCCCCGTGCCTGCCAGGAGCTATTTCTGAGCAGACAGCCAGGAGTAACCCCTGAGCATCGCCGGGTGTGGCCCCCAAAAAAAAAAATCATCTTCTTTTTTTTTCTTTTTTTTGGTTTTTGGGCCACACCCGGCGATGCTCAGGGGTTACTCCTGGCTGTGTGCTCAGAAATAGCTCCTGGCAGGCACGGGGGACCATATGGGACACCGGGATTCGAACCAACCACCTTTGGTCCTGGATCCGCTGCTTGCAAGGCAAATGCGGCTGTGCTATCTCTTTGGGCCTCATCCTCTCTTGATTGGTAACAATTCAAAGGGTCTCTACAGCATACTTTGGAAAGGACAGGTCTAAGCTTGTCAGTTGTCAGTTACAGATGCACAGAGAACTTCCTTGAAAGATATTTCCATCTTTCAGGGAAGCTCTATGTACATCTGTGAAGTCCCAATTGTGTGCGTGCGTGTGCGCTCGTGCAGTTCCATGATGGTGCGTAGGGTTTATTCTTGGCACTGTGCTCAGGGATCAGTTCTGGCAGAGCTTGAAGGACCATCCATCCATCCATCCATCTATCTATCATCTATTCATCTATCTTTCTTTCTTTCCCTCCCTCCCTCCCTCCCTCCCTCCCTCCCTCCCTCCCTCCCTCCTTCCTTCCTTCCTTCCTTCCTTCCTTCCTTCCTTCCTTCCTTCCTTCCTTCCTTCCTTCCTTCCTCCCTCCCTCCCTCCCTCCCTCCCTCCCTTCCTTCCTTCCTCTCCCTCCCTCCCTCCCTCCCTCCCTCCCTCCCTCCCTCCCTCCCTCCCTCCCTCCCTCCCTCCCTCCTTCCCTCCCTCCCTCCATCCATCCCTCATGGCTCCATGCTCAGAAATTGCTCCTGGTAGGCTCCGGGGACCATATGGGATGCTGGAATTCCAACCACTGACCTTCTGCATGAAAGGCAAACGCCTTACCTCCATGCTATCTCTCCAGCCCCGAGGAACCATTTCTAGTGCTAGGGATTGATGGGGTTGGTTTTGTGCAAGACAAGCACTATTTCTTCAGCCCCCCCCCCCCCCGAATACCCGTGGTGTTGCTCAGGCCAACCGGTCTCCTGAGTTGACTGCATGCAAGGCAAACACCCTACCGCTGTGCTATCTCTCTGGCCACCCAAATACCCATTTTTGTCACACTTGAGATAACCTTACACTTGGTATGCCTGTAACTATTGAACATGGTCACCACTGTACTTTTTTTTTTTTTTTTTTACCACTGTACATTTAGTCTCAGGACTTAAGACAAGATGCAACCATGTTTGCTGGAATCTTTTCAGATAGCATGCCCCCTGTATGTGGTGTTGGAGGACACCCATGCCAACATGAGGAGCAGGCAAGCAGGTCCCAGCACTATCATGCCCTCTCCTGGCCTTTTCCCACATACCAACTTACAGGAACACAGAGAGAGGCACAAGGCATCGGGGGAGTAGATGTGCGTGCCAACTGAGATGGGAACTGTAGCTTCAGCTGTGGCCACTAACAGTCAGTGAAGACTGCTGAGGTTTCATTGGCAGTGACAGTAAAACTGAAAGGGCATGACTTCCAATGTTGGGGGTGGTTTTTCTGTGACCTGTTGGGGACCTTTCCCTATGAGTAAGTTGTCACTGCCACTGCCACCACAGTTGGTGGAAGGCACAGGCCACAGGCCACTGGCAGGCATGAGAAATGTGGCTGAGAGGCCCAGTCTGTTGAGGTCTTCCTACTGAGCTCACCTCATTAGGGGAAAGTACCCATAACTACTTTCCCAGGGGACATGGGTTACTGTCCACTCCACACAAGACTGTCAAATGGAGTATGACAAACATCCACCAAAGTTGGCTTGGACATTTAAAATTTTTGTTACTTTTTACTGAGCTATAATTGGTATAAACCACTGTGTAATGGCTTGAGCATTTTTTTTTTTTTTTGGTTTTTTGGGCCACACCCTGTGATGCTCAGGGGTTACTCCTGGCTATGCGCTCAGAAGTTGCTCCTGGCTTCTTAGGGGACCATATGGGACACCGGGGGATCGAACCGCGGTCCGTCCTAGGCTAGCGCAGGCAAGGCAGGCACCTTACCTCCAGCGCCACCGCCCGGCCCCGGCTTGAGCATTTTTAAAGAATACTTCCCACTTAGGTTCAGTTAACCACTCCTTCCTTTCTTCTCCGTGTGATCTTTATTTTGGTTTTGGTTTGGGGGCTACACCTGGTGATGCTCAGGGGTTACTCCTAATACTGAGTGAAGTAATTCTGGCACTCAGGAATTATGCCTGGATGGGTTCAAGGGACCATATAGGATGCTGGGTATTGAACCAGGATTGGCAGCAGATAAGGCAAATACCCTACCACTCACTCACTATACCATCTCTTTAGCCCCTTCTCCTCACTTTTTCCCAGAACCTGGTATTCTATAGCTAATTTTCCACTAAAGTCTCCAAATCTAAGTGAGAGGAAGCAGAAAAAGTACTGACTGACCCTAGCTGGGCAGACTGGGGAGACAGGTACCTGTGATGACTGAGTCAGGGACCTGATTACACTACGTCTGGCCCACTCAGTCCTGTTACCTCCTATCTTGCTTTGAGAAATGATAATGTAGCACTGGCCTGTCTCTAAGAAATGGAACTAACTGCCAATTTTTACTTGTGTGAATAATAAGCTTCTTAGATCTTGTATCATACTACCCTCAGAGCTGGCATCAGGGACTTGGGAAGTAGCTCACATGGTAGAGCACATGCTTGGGCTCAATCCGATGCCACATTACCAAATGCTTCCTGAGAACAACGGTGAAAAGTATAAAAGGTAAGAGCTGGTAAGAAGCAAGAGGTCTTTTAAGACAGGTGGCCAAGGAGGCTAAGATCAAACTGAGCCCATTGTGTATTCTGACACAGAGTAGAAAAAAAATCTAGGAAGAGTTCAGTGAAGCTCTGTCTTTGAGCTTGGAGTTCTTTGAGCTCTGGCTCAGGGCCAGAAAGGTAAAGAGGCCACAGCCTTGCTGGTTCCCTGGGGGTGATGTGGGGTCAATCTGTTTGAGGGTGGTTGGGGTTATGCTGCCATCATCCGGTCCCAGGGACGCCTGAAGACAACTTCCCTTAACCTGGTCCTGCCCAGTGAGTCACCACACAACTGCTTCCTGTTCCCCACATGCCCTCAAGGAGTCTCAGGAGATTAAATGAAGCTACCCCCTTTCTCCTGGGGTACACCAACAGGCCTCTGGGGGCTGAGGGTCGTACCTGGGTCATGAGACCGGTCTGGTTCCCTTCAAACAACGGCAGACGAAAGAGGGACCAGGAGTCTGCAGGCCTCTTCTGTGGGTCTGTGTTTCCGGTCCTCTCTGAGTGGCGCTGTGTATGTGTGTGTTTAGCATTTGCCCTCCCAACTTTTCCAGATTTTACCCGTCAGATTCCTGGCAGCTGTGCACGGCGCCTGTGCCGGCCGTCACGTCCCATTCTGATCTCTGGGTCGCACGGTGAGAGAAGGACACAGGATGCGCAGGGAGTGAAAAAGTGATGTCGGTAGGGAGGGTGCCAAGTCCCCACTCACATGGGACACTTGGGGAGAAGGGGAAGCATGCTGCTATGGAGTTCAGAGGCCGGTAGTAAGATTTATTTTTGTTTGTATGAGTAAAAAGCTGGAACAGCCTCTGGTGGGGGTGAGGGGGATGCAACAGGAATGCTGGGACTCAGGCGCACTAGCCCTGGCCTGGAGTTCAGTGCGATGACTCGGAAAGAGCACTCCATAGGAAGCCTCTGTCTGTAGCTCAGGTTGTGTCACAGTGGGCCTCAGATATGAATGCTGGGAGCCCAATGCAAGCCTGAACACTTTGAATCAGACCAGTGGTAAAAAAGTACCAACTATAGTATGGGGAAAAAAAAGGACACAATTCTATTCTAGAAGGACTAAGCAACCAACTATCTCTGATGTATAGGATCATCCTTGAGAAAGCTGGTAGGAACTAGAAAGAAAGAACAGACAGAAGAACAAACAGTAATATTTGATAGGGAAGCTAAGAAGCATAGGCCCCCTGCTCGAGTTCCTTCTTCTGGACCATAGGGATGATCTGAGGATCAAACCCGTAAGAGATTGAGAAACTGAGAATTACAAATGAAGGTAATGCAATAAGCTGATACAGGAGCTGTGGAACTTGAAGAACCCAAAGTTACAAAGTAGAGCAAGATAAAGAGAAGAGCTTCTGAGGTGTTCCTTCTGCTCCACAGGGAACAACGTTGCTTCCCCTTCCCTCGACTGGAACACAGAACCATCTCTCCTGGCTCCTCTGGCCAAAGCATGTTGTCACCATAAATGAGAAGTTTTGTAAAACAGGAAACTTCCACCTTTATCTTATATGTGAAAGTATCATGCAAAGTGCTAGAAACTTATTTGAAGTTTTAGAAACTTATTTATCAAACGTCATTCTCCTTTCTTCTAGTTCAAATGCATTTTCCATCTCTGTCTATCCAGGTGGGTGGTTATCTGGGTAAACCATGAAGGAGCAGATCCAAAAGTAGAGCTGGTGGGGCTGGAGCAATGACACAGTGGAAGGGCGTTTGCCTTGCACATGGCTGATCTAGGACAAACCCAGGTTCAGTTCCCAGCATCCCATATAGTTGAGCCTGCCAGGATCAATTTCTGAGCATGGAGCCAGGAATGATCCCTGAGCGCCGCCGAGTGTGGCCCAAAAACCAAAACCAAAACCAAAAGAACCCCACAAAAAAAAAAAACAAAAAAAAACAAAAGTAGAGTTGGATAAGGCAGAGAATAGTTGATTTCTCTAAGAGTCACAGTGTTCATTTTTTTCTTTCTTTTAATAATATGGACATATTATATCATTGTTGCTACAGAATTGGGAACTGTACCTGGCAGAGGTGCTGGTTCCTCTCATTTGTGAGGCATGTGGCCTAACTAGAGTTTTCTCTTGGCCCCTGTGAACTTATTATTAATATATTTTTGGGCCATACCCGGCCATGCTAAAGGGTTACTTCTGGCTCTGCACTCAATAATTATTCTTGGTGATGTTCAGGATAGGCACATATGAGCACATGTGGGATGCCTGGGATAAAATCTGGGTCATATGTGCAAGGTAAGCATCTACCTGCTGTAATATATTTCCAGTCTCTGTAGATGTATTATTTAAAATAAAAAAATGGAAGCGAAATAAAAATAAGATTACTTGGTAAGAAACAACCAACAGTGCAAGCAGGTTTTTCTTGAGCTGGAGAAGTCAAAGGGAGCAGATAGTCCATTTGCTCTAGAAAGAAGACAGAGCCAACAGATTCCCTGGGGACAGTATGGCCAATATCTCCAAAATGGGTTGCACATAGCAAAGTTTCTGCTTAGGGTATCTGGGTGATCACAATCAGCTCCATCGACTCTAAATTATACTTTTTTTGTTTGTTTATTTGTTTTTTGGGCCACACCCGGCGGGGCTCAGGGGTTCCTCCTAGCTATCTGCTCAGAAATAGCTCCTGGCAGGCACGGGGGACCATATGGGATGCTGGGATTTGAACCAGCCACTTTGGGTCCTGGATTGGCTGCTTGCAAGGCAAACACCGCTGTGCTATCTCTCTGGCCCCCTAAATTATACTTTTATTTATTCTTTTTGAAAGGAGAGTTTCTACCTGCAGTGGTTGGGGGGCTAATCCAAACTCTGTGCTAGGAGTTAGCTCTCAGTGGTATTCAGGGCACCGTGTGGTACAAGGCATAGAAACTTACTTAAAAGGGTTTTGGGGCTATAGAGAGAGTACAAGGTTTAAGGCATTTGCCTTCCATACAACTAATTCTGGTTTGATTCTCAGCATTGCATATGGTTCCCTGAGCACCACTAGGAGTGAACTCTGAGAACAAAACCAAGAGTAGTTAAGACCTGAGCAACATGTTTTGTTTGTTTGTTTTTGGGCCACACCCATTGACGCTCAGGGGCTACTCCTGGCTATGTGCTCAGAAAACGCTCCTGGCTTAGGGGGACCATATGGGACACCAGGGTATCGAACTGCAGTAAATCCTAGGCTAGTGCTTGCAAGGCAGACACCTTACCTCTAGTGCCACCGTTCCAGCCCAAGACCTGAGCAATATATAGAGAACAACCGAGATGCCTTTCAACAGATGAATGGTTAAAGAAACTGTGGTACATATACACAATGGAATATTATGCAGCCATCAGAGGAGAGATGAAGTCATGAAATTTTCCTATACATGGATGTACATGAAAACTGTTAAGGTTCAGCGAAATAAGCCAGAAGGAGAGAGTCACACACAGAATAATCTCACTGATTTATGGGTTTTAAGAAAAATAAAAAGACATTATTATCATAATCCCCAGAGATGAAGGCTGGAAGGACCGGCTCATGATATGAAGCTTACCACAAACAGTGGTGAATGCAGTTATAAAAATAACTACATTAACAACTACCATGACAATATTAATGAGTAGAAGAAATAGAATGCCTGTCTCAAATACAGGCAGGGGGTGGGGGGAGGAGGGAGATAGGGGGCATTGGTGGTGGGAATGTTGCACTGGTGAAGGGGGGTGTTCTTTGTATGACTGAAACCAAACTACAACCGTGTCTATAATCACGGTGTTTAAAATAAAGACATTACAAAAATATAATAAAATAAAAACTATAAACACACATACACACACACCTGAACAACACCAGGTTTGGTCCCAACACCTCAAAAAAAATAAGTGCACGTAGGGCACTTGCCTTGCATGTAGCTGACCCGAGTTCAATCCTCAGTCCCTGTATGGCCACCCAAGGACCACTAGGAGTGGCAAAAACAAAAATCTGTCTAAGGTGTTCTAGCTAATCATTCAGCAGAATGAGAGGAACCCATGGATATTGGAGATGAGAACAGAGATGTGAGAGAAACAGTCTGTGGAGAAGTTGATGGGCTCTAGAATGGACTTGACCCAGGAGGGCAGCTGCCCAGCTCCACAGGCTGATAAATTTTCCTGCCCTAGCGTGAACGTGCCCCTGGCCTGGTAGTACACTGGCTCCCACCCTGTATCCGACAGCTAGGAGCCAGAGCTGAGTGTCTGTCTTCCGCTAGCTTCCATACAGGTGTGGGGGGCTCTGTGCAGGCTCCATTGTTCCACAGTGGCCCCCCCCCCAGCTGGGTGGCAGTATGAATGAGCTGCAGCTATATTTAGAGTGAAACTCCTGGGGCCACCACAAAGGAGTGACTGCATCTTCAGGAGGGTGGGTGGGCGGGAAGGGGACAGAAGAGTGTAGCTATTTTCAGAACACATGTCATTGCTGGCTACAGAGCAAGACTGTGGCTATAATACTAAGGGAAACAATAGCCGTGGCTAGAGGAAGAGCCTGTTATGTTTCAGGTGGGATGTTTGCAACTGCTCAGGAAACCTGACCCCACCCGACAGCAGCACAAATCACAGCAAAGCCTCATGGAGGCGGGGGATTCACAGGGCCAGGCCCAGTATGAGGTGCCAAGAGGCCACACCTCATGCCTAGAGAATTGTCAGTGACTGCTTTGCTCTGTGGGTCTGTTTAGGGATGAAACACTTTGACCAATCCCTCAAGCCATCATGTTCTCCAGTGTCTGGACATCACCCAAGAATTTTAATAGGGGGCTAGAGCGATAGCACAGCAGGTAGGGCTCAATCTCTGGCACCCCATATGGTTCCCCAAGCCCACCAGGAGTGACTCCTGTGCAGAGTCAGGAGTAACCCCTAAGCATCATTGGATATGACCTAAAAACAAAACAAAACAAAGAGAGAAGATTTGTAACTGAATGAAAAGAACTTAGGTGGAAAGCAGCAAGGTGGGCAGAACCAATTCACTCACTCTGGAGAGCCATATCAAACAACAGGGCGAGACTGCAGAGAGGCTTTGTATGAGCACACTTGGCTTCCCAGCACCCAAAGCTTCAGCTGAGCACATATGGTTCCCCTGCAGCTGGGGCTTACTTGGGTGCCACAGCTCCAGATGCAGAGACCCAAAGCACTGTCTACACCCCTTTTCTGACCTCCAGTTGGCCCTCCTCACCAGACTCTGTGCAATGCCGGAAGAGGGGAGGGAAAAGCTGCAGAACAGGCCAGGCCTCATCCCCCCACCCCCCCGCCAGCCCCACAGATGAGCCCAGGGGTCTAGGTGGATGCAGGGAGGTGGGGTGTGTGGCTAAAATCCCAGATCTCAGTTGGACTTTATAGCCATCATGGGGGCCAGGAGAACTTTTCCCCAACCCCATCTTCATATCCTTTTCCCCAAACATGTGTGGTTCCTGTTTCGCTGCATCTGTAAAAGGCACTGGGAGCTAGGGACTTGCCTTACACCTCTCAGTTAGCGCCCCTGGAGACTGATGGAGTTCAGAGCAGTGTAATTTACAGTCCATCTCTCCGATCTTAATTCACTCGATGCTCTTCTCTTCCTTATTGTATTAGTGTGACCCAGGTACCTGCCAACAATAATGGCCTCTCAAGCAAGGAGCCTCTCCCCTGCTCCCAGGACAATTTATACCTTTTCCTTGGGATTTTCCCCCATTAAATTAAACAAAAAGAGGAAAAATAAGAAAAGGTTAACATGGGTTTGGAGAACTGCAGCCCCGTGGTTCTGGGCAGGGAGCCAATGGCCTGAGGGCACACACATGTGTGTGCTCTCCCAGAAGGGCCTTCACCGGCCCTGTTTTACAGCCACCTCGGCACAGACTCCAGGGTTCACGCATATGGCCAGACAGATGTGTCTGGCTTACGTTCAAGGCTGGAAAATGAAGAATTATGGAAGTGAAGGGCCCCGGGCATTAAAGCAGGGAGGAGGGGGGAGAAGGAAGGGGGGAATTTTTCCTCTGCTGAGAAATCCTCCTGTGGCTCTGAGGCTGGAGGAAGAGGGCGGACAGGAGGCAGGGCTGCCATCAGCAGTGCATGTGGGGCCTGTTCTTAAAGGGCCCACAGCAGATCTTGGGCATCTGGGCCTAAGAAGCCTTCCTTAGAAGTAGCTGGGTAGGCAACTGGGGTACTGGGAGTCAACTCTTATATAAGACCTCTTATTTGTAAGATAGTATTAATAGAGAGACTGAATGAACACTCTTACCAAAAAGGCCTTGGCATAATATGTATACCCACAGCATCCTGTACTTCCCTTCTGTAACAGCCCTTGCTCACACTTTGAATTACTACTGGCTTCTCTACCCTCATCACCTGAATGGAACTTTTAAAACTTATTCTTTGTCTTTTGTCACTTACTAATCTGAGCTAAAGACATGGTACCTAATTCTAAGGAGTTCAGAGTACCACAGGGGAAGAAACAAGTCCAGAAATAACTGTAATATGAGACATCATATAATTTTCATAAATAAAGAATAATCAGTGCCACAGGAACACTGAGCAGAGAGATGAATTCCTTCAAGAGGAATCAGGGAAGGCTTCACTGGGGAGATGGAGTTTCATCTCCAGAATGAACAGGTAGTAGGAAATGTGGAGTAAGAAAGCATCTGTTGATTTAAGGACGTAACAGAAACAGACCTGAGAACAGGAAAGTGCAGGGTAGGGTACGAGAACAGAGAGAAAGGTAATGTGCCAGGCAGCAATGCCTAGTATCTATCATATCAGGCACTTGTCTGATTAATGGGGATGCTATTACCTCTTTCATTTTTACAGGTGAGAAGACAGACTTAGAGAAGTTACATAATAAGCAAGGAATCAACGGGGATGGAAGCAGAAGCTCAAAAACTATCTAGTTTGGGAAGACAAGAAAGTCTTACATACTATAATAAGGAATTAGACTTTATTAGCCATAGGTACTGATGTTTTCTGAGAAGTGGCCCTTTTGAGCAGTGCATAATGAAAACATTCAAGATACATTGGTTGCAGTGGGGTAAAAAAGGAGACTGGGATTCAAGTGGCAGGGTACATGCCTAGCAAGTGAGTAGGCTCTGACTTTGGTTTCCAGCTCAGCATGGGCTTCTGAGCACTGACTGAGTGCAGCACACTGAAGAGTATCACTTGCAGCACACTCTATAGTTACAACACTGCTGGGTGTGGTTCCTTTTAAAAAAAAAGGGAGGGGCCACGCAGGTCTGAGAGAATGCAAAGATAAAGGCACTTGTCTAGCAAACAGCTGTAGTCTGGACCCTGGTTTGAATACTGGCATCACATATGTCCCTCAGCACCACCAGGGTTACTATTGGTATAAAGTACTATTACTATTCATTTTTTTTTTGGGGGGGGGGTTGAGTTTTGGGTGACACCCGGCAGAGCTCAGGGGTTACTCTTGGCTCTATGCTCAGAAATCGCTCCTAGCAGGCTCAGGGGACCATATGGGATGCCGGGATTCAAAACCCCGACCTTCTGCATGCAAGGCAAATGCCCTACCTCCATGTTATCTCTCCCACCCTATTCTTTTCATTTGTTTTTGGTTTTTGGGCCACACCCGGCGATGCTCAGGGGTTACTTCTGGCTGTCTGCTCAGAAATAGCTCCTGGCAGGCACGGGGGACCATATGGGACACCAGGATTCGAACCAACCACCTTAGGTCCTGGATCTGCTGCTTTTAAGGCAAACACTGTTGTGCTATCTTTCTGGCCCCTATTCTTTTTTTTTTTTTTTTTAAGTACTATTACTATTCTACATACAGCTTTTGTATATAAATTTCAATACTACTTTTGGTATGAGAGAAGGGAAAGAGGGGGAGCGAAAGAGAGAAAGAGAAAGAGAGAGAGAAGAGAGAGGGAGAAGAGAGAGGAGAGGCCTGGGATATAGAAGCAAAAGCCTAAAGATGGAAAATTGGTTCATTCCTGGCATTTCAAAGTCATCCAAGTAATAGGCCAAGAACAAAACTGCAGGAGGTACCATTCATAGACTATGAGGCAAATAATGCCCTTGTGGAGTTGTGCAGGGCAAAGGGATTGACTACAATTCAAGTCAGTACCTGAACTAGAATAACAGCATTAACAGTAGCACAGTGAGTAAAGGGAATACATGAGAAATAAGAGAAATAAGATTAATAAATCAGCATAAGGACTGGAGAGATAGTACAGTGGGCAGGGCACTTGTCTTGCAAAAGGCTAACATGGGTTCTAGTCCTAGTAAACTCTATGGTTCTCTGAGGCTCACCAGGAGTGAACCCTGAGAGCAGAGTCAGGAGTAAGTCCTGAGCACTGATAGGTGTGCCTTCTTCCCCCAAAATACAATACTAAAAACAAAACGTTAAAAGAAATAACAAAAACAGGGGCCTGGAAGGTGGCGCTAGAGATAAGGTGTCTGCCTTGTAAGCGCTACCAAGGAACGGACTGCGGTTCGATCCCCCGGCGTCCCATATGGTCCCCCCAAGCCAGGGGCGATTTCTGAGCACATAGCCAGGAGTAACCCCTGAGCGTCAAACGGGTGTGGCCCAAAAACCAAAAAAAAAAAAAAAAAAAAAAAGAAATAACAAAAACAAACAAGAACTTTTGGGAAATCTGAGAATGAGGGGGAAAAAAAACCAGCCTGAGGATGAAATAACTTTGAGGGCAACAACAGAGGTTTCCACAGTCCATGGAAAGGCTGTGGATATAGCAAGGCCACCACAAATAATATTGGCAGAAGTAAACACACGATTCGAATTGGCAGGAAAGCATAAATATGTCTAAAGATTGATGCATCCTGATGGGCATTCATTTCCCTTTCCAAGATAGGGGACCTGTGATAGGTGATTAGACTAACAGAGCTCACTTAGGGAGTATATATTGCACATATACACTGTGCTAAGTATTTTACATACACTTTCTCCTGAAGGCCTCACAGCAATTCTAAGAGATAGGTGTTATTACCACTTTTGTTTTATGACACAGAAATAGTGTGAATTAAGCAACTGAGAAGTTAAACAACTTGTCCATAGTAAAAATATATTTAGCAAAAGGTGAAGTCCAGATTAAAACTAGGTCTGTTTGACCTCAAACACCATCAAGTCCTATATCAAAAGAGAGAAAAGGCTGCAGAGAGAGAGCTGAAACTGAAATTCCTAAAGAGGCCAGTCTGCTACCCTATGCTTGCAGCTAGTCCTAAAGGAAGAAGAGAAATAGGACTGCCCTTCTGTCTGACCTAAGAGGAAGTGAGCTTAAAATGCAAAAGGACAGACCAAAGAGAGCTACCAAAATTTTTTTTGTTGAGGTCTAGAGAGATATAACACAGAGGTAAAGGTGCTTGCCTTGCATGTAGCTGATCCTGGTTCGATACTTGACAGATATGATCCCTTAAGCACCACCAGAAGTCACGCTTGAGCACTAGCAAGTATAGCTACAAATACCCATTAAAAAAAAAACAAGCTGGGGGCCAGAGTGATAGCACAGTGGGTAGAGTGCTGCATATGGCTGACTTGCGTCCCATTCCTGGTATCCCATATAGTCCCCCATGTCACCCCACCCCCATCTTTTTTTTATTTTGTTTTTGTTTTTTTTTTTTTTTTTGGGTCACACCTGGCAGCACTAAGGGGTTACTCCTGGCTCTATGCTCAGAAATCACTCCTGGCAGGCTCAGGGGACTATATGGGATGCCGGGATTCTAACCATGGACCTGCTTTTTTTTTTTTTTTTTTTTGCCACACCGGCGGTGCTCAGGGGTTACTCCTGGCTGTCTGCTCAGAAATAGCTCCTGGCAGGCACGGGGGACCATATGGGACACCGGGATTCGAACCAACCACTTTAGGTCCTGGATCGGCTACCTGCAAGGCAAATGCCGCTGTGCTATCTCTTCGGGCCCAACCACCGACCTTCTGCATGAAAGGCAAACGTCTTACCTCCATGCTATCTCTCCGGCCCCCCAAACCCCATTTCTACATAACTTTACTTAGGGTAAGACCTGCCCATTTCTGGGAATTGGGAATTTCTGGTCTTGGGAAGGTCTCAAAAGGTTTGGCCGGAAGGCTAGGAGAGGAGATTATAGATTATGGAGGAGAGAAGCGACAGAAGGAGAGATGGCTGAAAGTCAAGGTACAATGCAGGACTGACAAGGGATCCAGCATAAATGGTTATGATAGGCCACACATGTTGGCCAGGGATGAATAAAGATGATATCTCCTGAACCCTGACTGCCTGTGAGTTTTCTACCTGCCGCTAACCTGAAGGTGCAGACCCGCCTACTGGAGGGGGTTGGAGAGACATGGCCCAAGCTGGAGGAGAAAGGCCTCTCATCCCTCCATCACCATCCACCACCATCCAAAGGGCTTTTATGCAACACCCGAGCCTGCCAGGAGTGATTTCTGAGCACAGCCAGGTGTGATCCTAAAACCAAAACTAAACAACAAAAAAAGATGAGCTGAAACATGGTACAGCTGCTAGTGTGCTTGCCTTGCATATAACCATCCCAGGTTTGATCCCTGGCATATATGGTATCTCAGGTCTGCCAGGAGTAATTCTTGAGTGCAGAGCCAGAAGTAACACCTGAGCACCTGCTAGTATAAACCAAAACAAATAAACAAAAAAATTACCCCAAAAGAAAAAAATTGGCTGAAATGAAGGTACAGTTCACAGAGGGCTAATACCAGAAGATTCAGAGTGGAGACTGCGTAGCTTTTTTCTTGGATGGCTGAAAGTGTCCTGTCAAATAATGACCTGGAACAGGCCTCAGAAGAAAGGGCATTTTCCATTCACCCCTGAACCAGGGAAGCCATCCACGAAACATCCAGGTTTGTCTATAACATCACCTGGAAGCAATCCTCTACCACGGAAGACCCTACCTCTGCTCAGACATCGACCTGCTCAACAGAGACTTCCCTTAACACTGAGAAGACTTAACAACAACGACCTCCTTACAGGACAGGGCTTCCTGCTTTGCCCTTTAATGGTGAGGTGAAACGAGAGGACGCTCCACATCCTGACTTCAATGTAGGATATGCAGATTCCAGGATCTTTAATACAGAAACATGATACCAACAACAGAGACTGTGTGAAAAGTGTGTTGGCACTACAGACAATGTCTTGGATTGGACGATCTAACTTGACTGGAGCCTAGAGTTGGTCTTATGCCAGGAAACTTCAGGGGTAGGGTCTCTATGTATTTAGGCCAAGGCTATTCCTTTCAAGGCCTCTCATATTTTGGTGGGCCTATGCAAACAACAATTGCCGCTCTAACACTGTTTTTTACTGTGCTCCTTAGACTCTAATCTTAAAAAAAAAACCCACTTAAAATTTGAGGTTAACTTAAGCTAATATGCATGTACGTGGAAATGTAAAAAATACTATGCCTCTAATGTTTGAGTTATGTAAATTTTATGGCTTTAGATTGCCTTGTGTGCTGTTAAGAAATACTATAATGTGTTACAATCTGGAGACTTGAGGGACAAAGTAATTGTACATGGATTCTGTTTTATTTATCTTAATGTTCTTTGGCTGAAAGTTCAAAGTTAAGATATCAGTAAGGGGACTTCTTCTGAGAATTATGCTATAGGTGATTGTCCTTCCACTGTAACGTTACCTTGTTCTCTTTCTTTGCATCTTTGTTCTCATAATTAAAAAAAAATTAAAAAAAAAAAAAGAAAGTGTCCTGTCAAGAAGATGATGTCCAAGAGCCATCAATCATAATATTGGGCATCCAGATAAAAAATCTGTGGCTATGACTGGAATTCCCCCAAGAACAGCAGTTCTCAATGGAGAATCCATGAGATTCCTAGAGAAGAATTCTGACTAAGGATTCTGAGAAGGCCTGACTAAGTGTTCATGGGAACTTGGAATTCCCTAAAATGGTGTAAAATTTCTGCACTCTTATGTTCACTGTAGCACTATTCATGGTAGCTAGAATATGGAAACAACCCATGTGTCCATGAACAGATGAGTAGATAAAGAAACTAAGGTACATCTGGAATGCTATGTATGCAACTGTTCGGAAAAATATGTCATGAAATTTGCTTATATATGGATGGATATGAAGAATATTATACTGAATGAAATAAGTCAGAGGGAGGAGAATAGACTGAATAATCACATTCATTTGTGGGAAAAGAAAAAGATAGTATAGTAATAATATCCAAAGATAATAGAGACAAGGGACAGGAGGACCAGTCCAGTCAGTTCATGGTAGAAAGCTTGCCACAAATAGTGGGGGAGTGCAGTTAGGACGGAAAAGGGATCTATGACAATGATAGTTGGAAATGATCCCTCTGGATAAGAACTGGGTGATGAAAGGAGATAAAGTGATAAAGCATGATAACCCTCAGTAACAATATTGCAAACCATAGTGTCTAAAGGGAAGAAAAAAAGAAGAGAGAGAAGAAAAGTGTCAGCTACAGAGGCAGGCAGGGAAGAGGGCAAGAGGAAACTGAGGGCATTGTTGGTGGGAAATGTGCACTGGTGAAGGGTGTGGTACATTATATGACTGAAACTCAATCACAAACGACTTTTTTTTGGTTCGTTTTTGGTTTTTGGGTCACACCTGGCCGGTGCTCAGGGGTTACTCCTGGCTGTGTGCTCAGAAATCGCTCTTGGCAGGCTCAGGGGCGCATTTGGGGTGCCAGGAATGGAACCCAGGTCTGTCTTAGGTTTGCCGTATGCAAGACAAATGCTCTACCATTGTGCTCTCAGGCCTCACAAATGACATGATTCAATTAAAGAATTTATCTATAAGTTAAAAATACTTGAGAAAAAACGGTGTGAAATTTTCTGTATGTATGGTATACATGTATAGATCATCACTGGGAGAGAACTCATTTAAGAAAAAAGTTGGGGCACCTGAGAGATAGCATGGAGGTAAGGCATTTCTTTGCATGCAGAAGGTCAGTGGTTCGAATCCTGGCATCCCATATGGTCCCGAGCCTGCCAGGAGCAATTTCTGAGTGTAGAGCCATGTGTAACCCCTGAACGCTGCCGGGTGTGACCCCAAAACCAAAAAAAAAAAAAAAAAAAAAGAAAAGAAAAGAAAAAAAGTTGGAAAGTTGAAGTTGGGGAGCTATAATTGAAGGCCTGCTCCTGGTTCTATGCTCAGTATATGTCATGGTCCCAAGGAATCCAACAGACTCCAACCCAGGTATTCTGCATACGAAATATGTACTCCAGCAAGTTGAGTTAGCTCTCTGAACCCTGAGGTAGAACTTTCTCAGACTCTCTGAGAGCCTGTCTCTTACCTGGAACCCAGGAGAGAGCTTCTAGTCATTAAAAGTGCTACCAGCATTTACTGAGAACAGGTGAAGTAGAAAGGACACTGTTAAGACTCTTGCTGAGAGGATCCTTCACATCAAAACTGTTTGCTCACAACTTCCTCCTATGCCATGAAACCACCACTCTAATGGGATTCACTGTGTCTACAAAGGTCCCACCTGGATCTTTTCTTGGCGGCGTTGCTGCTCGGCTATCTTTCTGGCCAAAGCCAGCTTCTTGGCCCGAAGTTCCCTGATGTCATCTTCACCTCCGCTGCCTTCAGCCTCTGATTCTTCCTCAAAGTCTTCAATTACCACATCCTCCTCCTAGGGGTGGTGGAATAGACCAGGGAAAAGAGAAGACCATGAGTTCATGGCGTTTACCATAAACATCTTTCTGTCCTTCTAAAACATTCACTTCAAGCTTATTTGAAGCACTCACTCACTGCAAAAGCAACCAGGTGTGCATGTATCATTAACTAGGATACATGACTAGGGGTGGAAGAAAGAAGCTTTCATTTCCTGACACCCCACCCCAACTGCTCCCTGAATGCCCTAGAGCTCTTTCTTCTCACAGAGTCACAGATCCTTACCATGAGTCACTCATACACACATGCTTCCATGCTTATACAAGTAACTTTTCATTCTTTGCATACACCCACAAAAATCAAGCTTTGGGCCTACTTTCAGTTTGAAATCACCAAAGGAAAAAACAGAGAAAGTTAAACCACCCAATTTAAACTAATTTATACTAACGATATGATAGGAATCAACTCTGGCCAACAGCTGGGAGTTAGGCGTGGAAGCTCTTTTGCCCCAGACAACGTCAGGGAGCAGATGCTATAGCTCAGCAGGCTTGTCCTGGTCTCTTTTTAAGACCACAGCTTGGTGGTGTGGGAGATGCTGTTATAGGAATTCCTGTTAGAGGAATTCGCATGACATGACCTTGCTCAGCTGCTGTTCTGGGGTAAGAACAGGGAAGGAGATGGCTGGTTAGTTTATGGAGTTTCCTGCCAGGCTGGTGGAGCATTCCCCAGGGATGGCACCTCCCTGTCTGTAGCTCCAGCTCCTCAGAAGCAACCACTGCCCGGGTGGTCCCAGGCTCCATTCCTCCCTCCCTCTCATTTTTGGCTTTGGTCAGAAGAGAACATGCAGCTGCCCATGAGAACTTCCCTTGAGGGACAAGGTTAGCATGGGTAACAGGGAGAAATTTAAAAGATGTGTGTGTGTGTGTGTGTATGTGTGTAAAAGATGTGTGTGTGTGTGTGTGTGTGTGTGTGTATTTTATGGTGGTGTAGGGATTTAACCTAAAGCCTCACACATACAAGAAATGAAGATTGTTGTGTTTCAAACCAAATGATAAAGGGTCAAGAGATAGTACAGCAGGTAGGATACTTGTCTTGCAGGTGGCCAACCTGGGTTCGATCTCTAGCCTCCAATATAGTGTCCCAAACCTGCCAGGAGTGACTTCTGAGTACAGAGCCAGGAGTAAGCCCTGAGCACTACTGGGTATGGCCCCCAAACCAAACCAAGCCAAATTGAATGATGGTAATGACAAAAACAGATGTCATTTACTGAATACTTATTGTTGGCCAGGTATTGGGTTGAGCTTTTCATAAATTAGCATATTTAATATAGCAGCCTGTGAAACGGGTATTTTTGTCAATGCTAGTTAAAAAGGAACATTTTGAAATTTAAAGTGCTAAATGATGGGGCAGAAGAGCTAGTACATTTGGCAAGGTTCTTGCCTTGTATGCAACTGATCTAGGTTTGAACCCAGCACCACAAATGTTCCCCTGAGTACTGCCAGGAGTGATCCCTGAATGTAGAGCCTAGAGTCTGCTCTGCACATAGCCGGGTATGGCTCCCCCACAAACAAACAAACAAACAGGCAAAAAAAAGGCTAAATGATTTATTCAAGGTTACAAAGTAAGTAAATGATAGAGCAGGGAATTAATCTCAAGCATCTGATTCCAAAGTATGTGCTCATATCGAAGTGGGAAGCAGCAGAGGCTGGGGATTCCAAATCTAAATGGTAAGCCCAGGCTTACCTCAGTATCCCACCTTTGCTAGGCATCACACAGTCAACTCAGGACACCAGACTGCCCTCTCCTCTAAGTATTTTTTCCCCTTTACTTCTAGAAAAGAGGGGTGTGTGTCTGTATGTATCTATAGATCTATGTGGTGCCAGGAATTGACTCTGGGCTTCGCAGCTCTTCTGTAGTTTTTTGGACCATACCCACTGATGTTGTTCAGGGCTTACCCTGGCTCTGCAGACTCAGGGATTACTTCAAGTAAGCTCTGAGGACCATATGGAGTACTGAGCATTGAACTCAGGCTGCATGCATGGCAAATGCTCTATTTGCTATCTTATCATTCTGGCCCTTTCTCTAGCCCCTTACCTGTCCATCTTAAGAAGACTGTCTGTAGTAGTTTCCTAGCTGAAAATAGTTAGTACATTGTATAGGTATGTAGGTAATGCTTGTCTTAAAAGCAAAATATAGGCACAGAAAGACAGGCACTTTAAACATTTTTTTTAAATAGCTAGAAGTTTTAAGGCAAACTACTGGCTTTCTGCTCATTCTTGGAGGTGCCTTGGAGGACCATAGATGGCACCAGTGATCAAATTGGAGTTGATCATGAGCAAGGCAAGTGCCTTAACTCTGAAAAGGTAGGTGTTTTGGTAGTGTTCCTAAGGAACTGGACTCTGTTCTATATAGGAAAAATGATGTCTGATGAAACAGCTCTTTTCTCCTGATCAGCTTAAGTGTTTGTCTTGCAGTTTATTGAGAGATGAGATCTCACGATGGGGTTAAAACTGCCACTGTCTTAAGAGGCAATAGGCGTCTGGTGTGCTATCCACAATCACCAAGCAGCTGACAACCACAAACTATGGTGTCATAGGGGTCACTTCCAGAGAGGCCCAAGTCATGGGAAGGAGAAGATTCCTCTCTATTCATGAAGCCAACCTGGACCAACATGAGTAAAATAGTATATCTGACTGGTCTTGGGGAAACAGTGTCTCTGTTGCTCTTATCAGGGATACCAGGGTTATCATGGGGCTTAGAGGGAGCCTGACAAAGGTTAAAAAAAGGTCAAGTGAGGCTTGTTGGAGGTTTACTCAGCTCTCACAGAAAACGGGGAAGTGCAGAGTTATGAAATTACACGGACTAGGATAGGTAGGTTTCCCAGGGGCCAATAACATAAAGGAACCCAGGAGCTCGTGGGAAAAGGAAGAAGTGGGCAGTGTGGTATATGGGTCACAACCTTTGGTTAATCAGCCTCAGAAAGAGGGAGTGAGATTGACTGACTGGAGTGTTGGCTTGTTCCCTGGAAGGGTAGAGAACCTTGCCTGGCCCTCAAATTGTGCCATTTTGGGGCAGGAGCACATGTGGCTATGCTCAGGGGTTAATCTCTTGACTGCACTCAGGAATCACTCCTGGCAGGACCATATGGGGTACTGGGGATTGAAGCTGGAACCAGTCATGGCAAAGAAAGCTCCCTACCTGCTGTAGTATCTTTCTGGCACTAATACACCATTCCCTTCTTTGTGGATCTTTTCCTACATTTCCAACCTAGTTGACTGTGGTAGATAGACTCCACTTGTCAGAAGACCTCTCTTATGGAAACCTTTAAGAACTGGCCTTGCAGGGCCGGAGAGATAGCACAGCGGTGTTTTCCTTGCAAGCAGCCGACCCGGGACCTAAGGTGGTTTGTTCAAATCCCGGCATCCCATATGGTCCCCCGTGCCTGCCAGGAGCTATTTCTGAGCAGATAGCCAGGAGTAACCCCTGAGCACAGCCGGGTGTGATCCAAAAACCAAAAAAAAAAAAAAAAAAAGAACTGGCCTTGCTTATCTTCTTTCTACTGCCTGCCTCAGGCTTGTAGTGTAAGAATAGTGCTTCTTTATTTATTTATTTGGTTTTTGGTCCACACCCAGTGACACTCAGGAGTTACTCCTGGCTATGCACTCAGAAATCATTCCTGGTTGGGGGACCATATGGGACACCGGGGGTCTAACTATGGTCTGTCCCAGGTTAGTGTGTATCAATGCAGACACCCTACTGCCTGGACCACTGCTCTGGCCCAAAATAGTGCTTCTTTTTATATTTGGTTTTTGGGTCACACCCGGGAGCACTCAGTGGTTACTCCTGGCTCTATGCTCAGAAATTGCTCCTGGCAAGTTTGGGGGACCATATAGGATGCTGGGATTCGAACCACTGACCTTCTGCATGCAAGGCAAATGCTTTACCTCCATGCTATCTCTCTGGCCCAGAACAGTGCTTCTTGACCCAGGCTTCTTTACCCAGAGTTTAGGGCTTGGGGAACATAGCTGTTCATGTCATTAAGCATGGAAACCCCAACAGCTTAATTTTTTTGCCACACCCGGCAGGGATCACTCCAGGAAGGCTCGAGAGACCATCTGGAAACTGAACCCAAGTCAGCCTTGTGCAAGGCAAATTCCCTACCCGCTGTACTATCACTCCGACCCCCCACCCCAACAGCTTTAATAATCCGACTGTCTCCTCCCATACTGACAGCTCATTCTTTCCCATTATTCCCTGCCCAGGTTTCATCTGGAGAGTTTGGAATCATGGGCTCAGCTTTATCCCTGGAACCACCTCTGTCCTGGAAGCTAAACCCTATGTCATCAGGGAGGGGTGGGGTTCTCCAGCCAGTCCAAGATTTTGCTGCTCCGAAGACTCTGAACCAAAGGTGGCCCACTCTATCACTGCTTCAGATCATAAATGACAGCTTCCAGCTGACATCTGGCTCCCTGGCTTGTTGCTGATTTCATCCCTGCACCCCACCCTGCTCCAGCAGGCACTTGAGACTGCTGTGGGCCAAATGACTGTGTTGGCCTACGGGTGACCTGCCTCTGGCTAGAATTGCTTCCGTCCCTTCCCTAAGTCCCATGTTCTTTCCACCTAAGTCCCCTTTGACTTCAATATTGTGGGGGTAAAAGAAGGCAATGGTGGTTAATCTTCAGTCAAAAGTGAACTGTGTGAGCACACACCCAGACAGAGTTACCCATGCCCAGACACACAGCAGGGCAGCTGGCAGTGCTGTTACATGAACTGAACCATACATGCACTGAACCATCATATACTCACATTTTCTCAGAATGCACAGACAGCAGGGAAGTTGGCAGCAGTATTCATTTAAACAGACACACAAACCCAGCATATACAGACCCATGTTAATAATCATCCTCTGGAAGATGCATATAGCATGGCAGGGTTACTGCCAGCTTAGTATGAGTGGATGTATTAGTGTATGCATATGTAGGCTCTAAAGTGAAGTAAGGACTACAGAAACAACCAAGGGCAAACAAACGAGAATTCCTTAATCACATCAGGATGTGCGGGAGGGAGGGAAGGAGGGAGGGAGGGAGGGAGGGAGGGAGGGTTATGCAGGGGGAGGGGGTGATTTTCCACACAGGCCCAGCAATGTCAGCCCTTCCTGTATGTGTGCTGGAAGCTGGAGTTCAGGCCTGTGCTGTGCTGAGCTCCACACATCTATAAACTTGATCCTCAGCCTGAACCTTAATGCCATTCCCCTCCCTTTCCTAAGCCTCCAGAGCTGCACATTATTAAACTCTTTCCCTCCCTTCTACTCCAATGTAACATTAAAAAGAAGCATCTGGAACTCGTAGTAGAGTGAGATGGAGGCACTGGGGTGGGACTGGCAGGAAGGGGCACCAGCAGAATGCACTCTTGAGAAATTGGCCAGTCACATTAACTTTGACGCTGCTGAGTAGTTATAAATAACCAGGGGTAGAGAAGTCGAAATCATGGGCAGAGCAGGGCTGGGGGCAGAGGGGGAGGATAAGGGAGCCTTCCCCTCTGCCACAGCGGGCTCTTCCCGCATAGTACCTCATCTTCCAGTTGTTTTCCCTCTTGGCTTCCCATTTCCTTTCCCATGGTGTCTGGGACGGGTGCCACTGACACATATTTTCCACCCTTGAATGCCAGCAGAGGCTCTTCTTGTCCACAAAGGGCTTCCAGAAAATACTTCAGCACTGTGACCCTTTTGCAGTCGGCTGCAATAACCTACAGGGTAAGAGGGAGAGAAGAAAACAACATTTCTGAAAAGGAAGATAAAGGAGAGACACTGTTGGCTGAAGGGCATGTGAGAACAATGTCAAAGTACTAAACAAGGGAGGTAGAGTGAGGAGGGAAGGACTGTGTGAATGAGGGCCATTGGGTGGATTCAGGATCAAGATTTTTTTTGGTGGAGATCATATCCAGCAATGCTCAAGGCTTACTGTGCTTTTGTGTTTAGGGATCACTCCTGGAGGGACTGGAGGACCATATGGGCACCGGTATCAAACCTGGGTCAGCCACATGCAAGGCATGTGCCCACACTGTGTTATTGGCCTCTGAGGAGCAAGGCCTTGGAAGGAAAAAAGTCACCACCTTCCTAGGTCATCTCTGAGGTAGCAGACAACCCCACAGCCAATGACCAATGACAGTTACCCTTTGGGGTTTTGCCTTTCTTTACTGAAGTCCTGATTTAATTTTAAAAATTAACAAAGAAAATAATAACTATGTTGACACAATATTAATAATAAAAATCTTAATCTTAAGACTCAAAAAACTGAAGCACCTGGTTTGCAAACTGGAACCTATGTTTGATCCTTAGCGTTGATGCATGGTCCTCCAAGCAGAGTCAGGACTAGTCCCTTGAGCACTGCTGGATGTGACCTTCCAAAAAACAAAATTAACAAGATAAATGAAATTCTTTTCACTTTGCTATCTAATTGGTTTAAGGGTAGAATACAAAATACTAGCATACATGGAATACAGCTTTCTAGTAGTGCTCACTGCCACCCTCCATCTTCCTCTTACCTTCCCTCTCTCCAGACTCCCTAAAGGAAAATTAGCTTTAGTGTAAAATAAATGATGAGAGCTTTCTTGGCCGTTTCATTCCAGCTAGATCATTTTGGTCTTCTCCTGATAGGTTCCTGCTCCACCTAGGAGCTTCTCATGTTCAAGAGACTAGGTCAGTTAGGAAACTTGTCAGGAGAAAGGGGCTTGTGGGGGTATTTCACCAAAGCTCTGCTCCTCTGGGGTTCACACCATGTTCTCACAAGGCCATATCAACACATAAGCCAAGGCTGATTTAGCTAAAATGAAATTCAGTAACTTGAGCAATCATCAACTTTTAAGTATCTCTGATGAGGTTTCTATGGTCACCCTGATGAGGGTTCTCCAATGAGACATGCATGCATGACCTCACAAATTCATCTGCTTTGCTGATACCCTCTCATGATACCCATCTCTTCATCTCCAGCCCCTGACAGAGCATCACCAAGTATAAGGAGGGGCTCTTGCTTGCATTGGAGCTGGAAGATGGTAAATGCCATTCCACAGAGGAGGCCATGCTTAAGTGGCCAGATAAACCATAGTATGTGTTCAACTCATCACTGACTTTAGTCCACTTGAAGTGTGCCCCTTCCCATTGATATTTTGCCATCCTGCGATGTGGCAGGAATTTCTGCTTTTACGACATAGGAAAATACTAACTTGAATTTTGACAGATTATTCATTGCTTTGCAGGTCTGTACGCTACCTCCACCTGAACAACAACACTGTGGTGGCAAAGACTACATCTTGTACTTTCCATGCTTTGCTGGGTGCCAATAAAAATGGGCTGTACAGGAGGTTTGCAGTAAGAACTGACTTGCAGAGAAACTCAGCGGGACAGCACGTGCGGCAGGTGTGATTCACATCCTTCAGGAAACTAGAAAACTGAGCACTACCCTGACAGCCAACTGGTCAGAGAAAGTGCAACACACAACTGTGAACTGCAAGCTCCTGACTCCATTTTCAACCCCATTTCTTTCTTCTTTTTTTTTTTTTTTTTTTGTTTTGGGGCCACACCCAGTGATGCTCAAGAGTTTTTTTTTTTTTTTTTTTTTTTTTAGTTTTTGGGCCACACCCGGTAACGCTCAGGGGTTACTCCTGGCTATGTGCTCAGAAGTTGCTCCTGGCTTGGGGGACCATATGGGATGCCGGGGGATCGAACCTCGGTCCGTCCAAGGTTAGCGCAGGCAAGGCAGGCACCTTACCTCCAGCGCCACCGCCCGGCCCCAAGAGTTATTTTTGACTGCTCAGGAATCACTCCTAGTGAGCTCAGGGGAACATATTGGGTGCTAGGGATCAAACTCAGTCACATATAAGGCAAACACTGTGCCCACTGTACTATCTCTCCAGCTCTCCCCATTCTTGCCGCCTTTTTCTAGCCAAGCCTGTCACATTATAGGTCTGCATTTTAGGTTTAGGCTAGATACCTAAGTCATCAATGCCTGAGAGGCTGACCTAACAGGTGCTCAGCTACCCAGAAAAAGCTTCATCTTCAGTTTAGGTGCCTGATCTTAGGCTTAACCCCTTGAAGGAAGAAGTTTCTCCAAGAACCAGCACAGGCTGCCATGGGTTCCATTGCGTGTACTCAAACATGTGATGAGGAAGGTTAGAAATACAGAAGCAGGGGCTAAAAGGCATTAAAGAATAGAGTTGAAATGAGTAATAGCCTGGCAGGCAGCACGCACAGTGGCCTCCCTGCATCCCCAGCCTCTCACTTGCAGAGGAAACTTCTGCATTTCCACAAGACTGCCAGTTTCCTCTGTGGTCTAATTTTAACCACCTTGTCGTTACAGTGTGTGTCAGCCACCTGACCCTACCACGACCTCTGACCTTTTGCCCCAGCTACTGCTTGCACTCTGAAGAATTATGTAATGGGTCCAGGACTTTCCTTTCTGGTGTGAGGCTACTGCCAGTGAATGGAGTGGGGGCAGGGTTTGAAGGTGGGCAGAGAAAAAGCTCCTAATGGTTCCTGGCTTTACCTGGATAGTAAGAGATAAGCGGGCACCCCGCTGAGTGGTGCAGCAGAAATATTCACAGGAGGAGAATGTGGCTATGGGCAGGCAGGAGACTTCCTGCTGTTAAGAGCATGGGCATGCAGGATGGCTCAGGAAGGTGTAATTCCTGGCCAACAGGGAGAGAGAACACATTTGTGGACGTGAGACTCCTGGAGATGGGGATTTCCAGGGCACAGCAGGGACCAAGGGATGTAGACATCCTGAGCCTGCTAGTGGCATATCCTTAGAAGATCAGGAACGGTCATTTTCATAGACACAAAGGAAATCTCCCTTAGCCTATGTCTGCTTAGAAGCACTGGGAATTCTTTTGTTTGTTTATTTGTTTTTGGGCCACACCCAAAAACTCAGGGTTTACTCCAGGCTCTGCGCTCAGAAATCGTTCCTGTAGGCTCAGGGGACCATATGGGATGCTGGGAATCGAACCCAGGTCCGTCCTGGGTGGGCTGCGTGCAAGGCAAACACCCTACCATTGTGTTTTCTCTCTCTGGCTCTGCACTTGGAAATTCTGTATGCTTATTCCTCTAGACTCTGCAATGGTCCTCAAACTACGGCCCACGGGCCACATATTGTATTTATTCCCATTTTGTTTCACTTCCTCTTTTTTTTTTTTTTTTGGTTTTTGGGCCACACCCGGTGATGCTCAGGGGTTACTCCTGGCTGTCTGCTCAGAAATAGCTCCTGGCAGGCACGGGGGACCATATGGGACACTGGGATTCGAACCAACCACCTTTGGTCCTGGATCGGCTGCTTGCAAGGCAAACGCCGCTGTGCTATCTCTCCGGGCCTTGTTTCTTCACTTCTAAATAAGATATATGCAGTGTGCATTGAAATTTGTTCATAATTTTTGTTTTTACTATAATCTGGCCCTCCAACAGTCTGAAGGACAGTGAACTGGCCCCTGTTTAAAAAGTTTGAGGACCCCTGAGAGGGGTAGGCATACTCATAGCTGATTCTAAAGAGGAGAGATAGAACGGGGGGGGGGGGGCAGGATGCTTGCCTTGCACATAGTCAACCTGGGTTCGATCTCTGGTAGCCCAATCAGCTCCCTAAGTATCGCCAGAATGACCCCTCAGAGCATACCCAGGAGTAACCCTGAGCATTGCCGAGTGTGGCCCATTTGAAAATGAAGTTTTCAAAGTTTCAGTTGGTGCTAAGAGGTTGAAAAGGATTCTTACACCCCCCCCCCTTTTTTAAAGGTTTTCAGGCCACACCTGGCACACTTACGGTTACTCCTGATTCTGTGCTCAGGAGCCTCAGGGGACCATAGCTTTTGGCAGGCTTGGACTATATAGATGCTAGGGATCAAACCCAGATTAGACATGTGCAAGGCAAATGTTCTACCTGCTGTGCTATCGCTCTGCCCCAGATTCTACCTTTGGAAAAAAGTCATCCAGCCTTTAAGAAGAGGCTTCTTTTCCTGTTTGGGGAGTGATAAATATGGTTCTACCTATTAGAAAAGAGGGGAACTGAGAGGAAGAAAGCCTAGAACTTGGCCAGGAGCACAGAAAAAAATTTTGTCTACTGTAGTCCCACTGTAGCCTAATGTTCAGCAGGAAGGAAACCACAGTTCTATTGATCCTCAAGTTCTGCAGAAGCTTAAAGGAATGCCTCTTAGATGAAGCCTCAAGAGCTGGGTCATATAGTTAATATGGGACATCATGAGAGAAGCCCTTCAAACCACCCACAAAGAGCGACTCCAAGATGATCTCTGTCCAAGGAGGAGAAGGGTCAAAGCTAGGCTCTCTGCTAGCAGAGGAAGGAGTCCAGATGAATTTATGACATCATCTCCACAACAGCTCTGTTCATGAGTACATTTTTCCATTCTATAGCAATGAAAACAGAATGTAAGTGGTATGTACATTTTTGCTCTGGGCAAACTCTAGATTCTCTAGAGAGAAAAGAGCTGGCAGAAATGGCCCTTTTCCTAGACTTTTAAGAGGTTGGGCTAGACTGAGGCAAGCAGCAGCTAAAAGGGAGGCTGGCTAGGGAATCTCTTCTCTCAGCAGCAGTCCTGGCCCTTCTGGTTGTAGACTCAATGCACAAAGATCATTGACAATCTAAGAGTAAATTTCAAGTAAGATACGTATCATTTTAGTTAGCTTTGTCATTAATATATATATATATTAAAAAATATATATATATATATTTGTGTGTGTGTCTGTGTGAGCACACATGTGCGTGACTCCCTGCAATGCTCAGGGCTACTTCTAACTTTCCACTCAGGAATTATTCCTGGCAGTGCTGGGGCACCATATTGAATGCTGGGGATAAAACCTGGGTCATGTAAGGCTCCCTCTCCATTGTAAAATTGCTCTGATCCCTGTCCTTAATTTTTAAAACAGAAGCCACTTTAACAGTATTTGAAGACCATCTGAGTTACTTTGGCAGTACTGAGGGTTTAGGGACATCTGTAATGCTGACAGCAGAATTTGAGGCCTAACACTCCATAACACTGAACTATCCTTCTGGCCCTCTTATAAGCTTTGGAAAGAATTGGGGTCTTATGGCAGGTAAGAGTTGAAAGGAAGTTCACCATCTTCCCCTGAAGAACAACTAAGGCAGCATGCTCCTTCAGTGGGAACTGAAACCTCTACATTTTGGGTTCCAGTTATCATTGGGATCAAGTCCACATGCAAAGAACCAAGCTGAAAGGAAAACTGAAAGTGAGATGCGGCAGGGCGATACAAAAGCCAGATCTGTCCCCAGCTCAGTTCCTGAGAGAGATTAAATATGCCATGCGTGGGGTAAGTAGAGGCTTCAGTGAAGCAGAAGGTTAGGTTCTGAGGAAAGCAGGAAGAAATCTTTGGGTCAAGAGAGAAAAGAGTAAGCAGGCTGGATTACAAGTCTGGCATATTTTAGATAGGGCAGTATCAGTGAGGAATGGTGTTCTCAGAAAACTGGTTACTTTCTACACTACCTCAGGAGAGGTCAAGCCTAGGCTGGGCAGATAGACCCAGGAAGGAACAGAAAATGAGATCTAAGTGATCTATCTTTTGGTAGGCAGGGGGAGGGGGAGAGAGAGAGAAAAGGAACTGAGAACCAGGCACCACTGGCCAATGTACTCTTTAGTACTGAGGCTTAATGCTCCCCAAGAAGGGAATATAGGAATCAGAGTGCTGAAGCAGGACTCTGGGTGCAAGTCTTGATAAGTCTCTCACTCCGTTTAATTTTTCGTTTAAGGGCAAAACCAGGCAGTGCTCAGAATTTGCTCTGCAATCAGGGTTCACTCCTAGCAGTACTTAGAGATCCTATAAAGTGCTTGGGATTGAACCTGGGTTAGCAACATGCAAGGCAAAAGCTCTACTCACTGACCTTTCTTTCTCTGGCTTCTTGGCAAGCTTTTATCTTTTTTGTGGGGGCGGGGGCTGTCTCACCCAAAGGTGCACAAGGCTTACTCCTGGCAGTGCTTGGGGAACTATAAAGGGGAATTGAACCCAGGTCACCCGTGTGCAAGGCAAGTGTCTTAACTGCTGCACTCTCTCTGGATTCAACCCAATTTTAGTAGTGTTCTTATTTTCCTCAAATAAGTTTTGTGGATAGGATAGTGGATAAAGCACTTGCACTCAGCAGATATGGTTATGATCCCTGGCACCCTATATGGTTCCCAGAGCACGGCCAAGAGTGATCCCTGACAGTGGTGCCAGGAGTAAGCACTGAGCACTGCTGGGTGTGGTGCTGCTCCAAAAAAAGTTTCAAGGAAGATACAGATAGTATGCCTGGGGCTGAAGCGATAGCACAGCGGTAGAGCATTTGCCTTGCAAGTGGCCGATCCAGGACGGACCTTGGTTTGATCTCCAGCATCCCATATGGTCCCTGAGCCAGGAGCAATTTCTGAGCGCATAGCCAGGAGTAACCCCTGAGTGTCACAGGTTGTGGCCCAAGAAGAAAAAAAAAAAAAAAAAAAAAGATTATGCCTGATTATTAATTTTTCTAAATTCCTGGTTAGGAAGAATCAGAATTTGATCTTGTACTTAACAGCCAGTTCTATTTTTTTTTTCTACTCTTAAAATTTTCTTGCTACTGCTCCTTTGGCTAAAAGTGAAAAATTACATGGGTTTCCCCTACAAACTCAAGTTTACAGGTTATTTTTCTTGTTTCTTTAAAAGGAGCCAATTATTCTCACATTTGCTGAAACCTTCAATCATACTTTATAGCTTGTTAATTTTACAGAAAGTCCTAAGAGCAAATAGGATGCAGACAGGAAAGTGGAGTATTGTAGAGATTATTAAGAAATCTTAAAATAGCCTACAAATCCACCACCAATGCTGGTAAAATACAGGCTTCTTGGCTGCCTTCTGAGATCAATTAGCAACGGGTTAATTATCATCTTTAATGAGCCAAGCCTACAGGATTAGTTTTAGGAAACTGAACTCAGACTAAAGTGTTTTCACAAACACAAGAACCTCACGACTCACCCTCACAGGAGACTGAGGATGGGTACGGGAATTCTGTGGTGATCAAGGGTAGGTCAGTCTGAAAGGAGATCTGCCAATATAAGTTCAGACACAGGGAATCCTCTAGAGTTGGGAGGACAGAGGAAATGGTCTATTCACATTCCTAGGGGGCAGAACTTCCAGGCTGGGAGCACACTCCAGAAGCTGGAGTGGAGCAGCCACAAGAATGCACAATCCCTCTGAGACAGTGGCAGTAAGTTACTAAGAGTGACAAATATTCATAGCTTACCTGAGGGGTGAGAAGAAGCTGATTTTGAATTAGGAGAAAGGGCCCTAGCTCAGAGGGGGAAGAGAGAAGAACCTGTGCTAATGCTGAATGACAAAGGGGACAGAAGAAGAAAAGGTCTGGGTTCTTGTGTCAGACATGGCATGTCCTGAAGGCCAGGGTATGCTGCTTCCCAGTGTCGTCTTCTTTCCCTCCATTTTTCGGCCTCCCTCAACTGTGTTCAAAGCTTACTCTTTGTTCTATGTTCAGGCATCACTCATTCACTCATTGTGGAATTAGTGGAAGGACCTTTGGTGGTGCCAGGGGTTGAAACAGGGATGGCTGCATGCATGTACCTGGCCCTGAGATCTTATCTCTCTTTCTTTTTGGCCACACCCAACTTAGAGATCACTCCTGGGATACTATATGGGGTGCTTGGTAAAGAACCAGGTCAGTTGTGTGCAAAGCAAGCACTTTCCCTGCTATACTAGCTTTCACTCATTTTCTTTCTTTCAAAAAATTTTTTTTGCCCACACCTTGATGGCAGTTCTCAAATGTTATTCCTGGCTTGGAACTTGGTGTTCAGGGATCATTCCTGGTGGTGCTCAGAGAATTGTGTGGTGCTGGCAATCAAACCTAGGCCTTCTGCATGCAAAATATGTGTTTATTCCCACGAGCTTTTATTCCCTACACATGCATATATGTAAGAAAACTGTGATTTCATGGTTCCAAAATGTATGCCCCTACTTATTTCTTTTCCAGGCCATATTAGCAGGCTATAGGGGATCAGGGAGCAAAACGGGGTGCTGACACGCCCACTATGAAAAAGATGTCAGTTTACAAATGATCAAGACAGGGTCCAGAATACAGTGGGTAGGGGTGACCCTGAGTATTGAGCTAGGAGTAAGCCCTGGTGTTACTCAAAACAAAACAAAAACTAACTTATCAACAATGAATGCCTCTACTTGTGATATAAGCAGCTTGAGGAGGTTCCTTTGTCCACTGAAAAACCTCATTTCTAATCGAAGTAACTAAACATAAGGTCCTTCCCTTGGTCCCTTTTGCTGTTATGAACACCCAGCTATTGGGGTGGAGGGGCATGTGATGCTAGAGATTAAATCCAGGGTCCTGAACATGCAAGATTATGTCCTCTATCACGTGAGTAACATCCCTTGTCCCTCCCCAATCCTAGGTTTGGTCTGTGCCAGCTGAGAGTTCCAAGCAATACAAAACAAAACGTTAACATTATGGCCTAAACCACAGTAGTCACAGTATTACAAGTATCCAGTTCAAATAGCTGCATTTTCTTTCTCCAGAGGGGATATGGCAATGGAGGCATTTATCAATCAGCTGAAAAGGCACAGATACCTGTTCAGAATGGTTGCAAAGTTTGTTCCATCCACATCCATTGAGTGAGGGTGCATGTGGGTGTGCTGGTACTGTCTCTCATGGAGTAATGGGTGGGATCTGACAAAAGGTTAGGTGGAAATAACTAGGTGCATGTATGGAAGGTGTCTGTGTGTGTGGAGAAGTGACCTCAACAGTTATATCAAGTACAGGTACAGGTACTTGGTTACTGAGTGGGTGTTATGTTCACATAGGAAAGGAAGTCAGAACAGAGAAACGTGGAGCATACATTGGCAGTGAGAAGGGAAGTAATCTAGGAGAAAAGGCAAGTTTAAACAAAACCAAGTGTTGGCCAAGAGACTAGACTTGTGAGCTGGAAAGGCAGCTTCATGTGCTGAGCATGTATTTTACAAGCAAGAGACCCAGGCTGGTGCCCCGACACTCCAGGAACCCCAAATATGGCTGAGAGAGAACCTGAACAGAGAGCCTGGAGCAGCCTGAGCATGGCAGGATATGCAGTAGATGTTTGTCCTCCCAACCCCCACACAAAGAGACTGGCCTTTAGAGTCAGAGAAGTGAGTTCAAGTATTAGGTATGGGGATGGCTAAAGAGCCTGCTTTGTAAATGTGAGGCTAGGAGTTTGATTTCTTGGATTGCCAACAAGTACACAGATTGAAATTCCCCTCCACCACTAAGAAACAAGGTTAAGTGTGTGTGTTATTACAGATGAAAGGTGGAAGGTATTAAATACCACTTTTAGGGCCAGATAGAGCAGGGGTTGCCTTGCATGTAGATAACCCTGGTTTAATTCAGATATTTTTTTGGTTTTGGGCCATACCCAGCTGTAGTTAGGGGTTATTCCTGGCTCTTACTCTATACAGAAATTAGCCCTGGTGGTGCTTGGGGGACCATGAGATGCTGTAGATTGAACCCAGGTTGGCTGTGTGCAAGGTAAACACCCTAAGCTACTAAGTACTATGGCTCTTGGCTCCCCCCCCACCCCCCTGTTCAGTTCTTGAGACCACAAACGATCCCTAGAGCACTGCTGGGTATGAGTCTCCACACTAAATATTCCTCCCTTCCTTTTTTTCTTTCTTTCTTTTTTTTTTGGGGGGGGGAACAAAACTCGTGATGCTCAGGGGTTACCCCGGCTATGCACTCAGAAATCACTCCTGGCTCTGGGGAACCATATGGGACAGCAGGGGATTAAATGCAGGTCTGTGCTGGGTCAGCCACATACAAGGCAAATGCCCTATTGCTCTGGCCCCTAAACTAAATATTTCTGAGTTTACTCAAGTTGTTTAAAAGATAATGTGTATCAAATATGTAGCAAGATGCCTCGGCCTGATAAGTGCTCAATGAACAAATAGCTCCTATTTTTTACCCTTCGAGAAGCACCTGTCTAACCCCACAGAGACCTGTGAATTTCAGACTTGGGCAGGAAGGAAGCTGAGGGCTGGCATATAGCCTGCAGCTGAGGGGAAGGGGCGCTAACATGCTCACTTGTGATTGAAGTAGCAAAATTATTTTACTTGATCTAAGGTACTAGGTTCAGGCTGCTAGGCAGCCACTGGATGGCAGAGAAATGGCCTAGTATCTCTCCAGTTCTTCATATCCTCCAAAAAGATTTCTGGACCTAATCATAGGCATGCAGGTACTTTACAGGACTTAAGGAGACAGACCCAAAGGTTAGGGTTTTAAGAAAAGAATGTCACTGATGCAAATATTAGAAATAAAATCCTGGGCCTGGAGAGATAGCACAGCGGCGTTTGCCTTGCAAGCAGCCGATCCAGGACCAAAGGTGGTTGGTTCGAATCCCGGTGTCCCATATGGTCCCCCGTGCCTGCCAGGAGCTATTTCTGAGCAGACAGCCAGGAGTAACCCCTGAGCACCGCCGGGTGTGGCCCAAAAACAAAAACAAAAAAAAAAGAAATAAAATCCTATAGTACAATATTAGAGTGGCCTTGCCCATCAATTTTTTTATATTAAGGAACATGTGCAGTAGATTTATTTTATTTTATTTTGCCACATAAAGTTCTGTGCTCAGAGATCACTCCTAATAGTGCTCAGAGGACCAAATAGGATGCTTGGGATCAAACGTGGGTTGGCAATGTGCAATGTACCCTGCCCATAGTACAATCTCTTCTATCCTGGTTGCTGTGCTTTAAAATAAGTATTATTAAATAAGACCTAGAGAGGGGTTAGAGAGAGTACAGAGGTTAAGGCACATGTCTTGCCTTTATTTTTTTCTGAGCACCTAGAAGTACTCAGAGCTTACTCCTGACTCTGTTCAAGAATGACTTTTTTTTTTTTTTTTTTTTTTGGGCCACACCTGGCAGTGCTCAAGGGTTACTCCCAGTGCTACACTCTGTGCTATCCTTGGCCTCAAGTCTACATTTTCTTTTTAGTTTTTTTTTTGGGGGGGGACTTTGGGCCACACCCGGCAGCACTCATGGTTACTCCTGGCTCTGTACTCAGAAGTCACTCCTGGCAGGCTCGAGGGACTATATGGGATGCCGGGGATTGAACCCAGGTCCTTCCCAGATCGGCCATGTGCAAGGCAAACGCCTTACTGCTGTTCTATCACTCCAGCCCTCTCCATCTACATTTTCAATACTAAAGAAATGATGAGTATAACTGCTTATGTGCTATATTCTACCCATCTCTATTTCCTGAACTTGTACATTCTGAACAAAGCCAAACAGGAGCCTGGGATTTTCTGGGGAAAGTACAATCTTTTCTTTTTCCTTTTTGGTTTTTGGCCCACACCTGGTGATGCTCAGGGCTTACTCCTGGTTCTGCACTAAGGGGTCACTCTTGGCAGTTCTCCAGATACAGGAAATTGAACCTGGGTCAGTAACATGCAAGGCTAAATCCTACCTGCTGTTTTATTCCTCTGGCTCCAGACTGCTCTTTTCTTGAACCATTCCTTCAGAGAGAGAAACTATTTGAGCTTCAGCTGTCAAGCATGGCTCATTCTTAACAGAGATTATCTTGCAGATTGCAAACTATGGAGTGTAGTAGCTCAGGCGGCAGTCCAATCTACTTTCCCTGCAGAGTGCTTTGAAAGCAGCCACCCACACTGGCAGTGGGGAATGGCACTGCCAATACACGTTTTGCAGGTCTGACTGGCTTCAGCTGGTCTGAAACCTGGAACAAACACAGGCGCTGGGGCCTTCACTGAACCAGCAGGGGAGGCTACAAGCTCAGTCCCTGGGGATGAACATTCTACATTCTCAGTCTGCAAATACCCACACAAGCACACAGTGTTTCTACATTAGCCGTGTGTTCTGGACCAAGATCACTAGCACTGTGTCTTGGGTTCTTGTCAACCTGAGTCACATTCTTACTTTCCTTTTAAAAATCCAGGGCTGGAGACTATTGCTTAGTTTGTATTTAGGTTCCTTAACCAAATTTATTCTGTTTTATTTTAGGTGTGTGTGGAAAGAGTGCTGTTGCCGAAACACTCGTAGCATTCAACAAATTCAACTGACTTTAGTTAATCTTTAGTTTATTTAGTTAATTCAACAAATAATCACTAAATGACTACTATGTGTCCAGTATACAAGGTTTTAGTAGACAACATAGGAATATTCTGCTCTACACAGCAGTGAGGCTACTGGTATCACCTTCAGAATATCTGCTTCTGTGTTTCCCAAAATGGGTTAAATAAAATGATCCAGGGGCCAGCAGCAGTCTCAGGTGTAATGGGGACGACATACTTTCTGGTTGTTTACTTAAAGAAGGTAGATTTCTAGGGCTAGATATGTAATACAGTGGGGAAAGCCTTGCATTTGGCTGACCCCTTACATTTGCCCAAGTGTTGTCAAGATTAATTTCTGAGTGCAGAGCCAGGATTGAGCACAGCTCAGTGTGGCTCAATTACAAATAACAACAAAAAAGAGTAGATTTCCAGAGTATACTTTAATTTTATTTTTAGACCACATCTAGTGGTAATTCAGGACTTACTCCTAGAAGTTTGGGGGACCATATCAAACCCAGATTGGCAGTTTGCAAAACAAACATCTTATCTCTAATTTACCCCTCTCCCCCAGTTTTCTTCTAAAAATGGATGCTAGACCAAAGAAACCTGGCAGTATTCAAAATAAATTTCCTCTCAAATCTCAAAACCTGGGGCTGGAGACACAGTACAGCAAGGAGGATGTTTGCCTTGTATTTGGCCAACCTAGATTTGATCCCCAGCATCCCATACGGTCCCCGGAGCGCCACCAAGAGTGATTACTAGGGCCCAGAGAGATAGCACAGCGGTGTTTGCCTTGCAAGCAGCTGATCCAGTACCAAAGGTGGTTGGTTTGAATCCCGGTGTCCCATACGGTCCCCCGTGCCTGCCAGGAGCTATTTCTGAGCAGAAAGCCAGGAGTGACCCCTGAGCACCGCCGGGTGTGGCCCAAAAAAACAAAAAACAAACAAAAAAAAAGAGTGATTACTAAATTCAGAACCAGGAGTAATCCCTGAGCACTGCTGGGTTTGACTCAAAAATCAAAACCATGAGGCCAGAGTGATAGCATGGCGGTAGGGCGTCTGCCTTGCATGCAGAAGGACAGTGGTTCAAATACTGGCATCCCATAGGTCCCCTGAGCCTGCCAGGAGTGATTTCTGAGCATAGAGCCAGCAGTAACCCCTGAGCATTGCCAGGTGTGACCCAAAAAAACAACAACAACAACAAAAATCAAAACCAAACAAAAAACTTCAATACCCTACTAAGAGCACTCAGGACTCTAATCCTAAATCTAATAAATTCCTTTATTTACTCATTTTAAACTAATGGACCCTGAAGCATTCAGGTTAAGAATCTCCTTGGATTCCAACTTCCTACAGAATGAAATCCCAATCTCTCTTTTTCTTTCATTTATTGGTTTTTGGGCCATACCAGGTGTCACTCAGGGGTTATTTCTGGCTCTGTGCTAAGAAATTATTCCTGGCAGGCTCAGGGGACCATATGGGATGGGAGGGATTGAACCCAGGTCAGTGGCATACAATACAAGGCAAACACCCACCCTGCTGTGCTATTATTGCTTTTGCTCCTAAACCTCTCTTTTCCTTAATCTGTGTCAAGGAATCTTTTTTTTTTTTTTAATTTTTTTTAAGGGGGTCATACCCGGCAGTGCTCAAGGGTTACTCCTGGCTCTAAGCTCAGAAATTGTTCATGGCAGACTCGGGGGACCATATGGGATGCCGGGATTCGAACCACCAACCTTCTGCATGAAAGGCAAACACCTTACCTCCATGCTATCTCTCCGGCCCCAGGAATCTTTATAAACTCTTTACCATTCACTCTGCCCCATCAGACATCACTACTTTCTACTTGTTATTTTCCCCTAATTCTCATTTTTTTTTCCTTTTGCAGGGGTGGGAGGGCTAAGCACTCAGAAATCACTTCTGGTGGGCATGGGGGACCATATGAAAGCTCGGGGTCAAACACTGGCTGTGGCTTACCCACTACATTCTCTCTCTAGTAACTCTGTTGTTTGGATCACAGCTGGCTGTGTTTGGCGTTACTTTTGGCTCTGTGCTCAGGAACTACTCCTGGAGATGCAACAGGGACATATGGGATGCTGGGAATCAAATCTGGTTGGCTGCATGCAAGGCAAGTGCCCATTGTGCTGTATTATCATTCTACCCTTACCCTAATTCTCAAATCTAAGACCTAAGCAACCCTATTCCCCTGCATGCCATTTATTCCTGCTAGTTACTTGAGATTTCATGACATTTTTCCAAACCTACAAATCAACTTTCTTTTTAAGAAGCCATGGTATCCTTAAACGAGGCTGACCCAGGATGGATCCTGGTTTGATCCTTGGCATCCCATATGGTCCTCCAAGCCAGGAGCCATTTATGAGCGCAGAGCCAGAAGTAACCCCTCAGCGCTGCTGGGTGTGGCCCAAAAGCAAACAAAAAAGAAAGCCATGGTACTACCTGCCAGCATGCTCCACAAAAATTTTTCTTGGTGACTGGGGCTAAATAAGACATTTTTTTTTTTTTTTTGGTTTTTGGGTCACACCTGGCAGTGTTCAGGGGTTACTCCTGGCTCTTTGCTCAGAAATTGCTCCTGGGAGGCTCAGAGGACCATATGGGATGCTGGAATTCGAACCACTGTCCTTCTGCATGCAAGGTAAATGCCCTACCTCCATGCTATCTCTCCTGCCCCTATATCAGACATCTTGGGTACATGATGGAAAGAAGGTACATAAAATCTTTGGATTCACAGAAGCTTTAGTTAGGAGAGAAATTATAGTGACCCCACACTGACCTTTTCTTGGCTTCCTGTTGTACTTCAGCACCTATGGGTTAAGCCTAGGCTTCCTTCATTTTCTCTGGTCTCATGAGTAGTCTGGATATCTATATTGCTCATATGTGATAATTAACCATCATTCAAAACTACACTAGAATCTTCTCTAATAAAATCCTCTTTCCTAGGGGCCAGAGCCATAGTACAGTGGTAGGGCATTTGCCTTGCAAATTCATTTGCTGACCCAGACGGACCCGGGTGTGATCCCCGGCATCCCATATGATTCCCTGAGCCTGCCAGGAGAGATTTCTGAGCACAGACCCAGGAGGAGGACGAGTGTCACTGGGTGTGGCCCCCAAACAAAAACAAAAAATGTAAGGATATGGGAATAAAGGATTTAAGGGTATGGGTGACATTTTAAAATTCTCTCTACATAATACTTAAGAAATATAGAAGTTTTACAAATTTTCACTCCCATTTATTTCCAAGTCCTGGCCCTGGGGAATGAGAATCTGTTAACTGTCTTCAAAGGGGTTCATTTCCTATTAGGGAGACCACTCTATTTTTGGACGTTCCTAGTTGGCAGAATTGCCTATTCCTTTTAAGCCAAAATCTAGGACTTCCTAGGACTTCCAATTCTGTTCTCTGGGGCCACAAAAACAACTCAAATTTTGTTTCTAGCCGACTGTCCTCAAATTATCTGAAGTTTGCTATGTTATTCCTTCTCTAGGCTAAACAGTCCCTTTTCCTTCAACTAATCCTCACTTCAACTGTCTCCTCAACATCCTGGTTATTATTTCAGTAAAACTTTCACTAAGACTAATGTGTTTTGTTTTGTTTTAGTTTTGGTTTTTGGGTCACACCCGGCAGCACTCAGGGGTTATTCCTGGCTCTATGCTCAGAAATCACTCCTGGCAGGCTCGGGGGGACCATATGGGATGCCGGGATTCGAACCACCATCCTTCTGCATGCAAAGCAAACACACTACCTCCATGCTATCTCTCTTGCCCCTTGTTTTTTTTTTTTTTTTTTTTTTTGATCATGAATACCTGTGTGTAATTTGGCAGCAGAAAAAAAAACCAACTAGGGAGGAGATATCTTTGATCTGTCATTGGATACCTCAATTCTACAAACAGGAAAAACATGGCACTAGTTCTTGTTATTTATTACCTTGCACTAATGATACATTTGAGCTAATTTATAAATCTCCAATTTTTTTTACACATATGTGGCTAAATGCTATCTCCCCTATTAGTGCAATTGTGTGTGTGTGTGTGTGTGTGTGTGTGTGTGTGTGTGTGTGTGTGTGTGTGTATAGAGTACCTGAAATATACTGTTGATCCTATGATATGTATGTTTTTGTCTGCAGCAACTAAAGGACAACTAAAGGGTCCTTAGACAACATGGATGATTATATGACAGGTGACAATTCCAGGACAATATAATTAAGGAAAGAGTGCCAGCCATAATGTAAATATTAAGTGAATCAGATTCCTTGTGTTGTGTAACACAGACACAATGAACAGACTCCATGATGTGACTTTCTGCTTTGGGTGGTACTCACCTTAGATGTTCCAGGTCAAGAAGGGACAGGTGCTTTTTCTTGACAGGCTACCTATGACTTTTTAGTTTGAAATATGATACTATAAGAAGCCAAGCCCAGGGCATGTCTTGCCTTGTCTTAACTACAGGCTGTTGCCCCAGGGCAAGCTACCCCATACCTCAACAAAAGCTGAGACTTATGCTCTCAAAGCACTGATGTCATGTTCTGAAAAAAAAAAAAAATCCATACCCATTTACTAAGAATCATAGTATATTAAACAAACTAATAAACCAACCAACCGAAGACATACAGCATCAGGAAAGCAAATGCAGGCAACAGAGACATCCTTTTTTATTAGTTTTTGGGTCACACCTGGCAGCGCTCAGGGGTTACTCCTGGCTCTATGCTCAGAAATCGCCCCTGGCAGGCACAGGGGACCATAGGGGATGCCGGGATTCGAACCACCGTCCTTCTGCATGAAAGGCAAACGCCTTACCTCCATACTATCTCTCTGGCTACAACAGAGACATCTTATGAAAAATTATTTTTTTCTGGTTACCTATGAATACCACAAGTGTCTTGCTTGTTTTGATAGAGGGCCATACCTGACAATGCTCAGGGCTTACTAGCTGGCTCTGTGTATGCTCAGGAATCACTCCTGGTGGTACTTAGGAAATCATATGTAGTTCTGGAAATTAAATCTGGATTGGTAGAGTGCAAGGCAAGCACCCTACCCAGTTTACTATCTCTCTAGCTCCCAAAAAGTATCTTTAAAAAAACAAAAGTGCAGATCTGGGATTCCCCTTTGGGTTAAATGAATTAGTATTTCTGGATAGGGTTTTGGAATATATACTACACTTAAGGATTATATGCTTTAAAGCACAGAATGCCTGGTGAAAGTTGTCACAATTTCAGTCTGTACGTCAAAATACAACACTACCTTTGTTTTGGGGCCACATCCAGCGATGCTCAGGGAGACCATATAGGGTATTGGGGATAGAACCTGGGTTGGCCGCTTGCAAGGCAAACACCCTATCTGCTGTACTATTGCTCCAGCCCTAAAACTCTACTTTTTTTTTTTTTTTGGTTTTTGGATCACACCCAGCAGTGCTCAGGGGTTACGCCTGGCTCTATGCTCAGAAATTGCTCCTGGCAGGCTTGGGGGACTATATGGGATGCTGGATTCAAATCACCGTCCTTCTGCATGCAAGGCAAATGCCGTACCTCCATGCTATCTCTCCAGCCCTAAAACTCTACTTTTGCTGAGGAATAAAACACAGTATATCGCACTTTCCATGGTACTGTTAAAATGTAGAAAGGGGGTAGCCAGAGAGATAGTATCAGGGTTAAGGTACCTGCTTTGTATTTGTGGCCGACTCAGTTTGATCCCTGGCACTGATATATGGTCAACTTGAGATCTACCAGGAATGATCCCTGAGTAGATCCAGAAGCCGAAAGCACTGCCACATAAATCTCCAAAAAAAAAAAAAAAAAGGTGAAACAACAAAAATTCATTAAGTCTCAGCAACCTATGAATGATAGTATGTTTGATCATAATAGAAATGGGGAAACTTAAGAATTAAAGCCACAGAGAAATAAATAAAAAGGAAAAAAAGAATTAAAGCCAAATATGATTACGTCCTAGTTCACTATACTACTTTTGCCTCTTATGGAAGTTGCTTCTGGATCTTCTAGGGCAGGGGTCTCAAACTCAATTTACCTAGGGGCTGCAGGAGGCAAAGTCGGGGTGATCCTTGAGTGCAAAGTCAGTAGTAAGCCTTGAACATTGGGGGGTGTGACCCAATGTCAAAACAAAACAAAACAAAAAAGATTCCTCTAGGTCAGGGCCACAAAATGTTGTACGGAGGGCCGCAAATGGCCCGCGGGCCTTGAGTTTGAGACCCCTGTTCTAGGGCATAAGGAAAACCTTGGTGACCTTCATTTAATTACCATGGATAACTTAGAAAATGGCTATTACATATCAGGCAGAGGGTCAAATGCCTTACAGGAAGCAACTCGTCTAAGTTCCTTGATTCTGTGAAGCAGGCACTGCTATTATTCCATTTTACAGAAATATAAAGTAACTTATTCAGGTCACGAAACAATAAGAGAGCTGGCATGTGTCTCTATGGTTAATCAGTATTCCAACAGTCCTTAGCTTTCAAGGATCCAGGACATTTGCTTAATTGAGCCAGGACCATCATTTGTACAAGGGGAAAGAGTTAATCTAACATAGAAACTCAAAGCAGGCAATCCTTTCTTTCGGATTTTGTGAAGACTGAAATTCTGAGTTTGAGGTACTTCTGGTAGCTGACAAGCCTACCAGAGCAAAACAGGATTTGAAGCAGAGACACCTATGCTTCTTTGGCCTTTCCAAAAGAAAAAAAAAATCATTAGGTACTCCCTTGGAAATCTACCTTCTAAGGGAAAAAACAGAAAGCACCCCCCAAGTATACTCTGTGTACTACTGTATATCCCCTCCCTCTGGGTATTATTAACTACTTTGAGAAACACAGATCTAGAAAAAACTTCACTTCATGCGCTGCAAACTTGGGTAATATTTGGAAAACTGCTGAATCTTGTTTGCAAAATGAAGATGACCCTGAAATTCCCTTTTCATTCCTAAAGGTTTCTATGATTCTGGGCAGTCATCTTGGAAAGCAGGAGAGGAAAGACAGTCCTGCCATTGACCTTGATGCTGGAGCGCAACTCTTAAAAGAGACAGTGCCAAAGGTTGAGTTTGGATTTTCTGAAAGAATGAAAAAAAAAAAAATCAGAATAAGAACTAACAGTGAAAAGCTGGATAAATTCCTGATAGAAAAAGGTGGTATACCTTTTTCTCAGAGGATACGCTACTCAAGAAGTCTTGGAGCATTTTATGGAATCATTAGCACAGAACTCTTCTCTGGCCACAGAGCAGAGGAAGAAATAGCAGACCAGTTTATAAAGCTCCAGAGCGGAAAATTTCTGTTGGTGTCCAAACTAAGTTTTTGGCTTTCTACAAGGGTTGGAAAGCCTTATACTGATGTTTTAATCACCTGTTTAGTGTTCTGAAGACTCTTGTCAGCAGCCTCATGGAGTCTGCTCCAGCAGGCAGCAGGGAGCTGCTGGCTCACACACCATGGTGTTTTTTTTTTTTTTTTTTGGTGAGCTGTTTCTTTCCCATGGCTGTATCTGACACCCTGTAGCTCCCTCTAGGCCACTTGGTGGGTACAAGCCAAACCCGTGAGCTCTGTGTAGGCTAAGGACAAGCTATCTGGATTAACTTCTCACTGGCTCCAAAGCCAGGAAGGGCCCCTTAAGAAAAGCCAAGGTGCAAAGAGGTAAGGAGTGGTCTCTGGAGATCAGTCTGTCAGCAACGCCTCTGCGGCATGGCAGAAAGGAATCAGGCTTGCCTTATAAGAACCACCATCCAGATGTTCTAAAGCCCTTGGGTATTGATCATGAAATAATCCTCCTAAGTCGGGGGTGGTGGTGGTGGGGGGTGTGCGTTGAGGGGAGGGACTTAATAAACTCAGGGTAGAGCAGATCTTCGGAACTAAAATGCAAAAGCATGCAAAAATCTTTTTAAGGAGGCTTGATGTGGTGGCAAGCAGAATAGCGTTTCAGTTCCTCTAAAATATCCCATTTTCTGGGAAATCTTCCGTGGAGATGAAGTGGTGACTCAATGGTTACTAGACCCTGTTGTTTCATCTGAGTATCACAATAATCCTTTGAGATAGAAAGAAGAGAGATAGCATGGAGGTAAAGCATTTGCCTTCCATGCAGAAGGACAGTGGTTCAAATCCTGGCATTCCATATGATCCCCGAGCCTGCCAGGAGCAATTTCTGAGTGTAGAGCCAGGAGTGACCCCTGAGCACTGCCGGGTGTGACCCAAAACCCAAACCCCCAATCCCCCTAAAAAAAAGAAAGAGGAAGAAGGAAAGAAGCTCTGAGGAAATCAACTTCCAGTGAAGTGGTAAAGCTGGGATTTGAACCCAATTTGTCTTATTCCACATTCTGTGTTCAATCCATTAAAATTTCTGGCCTCTTAGAATAGTAATGATACTTTGCATGAAGCAAAGGCCATTTTTAGAGAAATGGACTTGGACCCAAGAGATAGTACAAAGGGTTAAATTGCCTGATGTGCACATCACTAATTTTAACCCTTTTTGAAATCACTGGCACTGCATATGGTTTCCCAATAACTCCAGGAGTGATTTGGATAAATTTGTATTTAGACAAACAGAAACTAAACAGGTGCTTGGTCATACAGAGATCCTATAATTAAACATTTTTCAGAATACCTGTCCTGCTGAGTTCTATCATTCCAATTCACTTCATCATCAGGATAAGAAGGATAAGATTTAAGCTGATCAACTGAATGGATATGGGAAAGCAGTAATTGCTGGAGATCTAAAATCCCAAAAAGAAAACAAAAAATCCTCCTATGATGGTTTTCCGAAACTTTTCTGCACTACACAGTCATGGACTCTGGATGTGCATAAAGAGGAACGTTCATTAGAGGACATAGGAACAAGACAAATCAGATCAAAGCTCTCTCTGTCCACCTGGCACCCAAAGGATCAATAGATCTGTTAATCCAAGAAATTTATTATATAATCAAAGAGTAGGTTGTTCATTTAGTAATCCTTGATGATCTTTTTTTTTGGGGGGGGGGGTCACACTCAGCAGCGCTCAGGGGTTACTCCTGGCTGTATGCTCAGAAATTACTCCTGGCAGGCACAGGGGATCATATGGGATACCGGGATTCGAACCACCGACCTTCTGCATGCAAGGCAAATGCCTTACCTCCATGCTAACTCTCCGGCCCCATCCTTGATGATCTTAAAGCAACACATGAGTGAGATGGGAGATAATAATAGTTTACTTCTCAGTAGAAAGACTAGGTTTAGAAAGGAGACGATAGTCTCAGATTGAGCTCCCTGCCTCAGAATTTTTTATTTCCACCCCATCTTTTTCTTACTCTTCTTTGTTTTTTTTTTTTTCCAAGGAAAGTTTCTTCAACTGTCTGCTCTCTCTGTCTGAGAGTTAATTCCTTTTGTCTGGCCGGACCACTCCAAACATGCCATTGTTCACTGCTCTATTATGCCTGAATTCAAGCAGATAACCGCCAACATGGTTTTTAGTGAAAGGAGGAAGGAAAGGGGTCTCTCAAGGGAACTCTGCTTACTGAAGGAAAAAGAGTCCTGTACTGGTAAATGACACATACTGACCTTCCTTGGTGACTTCACAGGAATCTACTTACTTACATAGACCACAGAGAGGGAAGAGAAAAGGAAAGACTAGGAGATTGTGACCAAAGAGGTCTTAAGTCCTAGAGGAATGACTCTGCAAGGATAAGAAAAAGGCTGTCTTGTCACAGGGCAAAATTAACCAGACCCATCAGATTATGACAAAGTGAAAGGGAGTGCTGGGATAATGAATGGAGCAGCTTACAGATCACTGAATATAGAGGAGAAGAGTGTTCCAAAGCTGATGACAAGGCAGACAGGAAACTTACATGTCCTTGCTGACAGGAAAGAAAAGAGTGAAATTCTGGGTCTTCTCTCTGCAGGATTTCTAATAGGCATCTGAAGTTCACCCTCTTCCCAAGGATGTGCTGACAGCTGGGAATACTGCCCTTCAGGTCAAGCAGGGCAGGGATCTAGACCTTTCCAGGAGTTCACAAAGAGGTTCAGTAAGGACTCAAATCACGATCCAAAACATAAATAGGACTGCCATTTCCTGCTCGATTTCCATGCTGTAAAAAGTGGAGGAGAAATGCCAACTACAAAGAGCTGTGTCTTCTGTGGAAAATGAGAGTATGCAATGTACACTCCAGCTCTAGGTTCTGACTTGTAAATCTAAGTGAGAACTAGTTGCTAGCTGCTAGAGGATTAGTGTTAGATACCTTCTACCACCCAACCTGCCAGCCTTTCTGTTCACTGTCTGTAAACTTTTCTTTTCCCTGTTTGTTTTGGGGTCACACCTGGAAGCACTAACGGGTTACTCCTGGCTCTACACTCAGAAATCGCTCCTGGCAGGATCGAGGGACCATATGGGATGCCGGCATTTGAACCATCGTCCTTCTGCATGCAAGGCAAACACCCTATCTCCATGCTATCCCTCTGGCCCACTGTCTGTGAACTACTTCTTTTTTTTTTTGGGCCACACCCGGCGGTGCTCAGGGGTTACTCCTGGCTGTCTGCTCAGAAATAGCTCCTGGCAGACACAGGGGACCACATGGGACACCGGGATTCGAACCAACCACCTTTGGTCCTGGATCGGCTGCATGCAAGGCAAACGCTGCTGTGCTATCTCTCTGGGCCCTGTCTGTGAACTTCTACGTAAGCTGATGACAAAGCTGTCTTGGGCCTCTACAGGAAGGACAATCTTGTATTTAACAGCTCCTTCTGGATCCTAGCTCACTGTCCTATGTTCTTAAACGGCTCTAATGAAACAAGTCATTGGTGAGGGTTATTTAACTTGGAAATTGAAGGTGAGGATGTGAAAAAATTAAATTAAGCAGCCAAAGGATGAGACCAGAGAGATAGAAAGTGAACAAGGAGGTGGGATTTGGCCTGGCAATTCATAGGACTAATATGCCAGGGCTAAGTGTGTGTGTATATGGAAAAAGGCAGCAGAAAGGGGCCAGTGTGGGGGCCAGAGATATAGCACAGCGGTGTTTGCCTTGCAAGCAGCCGATCCAGGATCTAAGGTGGTCGGTTCGAATCCCGGTGTCCCATATGGTCCCCCGTGCCTGCCAGCAGCTATTTCTGAGCAGATAGCCAGGAGTAACCCCTGAGCACTGTGGTTGTGACCCAAAAACCATTCACAGGAGAATCCTGGGATACAACACACCTACCTAAAAACTGGTTCCTGTCAAATTTCTTGCTGTTCCTAAACCTTAGGCTAAAAAGCAAATCTTTTTTTCTTTTTTTTCTTTTGGTTTTTGGGTCTCACCCGGCAGTGCTCAGGAGTTACTCCTGGCTCCATGCTCAGAAGTCGCTCCTGGCGAGCACGGGGGACCATATGGGACGCCGGGATTCGAACCGATGACCTTTTGCATGAGAGGCAAACGCCTTACCTCCATGCTATCTCTCCGGCCCAAGCAAATCTTTTTTTTTTTATATCCAAAGTTACAAGGTTACTGCTATACCTGAAAGTGAATATGGTAGAGGCTCTAAGGAAATTTTGTTTTTATGTTTTGTTTTCATTTTTTGGGTCACACCTACAGTGCTCAGGGGTTACTCCTGGCTCTATGCTCAGAAATCACTCCTGGCAGGCTTAGGGGACCAGAGATGCTGGGATTTGAACCACTGACCTGCATGCAAGGCAAACGTCTTACCTCCATGCTATCTCTCCGGCCCCTCTAAGGAAATTCTTTTTTTTATTTTGGTTTTGGGTCACACCCAGCAGCACTCAGGGGTTACTCCTGGCTCTATGCTCAGAAATTGCCCCTGGCAGGCACAGGGGACCATATAGGATGCCGGGATTCGAACCACTGTCCTTCTGGATCCAAGGCCAACACCCTACCTCCATGCTATCTCTCTGGCCCCAAGGAAATTCTTATTAACTACAGAAAACAGTGATAGAAACTCAGGATATAAAAAGATGCATGGAATTTTTTTTTAGTTACTGTTTTGTTTGCTCTTTGGTTAATATCTGGCTGTGCTCAGGATGAACTATTTATTTATTTGTTTTTTGGGTCACACCCAGTGGTGCTCAGGGGTTACTCCTGACTCTGCGCTCAGAAATTGCTCCTGGTAGGCACAGGAGACCATAAGGATGCTGGGAATCAAACCCAGGTCTGTCCTAAGTGGGCCGCATGCAAGGCAAACACCCTACTTCTATACTATTTCTCTGGCCCCTAGGATGTACTCTTGGCTCTGTCTTTAGGGATCTACCCTGGCAATGCTTGGGGGATGCTGGGGAATGAACCTGGGTCAGCCACATACAAAGCAAATGCCCTACTCGCTATACTATTGCTCCAGCCTCTGTTTAAATGTATGTGTGTGTGTGTGTGTGTGTGTATTTATTGCTCCAGCCTCTGTTTAAATGTGTGTGTGTGTGTGTGTGTGTGTGTGTGTGTGTGTGTGTGTGTGTGTGTGTATTTTTGGGTAACAGCCACAGGTGCTTAGGACTTATTCTTAGCTCTGTGCTCAGGGGTCATTCTTTGTAGTGCTTGGAGGGGAACATATGCAGTGCCAGGAATTGAATGTGTGTTGGCCACATGTATGGTAAATGCCATGGTGTTAGGAGAATTGACAGACTTAGGGGGCTGGAACAATAGCACAGCAGGTAGGGTGTTTGCCTTGCACATGGTCTACCTGGACTCAATCCCTGGCATTCCATATGGTCCCCCGAGCCTTTCAGGAGAGATTTCTGAGCTCAGAGCCAGGAGTAACCGCCGAGTTCCACTGGATATGGCCCAAAAATGAACAAACAAAAAAAAAAATACAACAAAAAACCCCAAACTCCCAAAAGAAAGTCTTAGCAAAGGCAGCAAAAAAAAAAAAAAAAAAAAAAAAAAAAAAAAAAAAAAAAAACTAGATGGGAGATTGTCTTATCCACCAATCATCAAGTACAACAGATCTGAGAGTGATCAGCAATAACAGATCTTTCAAGCAGGCACTGTCAAATGACGAAAGGCTGGGCTGGCCATAGGGAACAATATTTACTTATATTAAAATGTGGAAAGAGGGGGAGAGAAGAGGGCATTGGTGGTGGGAATGTTGCACTGGTGATGGGTGGTGTTCTCTTTATATCTGAAACTCAACTACAAACACGCTTGTGATCATGGTGCTTAAATAAATATTTATAAAAAAAAAAAGACAAAAAAAATGTGGAAAGAGTACAGAAGGTAAGGCACTTGCCCTGTACAAAGCCAACCTGAGTTCAATCCCCAGCATCCAAAATGGTCTCCCTAGAAGTGTTACCAGTGATAATTTCTGAGTGCAGAGCCAGAAATAACCAAGCATCAGATCCACTGTGGCTCCAAAAACAAAAGCAAAAACAAAAATTGTGCCATCTGTTTTGCTGCCAAGAAAGAGCTCACACATAAAAGCAATCAACATCTAAGAGGTCCTCAACTACTTGAAAAACAGAAACAGGGCCCGGAGAGATAGCACAGTGGCGTTTGCCTTGCAAGCAGTTGATCCAGGACCAAAGGTGGTTGGTTCGAATCCCGGTGTCCCATATGGTCCCCCGTGCCTGCCAGGAGCTATTTCTGAGCAGACAGCCAGGAGTAACCCCTGAGCACCGCCAGGTGTGGCCCAGAAAACCAACAACAACAACAACAACAAAAATTAATGGTGTTAATTTAATCACTACTTTATCCCCTATGTTTTGGCATGAGGTTTTGGCATGAGGTGCCTTGAACAGCTGAAGTACCCCTATGGAATATCCTATGAGGGATGATATATAGCTACTACAGAACAGAAAGCAATATGCTAGTTATATCAGAAGATATAACTTATATCTTAGAAGTCTGAGGTTCTATTTTGTAACAGGACTCTATTGCAGAGGGCAGAATACAACTTTTTCCTCACTAGACAGTAGTTCCAGAAACATTCAAATATAATCATTCCACTAAATTCCTTCAATAAATATTTATTAAGCATCTGCTATATGTGGAAAGTTTTATTCAAGGCTGGGAATAGAGAAGTGAATAAAACAATGACTCTGCCTTCACACAATTTAATATTCTTATAAGACTGAGAAACAAAAAAGAAAATAAACAGGACAAGTAGTGGGAAGTAAAACGACAACACAATAAACAAAAAAGTAAGATGAACAAAGTAATAGGATGGCGAACAGTATTGGTCAATTTTGTTCATTTTACTTTGGACTATACCTAGTGGCGCTCAAAGGCTACTCCCAACTCAGTGTTCAGGGGGCCATTTGGTACCAGGGATCAATCCTAGGCCACCTGCATATAAAGTATGTGCTCATTTCCTTGAAGTATCTCTGTAGGAGCTGGAGAGATAGTGCAGCGGTAAAGCGTTTGCCTTGCACACAGCAGACTCAACACAGACCCGGGTTCGATTACCGGCATCCTATATGGTCCACCGAGCCTGCCAGGAGCAATTTCTGAGCACTGAGCCCGAAGTAACCCCTGAGTGCTGCCAGGTGTGGTCTCCCCCCCCAAAAAAAAACAAAAAACCCCAAACAAGTAAATAAAAGTATATCTCTAGTCAGAACATTGATATTATATAAGATGAATGAAAAGACTCTTAAAATGCCATTTAATTAAACATGAAGAACTGAACCATTAACTCCTTCATGTTAAGCAGAGAGAGCTTAAGAGTGAGTTCTTAGATAAAGAACTGGAGTGATAGTTTCTTTACTTCAACTACAAGTGTGAGCAGAGAATAGCTTCTTCTAGCTCATCCAGGTGAGACAGAGGCCCCTTGGAGAGTTTATGTGGCTTGCACGCCTTCCATGCATTTTCTGGAGAGCTTCCATTGCAGAAGGGAGTTTTATGTTGAATTTAAATTGACCACAAATATTTAACTTCCCTGGACCACAAATGTACTATCTTCTTTGTGGTTTTGCTGGCACCAAGTACATATTTACAAATCTTTATATGTCTGCCTGTTATTTAAATTTCTTCTATGCCTGCCAATGTCTTTAGTTCTGATTTACTCCCTTTTACTTCATATTAGTGGCTATGCCTAATCAGGTCTTTTTCTTTTTTTTTCTTTTTTTTTTTTTGCCACACCTGGCAGTACTCAGAAACTACTCCTGGCTGGTACATGGAGACCATAAAGAGTACCAGAGACTGGGGACTGAACCTGGGTCGACTGCTTATAAGTCAAATGTCCTAACCACTGGCTGTGCTATATCACTCTGGCCCTCAGGCCTAATTTTTGAAGAAAGAAGGTGGTATCTTTTTTTTTTTTTTTTTATAGTTTTTGGGCCACACCCGGTGACGCTCAGGGGTTACTCCTGGCTATGCGCTCAGAAGTCGCTCCTGGCTTGGGGGACCATATGGGACGCCGGGGAGATCGAACCACGGTCCGTCCTAGGCTAGCACTGGCAAGGCAGACACCTTACCTCTAGCGCCACCACGCTGGCCCCAAGAAGGTGGTATCTATAATTAAAGACTTAAGGTCTTTCTAAATAAATTTCCAAACACTACTTTCCACTACCAAAAAAAAAAAAATCACTGGAGGTCTATTCCAAGTCCTTGAATTTAAAATTACAATGTAAGGGCCAGAGCAGTGATAGGGCATTTACCTAGCATACAGCTGACCTGAATTCGATTCCTGGCATCCCATAAGGTTCTCCAGCCTGCCAGGGGGATATCTGAGCACAGAGCCAGGAGTAACTCCTAAGTACTGCTGGCTGTGGTCCACAAACCAAAACCAAACAAACAAAAAATTACAATGTGAAAAAAAAAATAAAAACAAAAAGTTTTCTCTTTTCCTCTGGAACAGTGTTTATTTTTTGTTTTGTTTTGGGGCCACATCCATTGACGCTCAGGGGTTACTCCTGGCCATGGGCTCAGAAATCGCTCCTGGCGTGGGAGGCCCATATGGGATGCCAGGGGATTGAACTGCGGTCCGTCCCAGGCTAGTGCTTGCAAGGCAGATGCCTTTCCTCTAGTGCCACCACTCTGGCCCCTAAAATAGTGTTTATAAGTGGGTAAAACTGCTATTCCCTCCATCGAAAAGGAATGAGAGAGGGGTTGGGGTTTACCAACAGAGCCCATACTTCACACATGTAAAGTTCTGGTTTCAATCTCCAGCATCCCCCACCATACACAGAAGCACTCAAACAAATAAATATTTAAAGGGCAGGAAGATGGGGCTGAAGCGATAGCACAGTGGGATATTTGCTTTGTACAAGATCTGGGTTCGATCCTTGGCATCCCACATGGTGCCTAGTTGCCAAGAATAATTTCTGAGTGCAGAGCTAGGAATAACTCCTGAGAACCATCCTGTATGGCCCCCAAAACAAACAACAAACTACCAAAAAAAGTGGGAAGATGGCTCAGAGAACTGGAATACACATACACATTTTGCCCTTTTTGGGCAGGTAGAGGAAAGAGGTCCACATCTGGCTGTGCTCAGGTTCTGGCTCTGTCCTCAGGGTTCATTCCTCGAGAGGCCCAGGGATTGAACCTTGATATATAAGGTTCTGAGATCGAACCTGAGTTAGCTTTACACAAGGCAAGCTCCTTATTTGCTGTTCTATCTCATCAGTCCCAAGAAATGCATGCTTTGCACATGGAAGTTTTGGGTTTGGTTCTTAGTATTCTTAGCTGGGAAGTTGGCCCTGAGCACTCCAAGTATGTGTTGCAACCCAAAAACTGAAAAAAAGTGAGGGGAGGCCAAATGAGTGAAACTCTCTATTTGGGAAACTCTGCCTTAGGGAATTAAAAATAAAATTAAAAATCAGGGCTGGAGAGATAGCACGGAGGTAGTGCATTTGCTTTGTGCGAGGCCGACTGGGATGGACCTGGGTTTGATTCCCAGCTCCCCCAAAAAACGCAGCTGACCTAGGACAAACTGTGGTTCAATCCCCTGCATCCCATATGGTCCCCCAAACCAGGGGTGATTTCTTTTTTTTTTTTTTTTGGTTTTTGGGCCACACCCAGCGTTGCTCAGGGGTTACTCCTGGCTGTCTGTTCAGAAATAGCTCCTGGCAGGCACGGGGGACCATATGGGACACCGGGATTTGAACCAACCACCTTTGGTCCTGGATCGGCTGCTTGCAAGGCAAACGCCACTGTGCTATCTCTCCGGGCCCACCAGGGGTGATTTCTGAGCACATAGCTGGGAGTAACCCCTAAGCGTCTCCAGGTGTGGCCCCAAAAAACAAATGCCTTACCAACCCCCCCAACCCATAAACAAAAACAAAAACAAAAAACCCACAAAAGTACATATACTTTAACCACAATGAAAGCAAAACACTCCTGGCAGTGTTTGGGGGCCTATATGGGATGATGCTGGGGATCAAATCCTGATTGACCTCGTGCAAGACAAACACCCCACCCACTGTGGTATCGCTGACCCCTCTACTCATGCTTTAAAGATTTTATTTGTAGAAACCAGAATAAATAGTATGTCAGGTAGGGCATTTGCCTTGCATGAATCCTATTTGGTTCCTGAATCTAAGGTAGGTGTGATCCTTGAGAACAGATCCAAGAGTGAATCCTGAGGATTGCTGGCTGTTGCTCCAAAATAAACAATAACAAGAACAAAAATTTCTGGGTCAGGGAAATGAAACTGCTCAGACACCTATATTACTGTGTTTGCAAGAAGCCTGGGTTTGGTCCCCAAGCACCACCAGTGTGATCCCAAATGAAAAGTGTTTCTAACCTGCCAGGTCAAACACTTTCAAAATTTTAACCCTAAAAAAAAAAAAAAAAAAAAAAAAAAAAAAAAAGAAAAACCATTCAAGGGGGTGGGGGGCACCCTGCAGTGATCAGGATTTATTCCTGGCTCTGCACTCAGGAATTACTCCTGGCTGTGCTCCAGGGAATATACTGGATGCCAGGGATTGAACCCAGGTCAGCCACATACAAGGAAGGCACTCTGTCTAGCACATTATCTAACTGGCCCCCTGAAGTGAGTCATTCTTAAAAAGTGCTGTTTTTATGTCTGGGACTAGTTCTTCTTAACAAATAGCTTTGTTGCTTTCCTGTAAAACTCAGGTAGAAACTATCAAGTGATTCATAAAGATGCCTCTGTATTGAGTCTCAACTCTGCAGAATGCTATCTCCTTCACCAGACTCTAAACCACCCTGCTGCTGCCTGATTTTCAGTAAAACCATTGCCCAAAGACCCACTAAGCTTCACTGAGAAAGGTAATGACAGCAACTAAGGGACTAGAGATAGTACAGCATGTAGACACTTTTCTGCAGACAGCCAACCCTGGTTCGATCACCAGCATTCCATATGGTTCCCTGAGCACGGAGCCAGGAGGGAGCCCTGAACACCACTAGATTTGGCCCCCCCAAAACAAAGCACACTCATAAAGCTACCTGGGAGGGCCCGGAGAGATAGCACAGCAGTGTTTGCCTTGCAAGCAGCCGATCCAGGACCAAAGGTGGTTGGTTCGAATCCCGGTGTCCCATATGGTCCCCCGTGCCTGCCAGGAGCTACTTCTGAGCAGACAGCCAGGAGTAACCCCTGAGCATTGCCGGGTGTGGCCCAAAAACCAAAAAAAAAAAAAAAAAAAAAAAAAAAGCTACCTGGGAGTCAGAGTAATATACAGTGGGTAGGGTGCTTACTTTCACATGGCTGACCTAGATTTGATCCCTTACATCCCATATAGTCCCTGAAGCACTGCTAGGAGTGATCCCTGAGTGCAGTCAGGCGTACTGGTAGGGCGTTTGCTTTGCATGCTGATGACCCGGAAGTGTCCCAGCATCAATTCCCAGCATCCCATACAGGAGCAATTTCTTGAGTGTGTGTGTGTGGGGGGGGGGGGTGGGGCTACACCCAGCAGCACTTGGGTTACTCCTGTATCTGTGCTCAGAAATCACTCCTGGCTCTGGGTACCTACATGGGATGCCAGGATTCGAACCCAGGTTGGCCATGTGCAAAACCTACTACAAGACCCTATTGCTATGCTATCTCTCTGGCCTTGCCAGGAGCAATTTCTGGGTGCAGAGCCAGAAGTAATCCCTGGGCACAGTTGCGTGTGGCCAAAAAACAAAAATAAAAAAAAAGAAAAAAGAAAAAGCTCTTTTGAACTGAATGATAAAACAATGTGATAAATAAGATAAAATAAAAACAATGCAAATAGCTACATAATTTAGATAAGTGAGCTTAATTCCTTATTAAAAAGTTAACCACAAAAATTCTAGACCAAGCTATTTATTACTAGTAATTTTTAACAAATATTCAAAAAAGAATACCAATATTACACAAACTTAACAAATGAAGAACTTTACAAGTCCTTAAATGAAGCCAGCATAATTCTAATGCCCAAATCTGACAAGATATAACAACAATAAAATTATATAATCCTCCCAAGTACCACCCAGGAGTTATTTATTTATTTATTTATTTATTTTGGTTTTTAGCAGTGCTGGCAGCGCTCAGGCGTTACTCCTGGCTCTCTGCTCAGAAATCGCTCCTGGCAGGCTTGGGGGACCATATGGGATGCTGGGATATGAACAATCATCCTTCTGCATGCAAGACAAACCTCCATGCCTTACATTAGCCTTACCTCCATGCTATCTCTCCGGCCACCCAGGAGTTATTTTTTGAGCACAAAGTCAGGAATAACCTTTGAGTTCTACTGGGTATGACTCAAAAACAAAACAAAATTTTGGGGAGGGAGGGACGATGCAACTGTACAGTGGGTAGGATGCTTGCCTTGCACACAGCTGACTTGGGCTTGAGCTCTGGCATCCCATACAATCTCCTGAAACCCACCAGAAGTCATCCCTGAGTGCAGAGCCAGTAACAAGCCCTGAGCATTACTAGGTGTGACTCTCTAACACCCCCTCCAAAAATCGAGGTGGGGAAGAGATAGTACAGTGTGTAGGGTGCTTACCTTGCATATGGTCGACCTGGGTTTGATCCCTGGATCTCCATAAGGTCCTCTAAGACCTACTAGAAGTGACCTCTGGGCCCGGAGAGATAGCACAGCGGCGTTTGCCTTGCAAGCAGCCGATCCAGGACCAAAGGTGGTTGGTTCGAATCCCGGTGTCCCGTATGGTCCCCCGTGCCTGCCAGGAGCTATTTCTGAGCAGACAGCCAGGAGTAACCCCTGAGCACCGCCGGGTGTGGCCCAAAAACCAAAAAAAAAAAAAAAAAAGAAGTGACCTCTGAGTGCAGAGACAAGAGTAAGCTTAGAGCACTGCAGGTATGGTACCACCAAGTCCCCAAAAAATCAGGTCTGGGGATGTGGCTCAGTGGTCATGCACATGCTTTGATATATGAGACAAATTAAAAAAATGCACACCCCCAACACACACACACACACACACACACACACTCTCTCTCTCTCTCTCTCTCTCTCTCTCTCTCTCTCTCGCTCTCCTCTCCTCTCTCTCTCCTTCCCCCCCCTCCACCCTCCCTTCTTTTTTTTTTTTTTTGGTTTTTGGGTCTCACCCGGCAGTGCTCAGGAGTTACTCCTGGCTCCATGCTCAGAAGTCACTCCTGGCGAGCACGGGGGACCATATGGGACGCCGGGATTCGAACCGATAACCTTTTGCATGAGAGGCAAACGCCTTACCTCCATGCTATCTCTCCGGCCCCCCACCCTCCCTTCTTAAAACTGAATAAAATAGGGGCCAGAGCAGTGGCGCAAGCCTTGCATGCGCTAGCCTAGGACGGACCACGGTTCGATTCCCAGTGTCCCATATGGTACCCCCAAGCCAGGAACGATTTCTGAGTGCATAGCCAGCAGTAACCCCTGAGTGTCACCGGGTGTGGCCCAAAAACCAAAAACCAAACCAAAACAAACCAAAAAAACCCTAAATAATAAAAAAAACCACATGTGGGGCTGGAGAGATAGCACAGTGGTAGTAGGGCATTTGCCTTGCATGTGGCTAACCCGGGATCCCAATTCCTGGCATCCCGTAAGGTCCCCCAGCCTGCCGGGGGCGATTTCTGAGTGCAGAGCCAGGAATAAACCCTGAGCACCATTGGGCATGGCCTAGAGACCAATCAATCAAGTTTTAAAAAAAGAGCACACATCCTGGAATATGAGACATATAAACAAAAGACACCCCCCAACACACATACACATGACTAAAAACAAAATATAATGGGGCCGGCGGTGGCGCTAGAGGTAAGGTGCCTGCCTTGCCTGCGCTAGCCTAGGATGGACCGCAGTTCGATCCCCGGCGTCCCATATGGTCCCCCAAGCCAGGAGTGACTTCTGAGTGCATAGCCAGGAGTAACCCCTGAGTGTCACCGGGTGTGGCCCAAAAAACCAAAAAAAAAAAAAAAAATAATAATAATAAAAAGACAAAAAAATCTAAATATCTGAACAACACTTTACACCAAACTATTTATATAGGTGGCAAATAAAGCTTATGAAAAGATGCTCAACATTACAAATCATTAGAAAATTAGAAATTAAGGGATGGAGAGGTGGCAATAGAGGTAAGGTGTCTGCCTTGCAAGCGCTAGCCAAGGAAGGACCGCGATCCCCCGGCGTCCCATATGGTCCCCCCAAGCCAGGGGCAATTTCTGAGTGCTTAGCCAGGAGTAACCCCTGAGCATCAAACGGGTGTGGCCCAAAAAAACAAAACAAAAACAAAAACAAAAACAAAACAAAAAAAACCTAGAAATTAAACACTGATAGCCAGAGTACAAGGGTTAAGATACCTGCCTTGCCGGTCAACTGCAGTTTCCAGTTCTATCTCTGCATCACATATGGTCTGCAAAAGTTATCCTTGAGCATAGAGCCAGAAGTAATTCCTGAATATCTCTAGGTGTGGCCTAAATGTTCATTTCTTCTTCACACCCAATTTCGAGCAAGTAAGAGCAAGAGAGTGAGAGCAAAAGAGAGTGAGCGAGAGAAAGAGCAACAGAAAGATAAGAGAGAGAGAATAGCTCAATGGCTGAGTGGCTGAGTAAATTCTTGGTCCAGGTTCAATAAATAGCACTGCATGGTTCTTTGAGCACTGCTGGGAGTAGCTCAAACCACAAAGCCTCCACCATCCACACAAAAAAATGAGATACAGTTAGAAACACTCACTAGAGAAAGACTAAATTCCAAGACAGATATTACTAGTTAAAAAAAAAAAAAAAGAAGCAACAGGGACTTTCATTCAGTTTTGTGAGGATAACAAATGGTATGGCTAGGCTACTTCAAAGGCAGTTTGATAATTTCTTTTAAAGGTCAGTGGGGATAGTTCAAAAAGCAGAAACTCAGGGATGAAGAGATGATGCAGAGACAGGGCTCTTGATTTGTGTGCATCTGACCTGCAGTCAATTCTGGCACTCTATGGTCCCCTGAGCACTGGAGGAGTATCCCTGAGTAAAGAACCAGGAGTAAGCCCTGAGCACAACCAGGTGTACTCCCCCAAACAAAAAAGTTAGAACTCATTCCTCATATGAATAGGAACCTGGGTTGAATTTCCAACACCACAGGGCCCTCCTGAGCACTCCATTACAAAAAAATTCTGTACATACTTTTTTTGTAAGTAAACCTAGTAGAACATATATAGATTATACAGAATATATACAGATTTTTAAAAATCCTAATAGTCTTCTTTTTGGGGGGCACACCCGGGACACTCAGGGGTTCTCCTGGCTATGTGTGCAGAAATCGCTCCTGGCTTGGGGGACTATAGAGGATGCCAGGGATCGAACTGAGGTTGTCCTGGGTCAGCCATGTGCAAGGCAAACGTGCTACTGCTTTGCTATCACTCTGGCCCCTAATAGTCTTTAAAAAAAAATTTTCCCCCCATCAAAAAATGGGGAGAAGAAATGAGCAGACACTTTGAAAAAGAAGAAAGGCAAATGGCCAAAAGGCACATGAAAAGATGCTCAACATCACTAATCGTCAGGGAGATGCAAATCAAAACTACTATGAAGTACCACCTCATGCCACTGAGATTGGCACACATCACAAAAAAGGAAAACAAGCATTGCTGGCGGGGATGTGGAGAGAAAGAAACTCTTTCACTGCTGGTGGGAATGCCTTCTAGTACAACCTTTATGGAAAGCGATATGGAGATTCCTTCACAAACTGGAAATTGAGCTTCCATACGATCCAGCTATACCACTCCTAGGAATATACCTGAGGAACACAAAAATACAAAAATCCCTTCCTTACACCTATATTCATTGCAGCGCTATTTACAATAGCCAGACTCTGGAAACAACCAAGATACCCTTCAACAGATGAGTGGCTAAAGAAACTGTGGTACATATACACAATGGAATACTATGCAGCCGTCAGGAGAGATGAAGTCATGAAATTTTCCTATACATGGATGTACATGGAATCTATTATGCTGAGTGAAGTAAGTCAGAGGGAGAGAGAAAGATGCAGAATGGTTTCACTCATCTATGGGTTATAAGAAAAATGAAAGGGGCCGGAGAGATAGCATGGAGGTAAGGCGTTTGCCTTTCATGCAGGAGGTCACTGGTTCAAATCCCGGCGCCCCATATGGTCCCCCGTGCCTGCCAGGAGCAATTTCTGAGCCTGGAGCCAGGAAAAACCCCTGAGCACTGCCGGGTGTGACCCAAAAACCACAAAAAAAAAAACAACAACAACAAAAAAAAGAAAAATGAAAGACATTTTTAACAGTATCTCAGAGACAAGAGAGATGAGGGCTAGTAGGTGCAGCTCATGAATGAAGCTCACCACATAGAGTGATGAGTGCAGTTAGAGAGATGACTACACTGAAAACTATCATAACAATGTGAATGAATGAGGGAAGTAGAAAGCCTGTCTCGAGTACAGGTGTGGGGGGGTGGGGAGGAGGGAGATCTGGGAAATTGGTGGTGGGAATGTTGCACTGGTGAAGGGGGGTGTTCTTTACATGACTGTAATCATACAATTATAATCATATTTGTAATCACGGTGTTTAAATAAAGATAATTATAAAATTTTTTTTTATTGAGACCATTGTGAATTACAAGCCTTTCAGTTGTATTTCAGGCAGTTAATGACAGTGAATTAGGGCCATTCCCACCACCTGTGTTTATCTCTCCCTCTACCATCATTCCCCGAATGCTTCCCATACCTCCACCCCTAGCCCCCTGGACTACTAATGTAACAGTCCATTATGTGTTTAGCTTGTTGTAGTTTGGGTCTCTTGATTCTTTTTTTGTGGGGGAGGGTCACACCCTGTGGCACTCAGGGGTTACTCCTGGCTTTGTGCTCTGAAATTGCTCCTGGCAGGCTTGGGGGACTATGTGGAGTAGGATGCTGGGAACAGAATTCAGGTCTGTCCTGGGCCGGCCACATGCAAGGCAAATGCCCTACCACTGTGCTATCTCTGGCCCCATCTCTGATTCTGTTGTCATTGACTTTGGATTGCATATTTAGATCTGACCTGTTGTTTTTTCCTCATTCAATGCTCCTGAGACTGTCTGGCCCCTGGGCCCCATCTACTTTTTATTATTATTATTTTTTTTTGGGGGGAGGGCATACCCGGTGATGCTCAGGAGTTACTCCTGGTTATACGCTCAGAAATCACTCCTGGCTTGGGAGACCATATGGGATGCTGGGGGATCAAACCGCGGTCCGTCCTAGGCTAGCGCTGGCAAAGCAGATAGATGCCTTACCGCTCTGGCCCCCACTTTTTTCTTATTTTGTAGGAAGACATAGAAATATGAGACAGTACAAAATGATTCAAGTTTATGAGTCTATGGAAAAGGTGGGAGTTCCTATCTAGAATATAAGTAAAATTAAAAGAAGAAAAGAAGGGACCGGAGAGATAGCACAGCGGTGCCAGGACCCAAGATTGTTGGTTCAAATCCCGGCGTCCCATATGGTCCCCTGTGCCTGCCAGGAGCTATTTCTGAGCAGATAGCCAGGAGTAACTTCTGAGCACTGCCGGGTGTGCCCCCCCAAAAAAAAGAAGAAAAGAAAAAAGGGGGGGTAGGTGTAGCCTTTATTTTTTTGCATAGACATAGCAAACGTTGGGGAAATTAGAAAGAAAATTCCATTGACCTAAGAGATACAGTGTCTCCACCCATGAAGCATACTGTCAAAAGCCAGGCTTCAGGCATGTTGGTTGTCCAACCCCCATGTCTCTCTTTATGGATCCAGAAAAAGTTCTACTCAGTGTGGTTGTCCGTCTTCTGTAGTTAGAGATCTTGATTTTTGCACAGGTAGAAATCCTAATGGTCTTCTAGCATATGTTTTACCGATGACATTTGTCAGCATGAGTCAATGAGTTGAAAACCTCTTACAAAAAAAAGTCTGTACATACTTAAAAGTATCCTTCAGTGCATACTGTAGAAAAGGCAAAACTAAACAGTCTTGCAAAACTGTAAAAGCAGTAGTTATCGAAATAGAAAAAACAGATGAATGAACAGGTTGAATATGGAGGTTATTAAGAACAGTGAAATGGGCTGGAGCGGTGGCTCAGGGCGTAAGGCGTCTACCTTGCACGTGCTAGCCTAGGATGGACCGAGGTTCAATCCCCTGGCATCCCATATGGTCCCCCCAATCCAGGAACGATTTCTGGGCTCATAGCCAGGAGTAACTCCTGAGGGTCACCGGGTGTGGCCAAAAAACAAAGCACAACAAAAGAACAGTGAAACAATATATTACATATGATAGTGTTATGGTGGACATATCATTACTTAGATGCTTCATAGAGAAGATATACAGAAGACCAATAAACGCATGAAAAGTATGTAAATTGTATCTGTCATAGGAAAATACAAACAAACCAAAATACTTCCTTCACCCCAACTCCATGAGGACTGTAAAAAAAACCCTGGAACTATCACACACACTGTTGGAGTAAACCATGATTATTACCTTTGAAAAGGTAGCTGCCTGTCTCTAATTTATTTATTTTTTGTTTTTTTTGGGCCATACCCAGTGGCACTCAGGAGTTACTGCTGGCTCTGTGCTCAGAAATTGTTCCTGGCTTGCTCAGGGAACCATATGGGATGCTGGGGACCGACCCGGGTCCATCTTGGGTTGGCCACATGCAAGGCAAATGCCCTACCACTGTGCTTTCACTCCAACCCATGGCCATCTCTAATTTTTGTTTGTTTGTTTGTTTTTGGGTCACACCCAGCAGCACTCAGGAGTTACTCCTGGCTCTGCGCTCAGAAGTCATTCCTGGCAGGTTCAGGGAACCATATGGGATGCTGGGATTTGAACTGGGTCCGTCTTGTGTTGGCTGCATGCAAGGCAAATGCCTCACTGTTGTGCTATCACTTTGGCTCAAGCCATCTCTAAATTAAAACAATAAACTACATCAACTATCTAATCCAGCAATTTCAATTCTAAAGCCAAGAAAAAAAAGAGGGTAGTCATAAAAATATCACGTGTAAGTATTCATAAAAGCGCAAAACTAGAAAGTCTAGAATCAAAAATCAAGAAAAATGATGTTGAGGCCAGAGCAATAGCACAGTGTTAGGGTGTTTGCCTTGCACACAGCCAATCCGGGACCAACCCAGGTTCGATCCCCAGCATCCCATATGGTCCCCCAAACCTGTAGGTGCAATTTCTGAGTGCAGAGCCAGGAGTAACCCCTGAGTGCCACTGGGTGTGGCCCAAAAACCAAAACCAAAACCAACCAAACAAAAAAATATATAGTCTGTGGTCCTTGGGGTCTGGAACAATAGTACAGTAGTAGGGCATTTGCCTTGCACGCTGTCAATTGGGACGAACCCAGGTTAGATCCCTGGCATTCCATACAATCCCCCAAGCCTACCAGGAGTAATTTCTGAGCACAGAGCCAAGAGTAACCCCTGAGAGTTGCTGAGGCTGACCCCCCCCCGAAAAAAGAATATAGTTTGTGTCAAGTAATGTAGGTGAAAATAAGGGAGCAAAAAAATAAGATTCTGTATTTTGACATGTTTTGAGTTAAGCAGGTGATATGTTTTTTCAGACCCTAGAAAAGGTTATCATTTCATTGTATGTAAAAATTTACCTAAAGGGGAAAAAACATAATCTTCCAGTTAAGAGAGCTAATAAAGCAGGTAGGGTGCTCACCATGGGCACATGGACTCAGATTTGAGTTCCAGCATCCCATAAAGTTTTCCAAGCATTACTAGGAGTTATCTCTGAGCACAGGACCAGAAGTAAGCTCTGAGCACAGCCAGATGTAGTTCCCAAACCAAACAAACCAAAATAGAAGCCTGAAATAGTTAAATCTAATTAAAGATTAGTCAAAAGAATGTGGATAAGAGGTAGTAAACATGTCTTACATTTAATGACACTGAATTCCAAGAATGCAAAAAAAAAAGTTATAAATGCAAGAAAAGTTTAGAGAGAATATACTGAAAAAGAAATTGATGATGGATGTACAGAGAGACACAGTATGGACTGACACAATAAAGCAAGTAAACAAGAATGATAGATTCTAGATGCTGAAGACATGTGAGCTCATGGTAAAATTATTCCAACTGAGTATAATAAAATTTTGGAAATTCTATCACCAAAATAAAAAGACAATATACATTTGGATGCAGTGGAAAAAGCTGTTTGGATCTAAAAAAGAAAATCTGTTTTCATTTCTATTGCCTTCACTAAACAGTTTTCTTACTCATTATTAAGTATCAGAATGCTGGCTTTGCCAACTAAATGAAAATTTTAGTTGGTTTTGCTAACATTGGATTTGATATAAATCCTACAATTCTAAAGGTTATAAATACTGAAAATGTTGAGATAATTTTAATTTCCAAGAAGTAAGAGTGCGAACCGAGAGATAAATTTGACTGTGGTAGAGCATGGGAAAGGGGCAATGACTCTTCTAAGTTATAAATGACTAGCCAGAGTCTCTCAAACCCAGGCACATTTTTTGGGGGAAAGGGAGGAATGACCCTGGTGGTGCTCATTGGTTACTCATGGCTTTGCATTTAGGAATCACTCCTGGCGATGCTTGGGGACCATATGGTATGCTGAGGATTGAACCCAGGTGCACGGCAAATGTTCTGCCTGCTGTACTATTGCTCTGACCACAGTTCCAGCAGTTCTGTATGTAGAACTCAGCCCTTTAGATTTCAAGAAATGAGAGGATCTCACTAGTGGGATCAACCAGAGCAGCTGAAACACATTCCTGTAAACAATAAATGTTTATTTGGGCAGATAACCTGGCAGATAGCCACATCCTGATCACAGGCAACTTGAAACCTCACAATGGGAGGCTGAGCATAGAAAGGCCCTTAGCCACATGGGAAGAGGGCAGAGATGAAGGTGGTCCTGGCTCCCACTTTGAGAGGTGGCAGGAAGCCACTCTGCAAATGCCAGCTTCTCCTCTGCTGGGTGACGGCCAGATTCCTTTAAAGAAAGAGGGTGGGGACAGAGAAGTCAAGTCAACCAACACTAAACAATGCCACCACATAAAGTTGGCTGTTACACCACATCCCTGAAGGTATGAGGAGCTCTGGTGTTTGGCTGCAGCCACAGGAACCACATTGGCTGAGGGCTTCCCCAGGCCTGGGTGGGAGGCTCATCACTGACTCCGGCCACACACACAGGCTCAGTCGCCACCTCCATCAGTGGCAACCAGCTGCTGAGACAGGAGGGGCAGAACGGGGATGGTCTGCTCTGCACAGCAAAATCTGCCACTTTATGAGACTCCAGACTAAGTTCCTAATACTTGCCACAAACTTCAATCTCTCGGTAGGGAGCAAACAAAGGGGCAGAGTAAGGGGAAAAGGAAGTTGAAAGAAAGAAATGGGTTATGTAGATGGATTATGCAGATTCCTTTCATTGACAACTGTCTGTGAACAATTTACAACTAGTTCTGAAACCCCACTCCCTAACTGAGGGATTCAATCTTGGCACTGGCTATTCCTCCCATGTATATGCCTCTACCCACACTCCTCTTGGGACGGGGAAGTGGAACCCACCGTTTACCAAAAGGAAAAGTTCAGCTTTCGTTCAGCAGGTTATAGCCAAGTTCTCGCTCATTAAGCGAAGAAAGCTAAATTAACCAAAGTCCTTTAGTTAGGAAATATTACCAAAGTCAAACCCAGCTTGAACAATAAGGGTGTGGATCTGGGATAGAGCCAAAAAGGAGGGAAGAAGGGAAGAGAGAAACAGGGGTGAGAGATAGGGAGAGAAGAGCCTGATTTAATCTTTTTTGGGGGTAAGGATGCCAATACATTCTTTTGATTTCTGATGCACTTACAGCTGCTTTATAATCATTTCCTGAAAACACAGTAGGAAGAGAGTGGTATTTGTTCACTCCACCCTCCATATAACCCTACCCTAGCAATTCAACTTTGTGCTTTTAAACTGAGAAGAGGCCAGCTTTTTTGCCTTTTGGCATCATTGAAGGCCAGACATTACCAGCACTCCTGTGAACAGCTCAAAGCTCCACCCAAATAAGACTGCATATACTGAAATCCAAGAGGAACAGCATTCCAGGGTAACAACCCAGGAGAAAAAGAAGAAAACTGAGGAAGCTGGGTGGGAGAGTTGGGACACTTGTAAGTTCTGACACCAGAACACCCAAGTGTTTAGTACTGGCATTCTGGCAAAGTGGAGAGAGAAAACAATTCCAGTGTGGGAAACACCAGATGCTATAATAAAGAGGTTGTGGTTATCTCTACATAAAGAGGGGGTGAAAATAAAAGTAAAGTATAAGGTATAAGACAGTGAGATAACAGAATAATTTTTAGAGAGCTGGGTAATTACTAAATAGTTCAATGCTACACATAGGGCATATATTCCACTCTTTTCAGGAGAAGCTGATGGCACGTATGGTTAAACTAGGACATACAAGTTCCATTTTTGATATAGATATGGGTGTAAGTTCCTCTGTAGGGGGCTGGAGAGGTAGCATGGAGGTAAGGCATTTGTCTTTTTTTTTTTTGTTTTTTTTTTTTTTTGGGCCGCACCCGGTGGTGCTCAGGGGTTACTCCTGGCTGTCTGCTCAGAAATACCTCCTAGCAGGCACGGGAGACCATATGGGACACCGGGATTCGAACCAACCACCTTTGGTCCTGGATCAGCTGCTTGCAAGGCAAACACCGCTGTGCTATTCTCCGGGCCCAGCATTTATCTTTCATTCAGAAGGACGGTGGTTCGAATCCCGGAATCCCATATGGTCCCCTGTGCCTGCCAGGAACGATTTCTGAGCGTAGAGCCAGGAGTCACCCCTGAGTGCTGCTGGGTGTGACCCAGAAACCAAAAAAAAAAAGATCCTCTGTAGGAAAGTTACAACAATGTTGATATAAACATCACAAATGTACTATTCCTCGAACTGCAAGGCTGCAGGCATCTTTTTTCTAGAGAGCTCTTTCCGACAGTTTTTTTTAACTCTTAAGATACATCATTTTATTTATTAAGTTTTCCTGCTCATGCTGAGATCTGCAGACCTCCTCAGGGAATCATTAAAAGTATAATTGGGGGGGCCGGGCGGTGGCGCTGGAGGTAAGGTGCCTGCCTTGCCTGCGCTAGCCTAGGACGGACCGCGGTTCGATCCCCCGGCGTCCCATATGGTCCCCCAAGAAGCCAGGAGCAACTTCTGAGCGCATAGCCAGGAGTAACCCCTGAGCATCACAGGGTGTGGCCCAAAAACCAAAAAAAAAAAAAAAAAAAAAAAAAAAGTATAATTGGGGGCCGGGCAGTGGCGCTGGAGGTAAGGTGCCTGCCTTGCCTTCGCTAGCCTAGGACGGACCGTGGTTCAATCCCCCGGCGTCCCATATGGTCCCCCAAGAAGCCAGGAGCAACTTCTGAGCGCATAGCCAGGAGTAACCCCTGAGCCTCACAGGGTGTGGCCCAAAAACCAAAAAAAAAAAAAAAAAAAAAAAGTATAATTGGGGGGCCGGAGAGATAGCATGGAGGTAAGGCGTTTGCCTTTCATGCAGAAGGTCATCAGTTCGAATCCTGGCATCCCATATGGTCCCCCGTGACTGCCAGGAGCGATTTCTGAGCATGGAGCCAGGAGTATCCCCTCAGCACTGCCGGGTGTGACCACCCCACAAAAAAAAAAAAAAAAGTATAATTGGGGAGCCGGAGCTATAGCACAGAGGTAGGGCATTTGCCTTACACATAGCCGATTCAGGATGGAGGGTGGTTTGAATCCTGGCATCCCATATGGTTCCTGTGGCTACTAGGAGTGATTTCTGAGCACAGAGCCAGGAGTAACTCCTGAGTGCCACTGGGTGACCCCAAAACAAAAAATAAATTAATTAGGGCCCGGAGAGATAGCACAGCGGTGTTTGTCTTGCAACAGCCGATCCAGGACCAAAGGTGGTTGGTTCGAATCTCGGTGTCCCATATGGTCCCCCGTGCCTGCCAGGAGCTATTTCTGAGCAGACAGCCAGAAGTGACCCCTGAGCACTGCCGGGTGTGGCCCAAAAACAAAAACAAAAACAAAAACAAAAATAATTAAAAGATCCTGGGCTCAATTTCTGGCACCACCATTAAAAGAAGAGAGGGGAGAAGGAAGAGAGAAAAGGGGGTCAAAGATGAGGGGAAGAGAAAGTACTTTAAAACATTCTATTTTGGGCATATGATCATTACTTCTATGGAAATAGGGAAAAGGAAAAAAAAGATTCATTTTTTTTTTTCATTTTTTCATTCAAGGATGGCAAAAATCTGTCTTTTGCTACCTGCCCTCCTTTTTTTTGCCGTACATGGTGGTGTCCAGGGATTACTAGTGGCTCAGTATTCAGAAGGCTGTAAGACAGTCTGGACCCTTTGATAATTTTTTGTTTGTTTTTGGGCCATACTCAGCAGTGCTCAGGGGTTACTCCTGGCTTTCACTCAGAAATCACCCCCGGCAGGCTCAGGGGACAATATCAGATGCAGGGGGTCAAACTCAGGTTGGCTAAGTGTAAGGCAAACGTCCTACCCGCTGTGCCATCTCTTTGGCCCTGATAATTTCTTCTTTTTCTTCTTCTTCTTTTTGTTTTTTGGTTTTTGGCCCACACCTGGTGATGCTCAGGGGTAAGTTACTCCTGGCTATGCACTCAGAAATCGCTCCTGGCTTAGGGAACCATATGAGATGCCGGGGGATCACACCTCAGTCCATCCTAGGTTAGCGCGTGCAAGGCAAATGCCCTACAGCTTGTGCCACCACTCTGCTCCCCCATATAATTTCTTAAAGTAATAAATACCGGTAATTTAAAATAAAAACATTTGAATCTCTTGATTTGGAAGAAGCTAGGCTTTTAGATTAATTTGACTTGTGGGGGCACTCCCAGTGATGCTCAGGGGTTACTGCTGGCTCGCTTTCTAGAATTACTGCTGGCAGTGCTTGGCAGACCATATGGAATGCTGGGGATCTAATCCAGATTGGTTGCAAGCAAGGCAAGAATTCTGTCAGCTATATTATCACTTCAGTCCCTAAAGTTAAAGTCAGACTTTTTGTTTGTTTTTGGGCCAATCTCTGTAGTGCTCGAGCTCTGGGCTCCTGGCTTTGCACTCAATTAATTACTCCTATCAGGCTCAGGGGACCATATGGGAAGCCAGGAGTCAAACTTGGTTTAGCAGCATGAGAGGCAAATGCCTTCATCACTGTTATTGCTCTGGCCCTAATGAAGCCAGACTTTTTTTGCTTTGTTTTGTTTTGGGCCACACCTGGTGATGCTCAGGGGTTAGTCCTGGCTATGCACTCAGAAATCGCTCCTGGCTTAGGGGAGCAATTGGGACACTGGGGGATTGAACTGTGGTCCATTCTAGATACCTTACTGCTCCGTGCTAACACCCTGGCCCTGAAGCCAGACATTTTTAAGAAGGAAAATGGAGGCCTGCTGTTGCATGACATTTAACCATCTTCTATCTCCAAGAGAGGTCACCTGGTAGGGCCTGACTCCCACTATCTGTACACCTCATTAATCAGGCTTCCCATATGGCACAAACACACTGACTGGCATCAAAGATGATTCAAGCACTTAGAGGTCTCTGTAGATGTCACCATAGCCCAATGTTTTAAATAGAAAACAAATCTTGGGATGATTTTCTATGGGATCCTCTCCAGCAACATACCAACTGGCCAGATGTGGCTAAAATGAAATACAAATTTAGGGTCATAAAGAGAAGTACATCCTATATCCATAAACTGGAAAATTAATATAAAAATGATAATATTATCCAAATTGATCTACAGATTCAATAAAATCCTTATCAAAATCCCAATGAGATTTTTGCAGAAACAGAAAAACATACTAACATTCATATGGAAGTAATTTTTTGGAAGGGCTGGAATTGAATCTAGGGTCCTAAGTATGCAAGTGCACTAACCCTAAGCTATATCCCAAAGTCTCTTTATATGGAACCTAAAGGATTTCCAAATAACCAATACAATCTTTTTGTTAGGAGGGACACATATTAGTGCTCAGGGGATATTCATGATTTTTTTTCTCAGGAGCCATTACTATGGTATTCAGGGGGGGTGGCATATGTACTGGGAGTCCTGGGGATCACACTGGGGTCACATGCAAGGCCATTATAACATCAAAATGATGTTAAAGAAAAAAAAAAAAAAACAGGGGCCAAAGAGAATACAGTAGGCAGGACACTTGTCTTATATATGGCTATCTGGGTTTGATCTCCAGCACCAAATAGAAATGGATTTAATGGTTCCTCAAAAAGTAACCCCTGGGCTATCACTCCAGCCCAATCCGCTGCACCTTTCAACACCTTCTCCCACCTTCTGTAATCTCATTTATGAAGTGAAGGCTTAAGGAGTTCCTTTTTTTTTTGTCCTTTGGTAATTTTGGGGGGATCACACCTGGCAACGCTCAGGGGTTACTCCTGAGTCTGTGCTCACAAGTCACTCCTGCCAGGCATGGGGGACCATATGGGTTGCCAGGATTTGAACCATCATCTGTTCGAATCTGCTGTATGCAAGGCAAATGCCCTACTGCTGTGCTATCTCCTGGCCCCTAAGGAGTTCTTTTTAAAAGGACAATGTCTGTTGGAATTAAGACTTGATTTTTAAGTTTGTGTTCCTGGGCCAGGCCAGATGATAGTACAGTAGAATTGGGTTGGGTTCTTGCCTTCCAAGTATCTAACCCAGGTTTAATTTCCAGCATCCCATATGCCTCCTGAGAACCACCAGGAATGAATTCTGAGTGCAAAGCCAGAAGTAAGCCCTGAACATCACCAGGTGTGGCCCAAATTCCCACTCCCCCTCAAAATCATTTTGTGTTCCTTCTACAACTACTACCCACTATGATCACTTTTACCACCACTGAACTCAAGAAAAAGCCTTCACTTAGCAGTCATAGTAATATCCAGGAAGCTGTACGGAAATGGTTGACAAACATCTCCTTAAAAATTTTCTTTTGTGCTCGCTTCGGCAGCACATATACTAAAAATTGGAACGATACAGAGAAGATTAGCATGGCCCCTGAGCAAGGATGACACGCAAATTCGTGAAGCGTTCCATATTTTAAAAAAAAATTTTTTTCTTTTGGGCCGGCCAGAGAGATAGTATAGCGGTAGGGCATTTGCCTTGCACACAGTGATCTAGGACAGATGGTGGTTTGAATCTCGGCATCCCATATGGCAGGGGTCTCAAACTCGCGGCCCACGGGCTGTTTGTGGCCCTCCGTACAACATTTTGTGGCCCGCAGCCGGCCTTCAAATATCGCAGAATTCGCAATTATTCGCTTACCGAATAATTGCAATAAAAATTGCATTAGTAAGAAAAAAATCAAATTAAGCATTCGCATACCCCGAACGGAACTGCAAATATTTAATATGCAAATATTTAATGCGATTTTTTGCAAATTTTTTTTTGCGAATATTCGGTAAGCAAAATTCCTTATGCGGCCCTGCCTCACCCCGACTTTGCCTCCTGCGGCCCCCAGGTAAATTGAGTTTGAGACCCCTGCCATATGGTGTCCCTCCACCCCCGTTACTGCCAGAAGTGATTTCTGAGTGCAGAGCCAGGAGTAACCCTGAGCGCTGCCAAGTGTGACCCCCAAACAAACAAACAAAAAACCTTAGCTGATTCTTCTCAGGCCGGAGAGATAGCATAGAGGTAAGGCACTTGCCTTGCACACAGAAGGATGGTGGTTCATATCCTGACATCCCATATGGTCCCTCAAGCCTGCCAGGAGCGATTTCTTAGTGTAGAGCCAGGAATAACCCCTGAGCGCTGCCAGGTATGACCCAAAAATAAACAAACAAACAAACAAACAAAAAAAAACACCGCAAAAAACCCCACAACTTTCTTGGAGCAGTGGAGCAGTGGCACAGTGGCAGGGCTTTTGCCTTGCAGGCGGCTAACTCAGGATGAACCACGGTTTGATCCCCTGGCATTTCATATGGTCCGCCAGGAGTGATACCTGAGGTGACGTCATCGGATGTGGCCCCCAAAACCAAATCAAAACAAAAAATAAACAAAATAAGAAATTTTCTTTTTTTGTTGTTTATTTGTTTTTGGGCCACACCCAGTGGTGATCAGGGGTTACTTCTGACAGTGCTCAGAGTACCATATGGGATGCCAGGGATCAAATGCTGGGCAGCCCTGTATAAGGGAAACACCCTACCTGCTGTGTTATCACTCTGAGCCCCTCTTTAAGAATTTTCAACTTCAAACATGTCTCTCCAAAGAATTTCTTCTTCAATATTCCCATTTTTTTAATCAACAGAAGTTAAAATGTTCTAGTTTGGTCTCAAAATTTTGTAAAAACATCAACCTTCCCTTTGTAATCTTTATCTGCAGAAGAAATACCAAGTCATAATGCTGTTCCCATTATCTGTTCTATCCTTTGTTATTACAGTTAGTCTGAGCTAGATTCTCATGTTCAGTCTTAGATTTATAGTTGTTCTATTCTTTTATAGTGCTAGCAGATTAGTCCGTTATGCCCCAAATTGTCATGTTATTCCCAAAGTCCTCAATTTGTTCCATCAATATGAAATTTATGGAAGACTGGAGAGATAAAACTTGAACTGGCTGAGCTCATGCTTTGCTTGAGTGCTTGGGGCTTAAACCTACTACCACAAGGCTCCCAACCACTGGCAGGAGTAACCCTCAAGCACACTGCAGGAAGTAACTATCTCTCACACCTATCCCAAGTACTGCCAGGTATGGCCAAAAAATCTAAAGTTTAAGGAGTATAGTCTACCATATGTGATTAAAAGAAAAATTTTTTGGGGGGGTCCAAACTTAGCAAGATTTATTCCTTGCTCCAGGATCACTCCTGACAGTCGAGCTTGATCCTTGGACTATGTAGTGCTAAATACTGAACCTAGGTTAGCTGTATGCAATGCAAGTGTCCTACTCTCTGTGCTATTGCTCCCAGTCCCCTAATTTAAAATGTTTTTAAGTTTTTATTTTCCCCTGGGAACGGGGAACCACCAGGTTGCCTAAGGAGGGGCGAACCGGCCCAGGTCGGAAACGGAGCAGGTCAAAGCTCCTGTGCTGATCAGTAGTGGGATCGCGCCTGTGAATAGCCACTGTACTCTAGCCTGGGCAACATAGCGAGACCCTGTCTCTTAAAAAAAAAAATTTTTTTTTTTAATTTTCCTTTCTTTCTTTCTGGGCCACATGCAATGTTGCTCATGGGTTACTCCCGGCTCTGCATTCAGGAGCCACTCCTGGTGGTTGGTACTCAGGGGACCATAATGAATGCTGAGATTAAACCAGTATTAAACCCTACCTGCTAGGTTATTGCTCACGCACCCTAATCTAAAATTTTTTTAAATTATTTTTTCTCAGAAATTATTGGGCCCGGTGAGATAGCACAGCGGCGTTTGCCTTGCAAGCAGCCGATCCAGGACCAAAGGTGGTTGGTTCGAATCCCGGTGTCCCATATGGTCCCCCGTGCCTGCCAGGAGCTATTTCTGCGCAGACAGCCAGGAGTAACCCCTGAGCAATGCCAGGTGTGACCCAAAAACCAAAAAAAAAAAAAAAAAAAAAAAAAAAAGAAAGAGATTATTGCAGGCTCAGGCAACCATATGAGATTGCCAGGGATTGAACCTGGATCAGCAGCGTGTAAAGCAATTGCCCTACGAGCTGTGCTACACTTAGACTCTAAACTGTTCTTTATTTTCTTTTTTGGGCCAAACCCAAAAACTATTATGTAGGTGAGGCCAGAGTGGTGGCGCAAGCAGTAGGGCACGTGCTAACCTAGGACGAATTGCAGTTCAATCCCCCGACGTCCCATATGGTCCCTCAAGCCAGGAGCAATTTCTGAGCGCATAACCAGGAGTAACTCATATGGTCTCCCGAGCCTGGCAGGGGCGATTTCTGAGAGCAGAGCCAGGAGTAACCCCTGAGCGTAGGGCATTTGCCTTCCACACAATTGGCTTAAGTTTGATCTCTGGTCCCCTGACCCTGCCAGGAGTAATTTCTAAGTACAGATCTAGGAGTAACCCCTGAGAGCCACTGAATTTGGCCCTAATACAAAAAATAAACACATACACAAACACACACATACAAACAAATATAAAGACTCAAAGTATAAAAAAAACCTCAAAGTATAACTAAAGAAAAAAATAATAATGAAAATATTCACAGTGAGTTCCAAATTTAATAATGTGACTAGAAATATTGCTACTAAAGATAAAAAAAAGTAAAAATTTGTTACAGCTGCTTTTATTAGAACTAACAACAGAAAGGGTGGTAAACCAAAAAATTACACTCATAACTAGTAGTAGTCCCATGAGTGTGGCCCCCAAAAAACCGAACAGAGATCAAATGACAAAGCATTGTATATAAAGAACCGTAATCCTTTAACCTACCTTTTATTAGTGGGATAAATGGATTACTTAAGCTACAGAGATTTATAGATAATAACATTAAGCACATCTGCTACTAAAAGATCCCAATGGGCTTATTTTAATTAGGATATTTTTTCGGGGGTGGGTGGGTGGTTGGACTACACCAGAGCTCAGGTGCTACTCCTGGCAGGCTTGGGGATGTCTGTGGGATGCTGGGGATCAAACTCAGATTGGCCACGTGCAAGGCAAACACACTACCCACTATATTATTGCTCCAGTCCCCTAATAAGAAAATTTTTATCACAGAAATGTCAAAAAGCACAAAAGTAGAAACTAGCCATATATAAATATAAACTTTCCTTTTTCTTTTGTGATGTGATGCTAAGTCACATCCCTGGCCTCAAGGAAGAATTCCTTAAATAAGATATAAGCCATAATATAATTGATATATAATATAATTGATAAACTTATCAGAAAATGAATGATAAAATGAAAACTCTATGAAAGAACAAATAAAATGAGCTAAAATGGATAGAAAATATAAACATAAAATTTATTTATTTGTTTAGGGTCACACCCGACAGTGCTCAGGGGTTACTCCTAACTCTGCACTCAGAAATCGCTCCTTGCAGACCATATGGCATGCCAGGATTCAAACCGGGACCTGTCCTGTATTGGCTACACCTTACCACTGTGCTATCTCTCTAGCCCCTAAACATGGAATTTAAAAAGGAGAAAACCTGAAGCTAATAATATGTAGAAATGTTTAATTTCATAGTAGACAAAATAAAAAAACATGATTTTAAATCATAAGTTTAGAAATGCCTAGAATTGACAAGAGTGTAGAAAATTTGGGATTTGTACTTTTAGTGGTAGTGTAAATTGGTTTAATTACCTTGGAAAGTAATTTGACAATTGCTAGTAAAGCTGATGGTGACTATGTCTTCCAGTATAGAAATTCTTTTTTCTGGGCCAGGAAGATGGCATGGAGGTGGGGCGTTTGCCTTGTATGCAGAGGGATGGAGGTTTGAGTTCCGGCATCCCATATGGTCCCCCGAACCTGCCAGGAGCGATTTCTGAGTGTGGAGCCAGGAGTAGCTCGAATGCTGCCGGGTGTAACCCAAAGACCAAAAAAAACTGAAGGTTGGACATACTCAGTGGTGCTCAGAATTCATCCCTTCATGGTACTCTGGAAACTGGGGGGCTAACTGAAGTTAGTTACACACAAGGCAAACACCTTAATACCTGTAGTATTTCTGTGTGTGTCTAATATAGCAATTATGCTCCTAGATATAATCCTCATTTTTAATTACAAATTTTTAAAATTTTTGGTTTTGGGGTTATACCAGTCCTGGCTCTGCTCAGGAGTTAACCCTGGCAGTGCCTAGGAGAGTGTAGGTGGTGCTGGGAATTCAAAGAGTGGTGGTAGGATGCAAAGCCTTTTATGCTAGACTATCTGGTCCCCTGCTCTTCTAGATGTAACAATAATAATACTTATTCTTTATTTTGTTTGTTTTCTGTTTGTTGAGAGAGTCACACCTGGCAGTACTCAGAAATTGATCCTGGCAGGCTCGGGGGACCATAAGGGATGCCGAGATTCCAATCACCGTTTGTCCTCTGGGTCAGCGGCATGCAAGGCAAACGCCCTACCACTGAATTTGAAATTTTAATTAAAATTTAAGTTTGAGGGGCCAAAGAATAGCATGGAGGGTAGGGCATTTGCCTTGCATGTGGAAGGATGGTGGTTCGAATTCTGGCATCCCATATGGTCCCCCGAGCCTGCCAGGAGCGATTTCTGAGCGTAGAGCCAGAAGTAACCCCTGAGTGCTGCCGGATGTGACCCAAAAACTAAAAAAAATAAAATAAAATTTAAGTTTGAATACATATACACAGTGAATGTAACCACCTCTGTTATGGCAGAGTAACCTTTATAGTGAGATATAGGAAAGAGAAGCAAAGTATGTGTTTCCTTTTACCTAACTGATGTAATTAATATCTTTTATTTTTGTTGTTGTTGGACTACACTTGGTGGTGCTTAGTATTTATTTATTATTGTTTTCTTGGTGACACTCGGGTTACTCCTGGCAATGCGCTCAGAAATAGCTCCTGGCTTGGGAGACCATATGGGACACCTGGGATCAAATCGAGGTCTATCCTAGGTCAACCAAATGCAAGGCAAATGCCCTACTGTTGTGCTATCACTCTGGCTCCCTTAGTATTTCTTTTTTGTTTTTGGGCCACACCCAGTGACACTCAGGGGTTACTCTGGCTATGCACCAAGAAATCGCTCCTGGCTTGGGGGACCATATGAGAAGCCGGGGATTGAACTGAGGTCCATCCTGGGTCAGCTCTGTGCAAGGCAAATGCCTTACCACTGCGCTACCACTCTGGCCCTAGTATTTATTTGTAAATAAATATTTGTAACTGTACTCCGGAATCACTCTTAGTAAGGCTTGGAGGACCATATGGGGTGCTGGGGATCAAAACCAGGTTTGTGCAAGGCAAGCACTCTACTCGCTATACTCTCCAGTTTTAATTTCTTTTCAATACCTATGCTAAAATGCTTTTCTTAGGTTACTCCTGATATGCCCCTAAAGCCTTAGGGAGTTATTTTTCTATTTGTGACTTGGTGCTTGCTTATCTCTTTCCCAGAGGAATAGATTTTTCCCCAAGACACATACAATGCCTTAGGGTAAAGTTTTACTGAACATAGCAAATTAACTAGATTCATGGACTATACTACAAAATGAATCCTTTTTAGGTCTAAAGACACTTAAGTTCAATTATCCTTCTTGTTAAGTCCTTATGTGTATAAGTCTTGTATGCACTTTTAATTAAATAAAACAAGAGGAGAAACAAGTCTTAGTTTGATCCTAGGAGATCAAACTAAAAGAAATGGCCTAAAGCAAGGTTACTGACCATGGAAAGCTTAGTATAATAAATAAAGTTGTCAAAATAAGCTGTCAACTTGAGGAATTATTAACTTAATAATGGGGGATGGAAAGTTATCTAAACTAATACTACAAGTAATTTCACTTCTAGTGAAGGATTGCTAACTTTCAACAATGCTAACTTAACCCTATAAAAAGAAACAAGTTATTGGCTTGTTCCATTTGTCTGCCAAACCCTAGACACTTTAGACATTTCTTAACCTGTGTGTGTCTGTGTGTGCTTGTATGTTGAGGTTATGTTTCTGCTGACTGAGAAACTGCTCTGAGGTTTCTCTTATTGGGTTGGTAGGCAAAATAAAAACGTAGTTCCAAAAGTACAGGGTGCTAATATAGGTTTATGCTTTTTTTTTTTTTTCACACCTAGAAATTCTCAGGGGTTAATCCTAACTCTGTGCTTAAGAATTACTCCTGGGGCCGGAGAGGTGGCGCTAGAGGTAAGCTGTTCTGCCTTGCAAGTGCTAGCCTAGGAAGGACCTCAGTTGATTCCCACCCCCCACGTCCCATATGGTCCCCTCAGCCAGGAGTAACCCCTGATCATCAATGGGTGTGGCCCAAAAACAAACAAACAAAAACAGAAAACAAAAGAATTACTCCTGGCAGCACTTTGGGGACCATATGAGATTCTGGGGATGAACCAGGGTCTGCCTTATGCTTTTTGTTTTGTTTTGTTTTGTTTTGGGGGGCCACACCCAGTGACGCTCAGGGTTAGTCCTGGCTATGCGCTCAGAAGTTGCTCCTGGCTTGGGGGACCATATGGGAAGCTGGGGGATCGAACCGTGGTCTGTCCTAGGCTAGCTCAGGCAAGGCAGATAGATGCCTTACCACTTGCGCGACTGCTCAGGCCCCAACTTATGCTTTTTTAACTGGAAAGACACATGCTAGAATAATCAGCTTGACCCTGATGACCCCTCCAGGCTGCTACTCAGGTGCTCATGTTTTAGATGTGAGCAAAAGTGTAATTTCTTCAAAACTCCTTGATGTAAATCCAAGAAATGATGTGACAGTACTTGCTAAGATTTTCCCTAGAGGCATACCAGTATGACCTTTTTCAAATGCAAATGAGCTTACTCATTATAGCTGTCAGATTTCTTGGGGAGGAGCTTAAAAGTAAAGGTAAATCTCCCCTGACTAAGACTTATGGCTGACCCATTAAGTATGAAGGAGGAACAAGAAAAACACTTGGTGAATGAATGACCTTTTGAGAACTTGGGCTGAAGAGAATTCTATGGGAAATGAAAGTGTCTGGGTCTTTATATGCTTGATTTTAACTAAATTTTGGCATCTCATTCCATACTCCCTCAAGATACTCACTGATCTTAAGTATAGAATTCAAAATTCCCCCAGACCTCTCAGGCAAACCCTTTTTACATTAGGACAGAAGTTCCCATAAGCCAATATCATACAGACCACAGACTTACTCATATAGGAACTATTTACTAAATAAGCCCATAGGAGAGCTCCAGCACCAGTCCAGATATTTGGTAATGTCTTTAAGAGATAATCTGTGGTGCTTACAATCAAATGTGAAGCCATAAAAGCACATCTAGTAGGGAGCTGTAGCAAAAGTATAGTGGGTAAGGTGATTGCCTTCACACTGCTGTTCTGTATTCAATCTCCAGCATCCCATATGATCCCGAAAGCCTGCCAATAGTGATTCGAGTGTAGAGCTGGGAGTGGCCTAAAGTATATGTAGACAGAAAGAAATGAAAGACAGCCATCCAGAACCAGAGTGATAGTACAGCAGGTAGAGTGCTTGCTTTGCACTCAACTTAACCAGGTTCAACCCCCAGCATTCCATATGGGGAATTACTCTGAGCACAACCAGAAATAACTCCTGACTGCAGACACAAAAGTAATCCCTGAACATCTCCAGGTGTGGCCCCAAAACAAAAACAAAAACAAAAGCATGGCTCCATGAGAAACATTCCATGCACAGAAAATGTCTGGTCCTTCTGGGAGCAACATGGTAATGTAGTTTATTTAGTAAGGGTTGGAGATAATATCCTATAATTTCAGAAATAAGGAAAAACAAAACAGAACAGAAAACACAGAGTAAAGGCAGGTAGTAGTGGGATTAATAAAAATGACAGAATGGAAGCTTTAGTCTCATCTATAAAGGCCAGGAAAAGGAGGCCTGGAAATTCAAACAAGCCTAGATTAAGAAGCCTGTCCCCATCTACAGGAAGTTTATCCCTAAGATCTAAATAGTCATGTTTTAAAATCAACAAGTTTGCTGGTTTTCAGCTGCCACTGACCGGAACCCCCAGTGGCTCTGGCCCACAGTGTAGACAGACTGTGCCCGGCCAGACTAGATGAAGACATACAGCCGGAAGTCAGCCAGCCAGGCAGCCTGACCCCTCCCTGTTTCTGGAAGACTAAGAGCAAAATGCTGCCCAGCCACATGAATACTAGACTAGATACTTTAACCATAGCAGCACACGGCTATCCAAGAACCATGCATCTCAATCAGCAGATGCAGAAAATAAATGATCTATAAATGAACTCCAAGAATGAGAACAGAAACCTACCAGCAAGATCACCAGGACCTTTGGTTCCCCACTGCTCTCCCTCCCGGTCCACTGCAGTTACTATTCACGGTCACAGTCACATACTTTGAAATTTTGATATAATTATCTCCTAGAAGTTACTGTATGTAGTCTCTTGGGATCTAAAGTAATTAAGCAAAGATAAATTTCTTTCATGGAGCAAGCTGTCAAAGGATGAAGCAATTTCATTCCCCATTTGAAGTGGAAGCTTTGGGTCATGCATGGTTTATTTGAAACAATGCCATCACCTAAAGCTGCTGATCTTATCTCTAACTCTGTTCTCCATTTCAAGCTGCTGAAGATATGTAGCGTGGCACTGCCTAGAGTTATGACATCTGGCTGAAGGCCAGCAATAGAACAAGTCAGCTCCTCTTCTAGGTTTCAAGCATAAGAGGACAACAATCATATTAAAAAAAAAAAAGATAGCTATACAGGTAAAGGCTTAACTGAATCTTAAAAAGAAAAGGTGTTCCCAGAGCACTGAGTTTGACTCTATGAGCACCCCGACAATGAAACATGATAGGAGAGCACGTAGGAACTTCCTTTTATCCAAAGTTTGCAAAAAGGGTAAAAGCAACAGCATAGCAGTAGCGCGTTTGCCTTGCATCAAGCAACCTGGGACAGACCTAGGTTTCGATCCCCAGAATCCTATATAGTCCCCTGAGCCTGCCAGGAGTGATTTCTGAGCTCAGAGCCAGGAGTAACTCCTGAGCACCTCCTGGTGTGGCCCAAACACACACACACCCCAAATAAAAATAAAGTGTGCAGATAAACTATATACCAGAGAATCAAGTTTTTCTTCTATGAGATAGCAATACCAAATAACAGAGCTTATTTCATGAAACAGTCTGACAGAAATCATAGCAGACTGAGAACAAAGGCCAGAGTTCCAATTACAATACTAAAATTTTGTGTGTGCGATTTAGTGGTAAATCTTATTGATTCCTTTTTCTTTTGAACTGCAGCTGGTACTTTTTACTTTTTTTAAAATTTACTCTATTGGAGCCCGAGAAATAGCATGGAGGTATGGCATTTACCTTGCATGCAGAAGGATGATGGTTGGAATCCCGCCATCCCAAACGGTCTCCCGGGCCTGCCAGGAGCGATTTCTGAGCATAGAGCCAGGAGTAACCCTGAGCGCTGCCAGGTGTGACCCAAAAACCAAAAACAAACAAAAATTTTACTCTATTGGGGGCAGAGAGATAGTGCAGGTGGTAAGGCACTTGCCTTTCATGTTGTTGATTCTGTTGTGACACTGGTTTGATTCCAGGCACCAAATTATGGTCTCTTGAGCCAGAGCCAGGAATAGCTCCCATGCATTTTCAGTAAAGCCCACTTCCATGACCCCCCAATTTTCAATACTAACATTTTTTATTTTATAATATAAAACATATTTTGTAAGTGATGTTATTTAAGATTTTCTTTTTTTTGGTTTTTGGGTCACACCCGGTAGCACTCAGGGGTTACTCATGGTTCTATGCTCAGAAATCGCTACTAGCAGGCTCAGGGTATCATGGGATGCCGGGATTCGAACCATGGACCTTCTGCATGTAAGGCAAATGCCTTACCTTCATGCTATCTCTCCGGCCCCTATTTAAGATTTTTTTTGGGGGGGGCCATACCCGGCGGCGCTCAGGGGTTACTCCTGGCTGTCTGCTCAGAAATAGCTCCTGGCAGGCACAGGGGACCATATGGGACACCAGGATTCGAACCAACCACCTTGGGTCCTGGGTCGGCTGCTTGCAAGGCAAACGCCGCTGTGCTATCTCTCCGGCTCCTATTTAAGATTTTTTAATATTAAAATCTTCAAGTTTTTTTGGGAAGGGGTCACATCTGGTGGTGCTCAGGGGCTACTTCATTCAAGTGTTTGTTTTTGGCCCACAAAACAAAACAAAACTTTTCAAGTGCAAGGCAAATGCGCTACTATCATTGTGGCCCTAAAATTCTTTTGTAACCAATTTTATAATTACTTACTGCCACAGAAAATCATTCCTTCTTATACCTTAAACAGTTTTCTGAGGTACATACTCTAGGTAAAATCAATTTCCTTAATAAGGATATCTGGTAACATAATTTTTTTTATCAGATTTTACTACCGAAAATTTCTTTATAACCGTTAGAGATGTGGTTCAACTGGCTGACATTATGTCTTACATCTTCATGTTTCTGACATCATATAGGCTCTCCCAAGAACTGTTTGGAGTGAACCTAAGCACTTCTGGGTACAGCCCCAAAATAATAAGCCCATTTTATTCTAAACCCCCCCTTTTTTTTTTGGTTTTTGGGTCACACCCAGCAGCACTCAGGGGTTACTCCTGGCTCTATACTCAGAAATGGTTCCTGGCACCCTTGGGGGACCATATGGGATGCCGGGATTCAAACCACTGTACTACATGCAAGGCAAATGCCCTACCTCCATGCTATCTCTTTAGCCCCTCTAAACTCTTTTTTTTTTTTTAGTTTTTGGGCCACACCCGGCGTTGTTCAGGGGTTACTCCTGGCTGTCTGCGCAGAAATAGCTCCTGGCAGGCACGGGGGACCATATGGGACACTGGGATTCGAACCAACCACCTTTGGTCCTGGATTGGCTGCTTGCAAGGCAAACGCTGCTGTGCTATCTCTCTGGGCCCTCTAAACTCTTTTTATAATACTAAACTATATATAGGAGACAAAAAAAAAGTAGATTACATTTAGACAAATTTCAACAGAGTGAAAAGACAACATGTAGATTGTCAGGAAATGTTTGCAAATCATTTATCCGATAATATATAGACTGGAGCGATTGCTCAATAAACAGGAGAACAGACTTCATATGCAGAAGGCCCAGTTCACTACCCAGTACCACAAGGTCCTTGAGCACACATGAGTACCACTCAATGTGGCCAAGACAAAAAAAAAAAAAAAAAAAGAAAAGAAAAGAAAAGAAAAAAAGAATAAAACCAGATAGCCAAGATACATGTAATAATATTCAACACTATCAGTTTTAATATATAGTTTATTATATCTTGGTTTTTGGACCACACCCAGCAGTGCTCAGGGCTTATCCTGGCTCTATGCTCAGGGTTCACTTCTGGTGGTGCTCAGAAAACCATATGAGGTACCAGGGGTTGAACCTGGGTCAGCTGTGTGTAGGTATCACTTAACATGCTACAGTAGAGTAAAGAAAATATGGAAAAGTAGAGTCCTTATTCATGTGTAGCTGTTAAAAATGTAAAATGTTACAGCTGTCTTGGAAACAATCTGTTCTGACAATTCCTCAAAAAGCTAAACAGAAGGCAAGAGAGATAGCATAACAGGCAATGTGTACTTGTTTTGCACACAATCAACCTGGAGTTCAATCTCTGTATCACATGAGAGTCCCCATGCTCTGCCAGGATTGATCTCTGAGCACAGAGCTTAGAGTTAGTACTGAGTCAGACAAACATTTGTGGGAACAATCCAAATGTCCTTCAAGTGATAAATTATAAATAAAATATGGAATTTCATAGACTAGATTGTTATTCCGCCACATACAAAAAAAGAAGTACTGATATACACAGCAACATGAGCCCTGAAAACATTATGCCAAGTGAAATGTTAGTATGATGAACCATATAATAATACAATTTCAATTGTACAAAATACCCAGAATAGGTAAATTTAGAGGGTGAAACAAGATCAATAGCGGACAAGGGTTAAGAGAAGTGTGACAGAAAATTAGATTTTATTTATTTTTTTGAGGTGATAAAAAAATTCTATAATTAGTGATGATTGTTATAAACTTTAGTATACCGTGTGTGTGTGTGTGTGTGTGTGTGTGTGAATGCATACATATACACACACAATGCAGCATAAACGAGACTGTGAGCATACCCATTATCCTTTGGTAATTGTTTCCTCCTTCACATGACTTTAATATTTCCATTTTCTATAAATGGATTCAAATAGTATATATTCTTTTTTTTTTTTGGTTTTTGGGCCACACCTGGCAGTGCTCAGGGGTGGGGTTACTCCTGGCTGTCTGCTCAGAAATAGCTCCTGGCAGGCACGGGGGACCATATGGGACACCGGGATTCGAACCAACCACCTTTGGTCCTAGATCGGCTGCTTGCAAGGCAAACACCGCTGTGCTATCTCTCTGGGCCCATATATTCATTTTTATGTATCTTCTTTTACTCAACATAAAGATTTTGAGACTATATTACTACTTTAATTCTGCTTATTGCTGAGCAGTATTCCACAGTACATATGTATCACAATTTGATTATTCACTTTAATTGAATGTTGACATTCTAGTTTTTTCAGATTGGGGCTATCAAAAATAGAGCTACTATGAATATTATATACAAATCTCTGTGCAAATATGTTGTTTCTATAAACATTTTCCTTTAAATGATAAGTCTTACTAGAAATGACCATTATTTTCTCTCAGCATATTAAAATTGTGGGTTGATTTACAAAGAACTTTATCCATGGAAATTCTTTGAGATTTGTATTGAAGCTGACTTTCTTGAGAGGATTTATCTTTACTTTTGTCAGTCATCCTCGGACACTTTCAAAGAGATACCATTTTAGATTAAACTATCTTTAAAATTCTTTAACATAACAGGCAATATGAATTTAGCTTAAATTCCACGTGAGGGTTAGTTTATAGTTAAAATTCTAAATAAAGTTTATTCTTTAATCACCTTTTAGTATCTAGGACTTTAGGAGTTCTAGCTTCTTAAGTAGTCTTTTAATATATCTGTGGTAAGAGTGAATCTTAAACTGTCTTGTCTAGTCTCAAATTCCAAACTGCCTATTCTTATTGTTTTAAAATTATTTTTGTTTTGGAACTATACCCAGTGGTGGTCAGGACTTACTCCTGGCTCTTATACCAGTGCTTTGGGATCACTCCAGGTGGAGCTAGAGGAACCGACATAGGGGTGATTGAAATCAGGCCAGTCTTGTGTAAAGAAAGCATCCTACATGCTATATTATTTCTCTGGCTCTCTTCCAAACAGATTTTAAAGTGTAAGCTCGGGGACTGGGTATGTAGCTCGGTGGCAGAGTATGCTTCACATGTGTAAATTTTGGACTCGATCCTCAGAACTACAAAACAAAACAAACAAAAACCCCTTAGGAATTGAAGAGATAGCTCAAAGGGCTGAGCACATGTTTTGCACATGGTTTGATTACCAGCACTACAGAGCTCATGAGTATCACTAAAAGTCACCCCAAGAGGGGCCGGAGAAATAGCATGGAGGTAAGGCATTTGCCTTTCATGCAGAAGGTCATCGATTCGAATCCCGGCATCCCATATGGTCCCCCGTGCCTGCCAGGAGCAATTTCTGAGTATGGAGCCAGGAGTAACCCCTGAGCACTGCCGGGTGAGATCCAAAAACCAAAAAAAAAAAAAAAAGTCACCCCAAGCACAGAGTTGGGAGTCACCCCTGAGCACCTCTGAATATGTTCCCACCTTCCTCGACAAAGAAATGAAACCAGGAGTTGAGAAGATAGTGTAGCAGGTAAAATGCTTGCCTTGCATACAGCCGATCCAGTTTGGACCCTGACATCTTTTATTGATGTACAGATCCAGGATTAAATACTGTTGAGGGGCTGGAGAGATAGCATGGAGGTAAGGCGTTTGCCTTGCATGTAGAAGGACAATGGTTCGAATCCCAGCATCCCAAATGGTCCCCCGAGCCTGCCAGGAGCTATTTCTGAGCATAGAGCCAGAAGTAACCCCTGAGTGCTGCCGGGTGTGATCCAAAAACTCAAAAACAAAACAAAACATAACACCCCAAAACAAGCAAACAAACAAAAACAAGCTATATGCTCAAAATCTTGAGGATTTAACAAAAGATGTCAGGACAAGTACCAGTTAACCTTTACATTCACTCACTTTCAGGGATTTGGTTTTTAGTATCTGAAGATTTCTTGTTTTTAATGCCAGCTCAGGATGCATGATTTCATAGTCACTACTTTAGTTGTTTCAATTAAGATAGTCAACTCAGGGCCCGGAGAGATATAGCACAGCAGCATTTGCCTTGCAAGCAGCCGATCCAGGACCAAAGGTGGTTGGTTCGAATCCCAGTGTCCCATAGGGTCCCCCGTGCCTGCCAGGAGCTATTTCTGAGCAGACAGCCAGGAGTAACCCCTGAGCACTGCCGGGTGTGGCCCAAAAACAAAAACAAAAACAAAATAAAAACAAAAAAACCAAAAAACAAAAAACCAACCGATGACCTCCTGCATGAAAGGAAAACGCCTTACCTCCATGCTATCTCTCCGGCCCCGCAAAACATGTTCTTTAGCAGGGCTAAAGTTATGGAATTTGAAGTTCAAATCCCAATTCTGTCTTTCAATAAAGTAAAAGCCAATTTCTTGAGCTTTTATTTCCTGATTCTACAAGAATAGTATTATGATTTCTTTCATAGGGCTGTTGTAGAGATTTAAGGAAGAAAGCAGATGAAATACTTGACATATATGGAGGCTGGCACACTGTGATACATACTTGCATAGAATTTATTGTTGTTGTAGTTGTTATTTCTGGGGGCCACACCCAGTAGTACTAAAGAATTACTCCTGGCTCAATACTCAGGAATTACTCCTCAAGGGCTGGAGAGATCATATAGATGCCAATGATTGAACCTTGTTTCACTGTTAACTGTGAAAAACCTTGTTTCCAAGTTTCACTGTGGACAGCTCTCCCTTGAAGTTCCTTAGCACCACTGAGTATGGCATCTGATGGCACTGCCAGACTGTACAACACTGAACCATCCGGTCCAGTTGACCAAATATCATCAGGGTGTCCTGAGTACTACTAAGGTATACTGCCACCCAGAAATAGTATTATTATAAACAGCTATCATCTCAATATTATTATGTTGAGATTTCTGGACCTGTGTCCAGAAAACTAGAAGCTTTTCTTTTTTAGAAACATATCTTAAGAAAAATTCAAATAGTGGGACAGGAAAGAGAGAGTACAACAAGTAGGATGGTTGCCTTGCACTTGGCTGGCCCAGGTTCAATCCCCAGTGGCCATATGTACTACCAAGCTCTCCCAAGAGCGATTCTTGGGCATAAGAACCAGGAGAAAAGAGCCCTGAGCACCATGGGTGTCGTCTCCAAAAAAAAACAAAGCAAGTTTTCAGAAAGTGATAAAATACAGGAAAAGAAGAATCAAAAGCTGTAGAGACAGCTTAAAAAATAGTTTTACTTCCCATATTTTTCCTATTTCATTTTTTGGTTTGTGCGCCACACCCGGCCACTCTCAGGGATTACTTCCTTCTCTGTGCTCAAAAATTAATCCTGACAGGCAGGGGATCATATGAGATGCTGGGGATCAAACCCGGGTCAGCTGTACACAAGGTAAGTGCCCTATCTATTTATGCTATCATTCTGGTCCTCCTGCCCATTTTGACTAAATTAGACACTGATATAGTAAATCAAATAGGGATGTGTGTGTGTGTGTGTGTGTGTATCAAATAGGGGTGTGTGTGTATCAAATAGTGGTGTGTGTGTGTGTATCAAATAGGTGTGTGTGTGTGTGTGTGTGTGTGTGTTTTGTTTTATTATGTTTTGGGGCCACAACCAGCAGTACAAAGGGCGTGTGTGTGTGTGTGTGTGTGTGTGTGTGTGTGTATCAAATAGGGGTGTGTGTGTGTTTTGTTTTATTATGTTTTGGGGCCACAACCAGCAGTACAAAGGGCTTCCTCCTGATTCTGTGTTCAGGATCACTCCTGATGGGGATCAAGGGATCACATGTGGTGCTAGCAATCAAACAGGGTTAGTTGAGGCCAGAGAGAGAGCACAGTGGTAGGACGTTTGGCTTGCACCAGGATGGATGGTGGTTTGAATCCTGGCATCCCATATGGTCCCCCATGCCTGCCAGGAACAATTTCTGAGCACAGAGCCAGGAGTACCCTGAGTACCACTGGGTGTGACCCCCCCCCCCCCACAAAAAAAAGGTAAAAAAAAAAACCAGGGTTAGTTAAATGCAAGGCATTTATATTATCACTCCAGTTTCAAAATAATCTTGGAGGGTACAATAACATTCTGCAACAATTCATCAATATAGATAAATGATGTTCCAAACTAAGTCTCTTTTGTTTGTTTGGTTTTTTTGGGTCACATCCAGCAGCTCAGGAATTACTCCTGAGCTTGGGGGACCATATGAGATGCTGGAGATAAAACCTGGATCAACCATGTACAAAGCAAAAGCCCTATGTGCTGTGCTAATGTCAGGCCCAACCCAAGTCTTAATGAATGATTCAGATGTCACTAAATATTTCACTATGCAGAAGCAAAGTTACAAGAAGAAAACAAAATGAGTACAGAACATAAGATTCAATGAAAAAATAATGTAGAATCTCACAATACACCAGATGATACTAATGCAAAAAATGTATATTAAGTTAAACTTAGTAAGGTAGATGGGGAACAAGAAAGTTAGTTCTTTTATAGTACATGGTAAAAGTGTGTTGATTATCAAATAAACTTACTTTATTTTTTTTTCTTTTTGGGCCACACCCTGTGACTCTCAGGGGTTAATCCTGGCTATGCACTCAGAAATCGCTCCTGGCTTGGGGGACCATATGGGATGCTGGGGGATCGAACCAAGGTCCATCCTAGATAGGCCGTGTGCAAGGCAAATGCCCTACCACTGTGCTATCACTCCTGCCCCTAAAATAAACTTAGTTTATGCATAAATGATGAAGCTAATATATTTATAGTTTCAAACAAATGTGATGAGATTTCAGTGGTCATATTAGGGGAAGGGAAAATAATACCAAGTACTTTGATTCCTTGAGTTCAAGAGATAAAGAGCATCATTGGGAGATGATGAACTATGACTAAGAAGTAATGCTTTTTTCCTCTCAAATATTAAAAAAGCTATAGCCTTTGGCCTTAGACAAAATAACTAAATTTGTCTTTCTTTTAAGTTTGATGAAAATTTTAAGAGCAGTGAACTTAAAAGTGAGATGGGAGGCATCACTTTCCCCAACTTCAAACTGTACTATAAAGCAGTAGTTATTAAAACAGGTAATATGAGAGTAAAGACAGACTCTCAGATCAATGATCAATTAATCTTTGATAAAGAAAAAGAAATATGAAGTGAAGAAAGCAAAGTCTTTTCAACAAATGGTGGTGTGAAGATTGGTCAACTACTTGTCAAAAAAAAAAGGGGGGGGGGCTGGGAAGGTGGCGCTAGAGGCCTTGCAAGCCCTAGCATAGGACGGACTGCGGTTTGATCCCCACCCCCCCACCCCCCGGAGTCCCATATGGTCCCCCCAAGCCAGGGACGATTTCTGAGCTCATAGCCAGGAGTAACCCCTGAGCGTCAAATGGGTGTGGCCCAAAAACAAAACAAAATTCAGACCTCTCTTTAATGCCATGTCAAAATAGATGGAAGAACTTGATATCTGACCTGAAACATAAAATACAGAGGAAAATGAACACAGAACACTTCATGACACTGAAGCTAAAAGCATCTTCAAGGATGAATACCACTGTACAAGCAAATGAAAGCAAAGTTAAACAAATGGGACTACATTAAACTAAAAAGCTTCTTCACATCAGGGGCCAGAGAGATAGCACAGAGATAGGGTGTTTGTCTTGCATGCAGCAGATCTAGGACAGACAAAGATTCAAATCTCAGCATCTCATATGGTCTCCTGTGCCTGCCAAGAGCCATTTCTGAGCACAGAACCAGGAGTAATCCCTAAGCACCACTGGGTGTGACCCAGAAACAAACAAACAAACAAACAAACAAAAAGAAGTTTCTTCACCTCAAAGAAAAGAATGAAGAGGACACAAAGACTGCCTACATAATGGGAGAAAATATTTACCCATTAACCATCTGATAAAGGGTTAATTTACAAGTTATACAAGGCACTGGTAGAGCTGAGCAAGAAAAACAAATCTAACTCCATCCAAAAATAGAAAGAAGAAATGCAGACCATTTCCTCAAAGAAGAAATTCAGATGTCCAAAAGACACCTGAAAAAATGTTTCATATCAGGGGCCAGAGTGATAGCACAGAGGTAGGGTGCTTGCCTTGCATGCAGCTGATACGGGACAGACGAGGTTTGATTCCCAGCATCCCATATGGTCCCCCTGAGCCTGCCAGGAGTGATTTCATACAGCTGGGTATGGCCCCCACCAAAACAAAACAAAACAAAAAAAGCTTCATATCATTAATCATCAGGGAGATGCAAATCAAAGCAATAATGAGATATCATCTCACATCCACAAAGACTGGCATACATCACAAGGAAAAGAACAACCAGTGCTGGCATGGATAAGGGGAAACAGGGAGTCTCTTTTATTCTCATTTACTGGTGGACTGTCGACTGACCCAGCCTTTTTGGAAAACAATATGGACATTCCTCAAAAAATTAGAAATTGAGCTTCCACCTGGCCCAGCAATACTGCTCCAAGGAATAAATCCTAGAAGCCCAAAAACAATGTAGAAAAGTCCTCTGCATCCCTATGTTCACTGCAGCATTATTCACAATAGCCAGAATCTGGAAACAACCCAAGTGCCTGAGAACATATGAGTGGTTAAAAAATGGTGGTACATTTATACAATGGAATACTACATAGCTGTTAAGAAAAATGAAGTAATGACATCCACTTATACATGGATGAATATAGAGTAATATGCTGAGTGAAATGAGTCAGAGGGAGAGGAACAGGCAGAATATCACACTCATTTGTGAGATATAAAAAAAATTGTAGTATGGTAATAATATTCAGAGACTATAGAGAGGAGGGCTAGGAGGAATAGTCCATGGTAGGAAGCTTCTCACAAATAGTGAATGAGTACAATTAGGTCAGAGAAGGGACCCTATGACAGTGATATGATCACTCTGGACAAGAATTGGGTGCTCAAAGGAGATAAAGTGATAGACATGATGTCCATTAGTAACAATATTGCAAGCCACAGTGTCTAAAAAAGGCGGGGAAGTGAGAATGTAAGGGGGGAATGTCTACCCCAAAGTCAGCCAGTGGAGAGGGCAGAAGGAAACTGAGGACTTCAATGGTGTGAAATGAACACTGCTAAAGGGATGTTGTATATTGCATGACTGAAACTCAACCATGAATAACTTTATATCTGTGGGAAAAAAACTATTATGAACGTCCTAGTAACCATAGTGTTTTAAAAAATTAATTAAAAAATAATCAAAATGTGGTATCAGTTATATATAAATATATTATTCAGTTGTGGGCCAGAGTAATACATACAGCAGGTTAAGTCATTTGCCTTGCTTATGGCTGACTAGGGTTAGATACCTGGCATCCCATTTGGTCTCCTGAGCTTGCCAAAATGCAGTCAGAAGTAAAATCCAAGCATCGCCTGGTGTGGCCCCAAAATAAACCAAAATATTAAGTCTTTAAAATTTGGAAGAACAGATCCCACAGCTGCCATCATGTCAGCTCATTGGCCCAGCTCTAAATATTTATGATTAGTCTATTAAGAGATGCAAGCTGAGCTGCAAAAATTATGTGTACATCAGTCTTCCAGCCAAAAACTCTGAGGCACCCTAAGGAGGTGCAGACTGGATCCTGCTCTGTTGAAACCCTTGCAGCCACATGTACACTCAACACAGCAGCTGCCATGTTAAGAGTTCCAACTTCACTGCTTCAAAAGTAATCTCTGCAGAGACACCTAATGGACAAAAACTCTAGATACACAGGTGTTTGGCCTAACAAATCTGAATCTTCTCAGAGTGGGTACAGGGAGCTTCTACCCCTGTACTTCTGTTTTTGTTTTTGTGCCACACCCGGTGACACTCAGAGGTTACTCCTGGCTATGCACTCAGAAATTGCTCCCAGTTTAGGGACCATATGGGACGCCAGGGATTGAACCGAGGTCCATCCTAGTTTAGTGATTGCAAGGCAAACGCCCTACCGCTTGTGCCATCTCTCCAGCCCCACATCCCCATACTTCTGGGATTCCCAGCAACCACATCCACATCTCTCAGCCAATGCCATGTAAGTGCATATGCCCATTCCTATAGATCCACAAATGCAGTTATGTGACACCCCAAATTCCACGATATTGAGATTAGTCAGAGCATACCAAATTAGATAGGAAAGTAGCATAGAAGTCAACTAATAAGCTCAATAAACAAAAACAATACAGAATGCTCAATTAGCAACAAACAGCTTAGCAAACCCTTAATGACTTAATGGCCCCATTTTACAATTATTTTCACAAATTTTCTTTTACTGAAGTATTTTCAACAATTCCATTAACCATTTAGTTGCAACAAGCAATATAAAAAATTTGGCCTGCCAAGGGGACAACGGGAGGAATATTACATTGGAGGTAGGAATGGTGCTGGAACACTGAGGACCAGAAATAACTGTCTTACAATTAATTTAATAAATCATGGGTATTTAAATAAAGTTAAAAAATTTTTTTTGAAGATCGGACCAGAGAGATACCTCAATGAGCTATAGTGAATGCTTCTGTGATCTCCAATACTAAATACCCTAAGCACTTAAAAGAATGATCCCCAAGTCCCACTGGTTGTGGAATAAAAATAAGCAGTTGAAAGAACAATATGACATGTACTACTTGTACTTCTGTGCTCAGAAGTTGCTCCTGGCAGGCACGGGGAACCATATGGGATGCCAGGATTCCAACCACCATCTGTTAGAATCAAGGCAAGCAAGGCAAACACCTTACTGCTGTGCTATCTCTCTGGCCAAGTTGTTAATTATTTTTAACTTTTTTTGTTTATTTGTTTTGGGCCACACCCAGTGACGTTAAGGGGTTACTCCTGGCTATGCGCTCAGAAATTGCTCCTGGCTTGGGGGACCACATGGGACACTGGGGATCGAACCATAGTCCATCCTAGGTCAGCCGTGTGCAAGGCAAATGCCCTACCACTGCACCACCACTCCAGCCCCCATAGTTTGTTTTTAAACTATAGTCTAGCCCTCCAATGCTCTGAGGGACAGTGAACTGGACCCGTTTATAAATTTTGAGGACCCCTGCTCTTGAGTATCAAGAGTCTGTTAACAGCCAAAATCTGTTAATATGTAGTTTCTTGGAGATCGATCACCAAAAAAAAGGGGGTTGTCTGTCACTTTAAGAGCAAGGGTCCTCTTAAATAGAAACTCCAGTGCCAAATTGAGAAGCAGATGCCAAAGGCCCATAAAAACCCTAGCTGAAGGGGCCGAAGTGGTGGTGCAAGCCATAAGGCATCTGCCTTGAGCATGCTAGCCTAGGAAGGTCCACTATTTGATCTCCCAGCGTCCCACATGGTCCCCCAAGCCAGGGGCGATTTTTGAGCGCATAACCAGAAAACCCCTGAGCATCATCGGTGTGGCTGAAAAACAAAAACAAACAAAAGAACTCTAGCTGGAATTCTGTGGAGGAGGCGTTATTGAGAGTTATTGGTAGAGACTGACTGGAGTATATTGCAAGAGAGTTATTGGGGGAGAGTTGGTGGGGGCGAGTTATTGGTGAAGAGTTATTGGAGATTGTATTGAAGGCTGACTGGACTTTCAGAGCGGCATTGTTGTAAGACCCTGGCCCCACTTCCTGTTTTGTTCTATTAAACCCTTTACAGAAAAACCCTGTTTGGCTGGAGTCCTTGCCAATGGACAACAGGAAAATGTGTTTGTTACAAGAGTTTTACAATGTACTGATTAAGACAATAGTTAAATTCTCACCTAGTTTGGGATAGATAATCTATCTTGGACTAGAAAGATAGTGTTTAGCTGACCCAGGCTCTATCCCTGGCATGCATATCCCTGAGCACTGCCAGGAAAAAAAATCCCTGAGCACAAAACAAAGAATAATCCCAGAGCACTTCCAGGTATGGTCCAATAACCCCCCCCCCCAAAAAAAAAGGGGTGGAGGGATCAGAGAGATAGCATGGAGGTAGGGCATTTGCCTTGCATGCAGAAGGACAGTGGTTCGAATCCTGGCATCCCATATGGTCCCCGAGCCTGCCAGGGAAGATTTCTGAACGTAGAGCCAGGAGTAACCCTTGAACGCTGGTTTTTTTTTTTTTTTTTGGGTGTGACCCAAAAACCAAACCAAACCAAAACAAATATAAGAGCTGGAGACTTAGGTGTCTGACTTGCATGCATCCAACAGGATTTAGGATTTGGTCCTTGGCACCACATGGTTTCCCAAGCTCCTCCATGAATGATCCCTAAACACATGCAAGAATATGCCTTAAGCACATTGAGTGTCTCCAAACTAAGTTAAACAAAAAGATTATGATCCCTTGACTCTTAGATGCTCTGTAACTGATCAAACCCAATTCTAAGATGGTCTTCAGATGTTCTTCATATTGCACTGGCTATTTCAATTATAAGGCATATCACTGTTATCTTTCCCTATATAAAATATAAATATCTTCTTGTTTTTGTTTTGGGGTCACACCCGGCAGCGCTCAGGGGTTCCTCCTGGCTCTACTTACACTCAGAAACTGCTCCTGGAAGGCTCGGGGGACCATATTGGATGCCGGGATTCGAATCAGTCCTTCTGCATGCAAGGCAAATGCCCTGCCTCCATGCTATCTCCCCGGCCCCTAAATATCTTTTTTTTTTGTTTGTTTTGTATTTGGGTCACACCCAGCAACACTCAGGGTTTGCTCTTGGCTCTATCTCAGAAATCACTTCTGGCAGGCTGGGGGGTGGGGTGGAGACACAGACCATATGAGATGCTGGGATTCGAACCACCGTCCTTCTGCATGCAAGGCAAATGCCCTACCTCCATGCTATCTCTCTGGCCCTAAAATATAAATATATATTTTTTAAATATAAATATCTTTTAAAGAATCACAAATGAGGAGCTGGAGTGATTGCACAGCAGTAGGGCATTTGCCTTGCATGTGGCTGACCCAGGATGGACCCTGGTTCAATCCGCAGCATCCCCATATGGTACCCCAAGTCTGCCAGGAGCGATTTCTGAGTGCAGAGCCAGGAGTAAGTCCTGAGTGCTGTTGGGTGTGACCCAAATCCTCTTACCCCCAAAAAAAAACCAAAACCCACAACTGGGCATCAGAGTCACACGGGTATCTGATAGTCATATCATGTCCTGAAAATGTAAAATCTTCAAGTTCTCAAGCTCATTTGAGTGGATGTAAAAACTAAAAGTGTGTGTGTGCGTGGGTAACACAGCTGTGACACTTCCTTCCACCTCTACCAATACATCTGTTTCCTACAAAGTGCTACTGCCTCAAGTGAGATGCATGAGGCTTCTGTAGATACTGTGGAACAAGATGGAACAAAAATGTTTCACACCTGGCTCCCAAATTACAGGAACGCTGGACTGGGGCCAACATAAGCTGGCACAGTACCAGCTCAAATGGACATCAATTAAGGAGCTTGTCATCTTTCAAGACTGCAGGGTCTTTTTTTCACTCTGCTATCCGCATTGCTCCACAAACCAGCCACGGCACCACTGGTACAGTTTTCCAGATGGGATAATTTCCTTAGATTCCACATTTGCAGATTGGTTGCAAAACTTGTTTTTAACTCCTCCCTTTATTTTTAAATCCTAAACTATTATACCATATTTCAGTTTTATCTTTAATTGAATCTATTCGTCTTTAGTAAAGTGAGAAATCTGTACTTTTGTGAGCAGAAAAAGAAAAATTTTAAGACTGCCTAAAACAGACGCTTTGTTTACAAAAAGGCATGCAAATAACTGAGATTAGTGAAGGGTCAGAAATTCTTCTCTGTAGACATCACTCCTACTGGGGTCAGAAGCCAGAGAGCCTTGACCAGACTGTATTATCCTGGAGTAATGAACAGATCTCCAGGACAAGAGCAGGCCTCCTCCAAACATCACAAACAGTGTTAGTAATCCAAATCAGAATAAACTGCTAATGTATAATCAGAATACTAATGTTATTTAAGAAAAAGAAAGACCTACGAGTGAAATTCCACATAGGCTCTTTTCTTGACTTTGGTCCAATGAGCAAGACCCATTTACTTTCCTATACATAAGTGAGCTACCTCATGAAAAGAATTCCATGCAACATGAAAGAGTACTATGATAAATAAATATTCACCCACATTTAATGTATGTTCTGAGAGCTGAATTCCATTCCCTCAGGGGGCTGCTGCCTGTTGTTGCCAATTTGTTTCTCATGGCAGAACCCTATGTGGCAGAGTACCGACTAGGCTCTGCTGATGCTTGTTTGGAAAAGAGTCCAGCTGGAGATGAAAGAAGCGTTTCAAAGTGGATGACTCCTAGGAGGCTATCACTTAGAGCTTGGGAAATGATTACTTATCAAAAACTACTTCAGTCTGGAATATACTCTGGGTAAGAAGCTGCCATGCCCTCTTGAGTAACAGAGCTAGAGAGGCCTCCAAAGTTTGAGGGATGGAGGAAGCAAAGAACCTAATTGAAGGTAAAAAAACCCAGAATTTTCGTCATAGAAGAGCAAAGAGAGAAGATGATTAAAAATTTCAGATATTGAAACACAGAGTGAGTCAAAACTTGAGAAAAATTCCTTTTTTTTTTGTGTGTGTTTTATTTGGTCACCCTCGACAGTGCTCAGGGGTTACTCCTGGCTCCATGCTCAGAAATTGCTCTTGGCAGGCACGGGGGACCATTGGAATGCCGGGATTCGAACCGATGACCTTCTGCATGAAAGGCAAACGCCTTACCTCCATGCTATCTTTCCGGCCCCCAAAAATTCCATTTTTAAGGAGAGGGTCACACCCGCCAACGCTCAGGGGTTACTCCTGGCTCTACGCTCCGAAATTGCTCCTGGCAGGCTCGGGGGACCATATGGGATACCAGGATTCGAACCAATGACCTTCTGCATGAACGGCAAACGCCTTACCGCCATGCTATCTCTCTGGCCCCGAAAAATTCCATTTTGATAGAACTTAATTATATCAGCTCCCTACTCTCTCTTTTTTAGGCCACACCTGCTCTATACTCAGGAATCACTCCTAGAAAACTCAGAAATGCTGGGAATTGAACTCAGGTCAGCTATGTGCAAGACACGCACCCTACCTCCCATTCTAGCCCTCATTTTCTTTTTAAATTTTGAGAAGAAACCCAGTGATGCTCAGGAGTTATTTCTGTCCCCAATCATGAGTCATTCCTGGCAGAGCTCAGGGACCAAACTGTATGTGGGCTCAAGGATTTAACCTGAAAGGATCACAAGCAAGCAAGCGTCTTACATTGTACTTTCTCTGTTTCCTGTATAACTCAATCTTTTTTTTTTTTTTTTTTTTTTTTTGGAGGAGTTTGGACTACAACCTGTAGTGTTTAGGATTACTCAAATTGCTGCCCATAGGGGATCACTCTTGGCAATGCTCAGGGGACTAGATAAAGTGCTGGGGATAGAACTCAGGTTGATGTACCATCTCTTTCCAGCTCCATTAATCTTGACCTTTAACCCACCCTTCACCCTCCTCTTTTTATTTTTTTATTTTTTTTGTGGTTTTTGGGTCACACCCGGCAGTGCTCAGGGGTTACTCCTGGCTCCATGCTCAGAAATTGCTCCTGGCAGGCACAGGGGACCATATGGGACGCTGGGATTCGAACCGATGACCTTCTGCATGAAAGGCAAACACCTTACCTCCATGCTATCTCTCCGGCCCCCTCTTTTTATTTTTTGGTTTTTGGATTACATTTAGTGCTTAGGGCTTAATCCTCAATCTGTGCTCAGGGACCAGTCCTGGTGGGCTCAGTGAACCAAAGATCAAACCCTGGTCAGCCATGTGCAAGGCAAGTAACCTAACTTCTATATTATTGTTCTGCCTCTCTCTTTATTTTAACTAAAAACCTTCAAGAGGAGCGGATCTAGCAACTTTCTGCTTACTAATGCTCCTACTAATATTCCTACTTTCCTCTATCAAGAAAGCCTGAAACTTCTGCCATTCAATATTTTAGTCAAAAGTTGGTCTCTGGGGCCGGGCGGTGGCGCTAAAGGTAAGGTGCCTGCCTTGCCAGCGCTAGCCTTGGACGGACCGCGGTTCGATCCCCCGGTGTCCCATATGGTCCCCCAAGCCAGGAGCAACTTCTGAGCGCATAGCCAGGAGTAACCCCTGAGCGTTACCGGGTGTGGCCCAAAAACCAAAAAAAAAAAAAAAAAAAAAAAAAAGTTGGTCTCTAGGAATCGGAGTGATAGTACAGCAGTAAGGCGTTTACCTTGCATACGGCCACCACAGAACAGACCCTCGTTTGAATCCCTGGCATCCCATATGGTCCCCTTAGTCTGCCAGGAGCGACTTCTGAGCACAGAGCCAGGAGTAACTCCTGAGCACCACTGGGTGTGACCCCAAAACCAAAACAAAAAAATAAAAGTGAAAAGACAAAAAGAATGGGGCCGGAGCAATAGTGCAGCAGGAGGGCGTTTTGCCTTGCATATGGCTGGCCCAGGACGAACCTCGGTTCGATCCCTGGTGTCCTATATGATCCCCAAGCCAGGAGCGATTTCTGAGCACACAACCAGGAGTAACACCTGAGTGTCACCAGATGTGGCCCAAAAAACAAAAACTAAAAAAAAAAAAAAAAAAAAAAAAAAAAGTATTTGCAACACAATCTCTAACAAAGAACTAAAAACTGCAACAAACAAAAAACCTACACACATAACCTCTCAACCCCCCCTCCCCAAATACTTCAATTAAAAAAGAAAGTAGGACCAGAGAGACAAGACCAGGTAGGATGCTTGCCTTGCATGAAGCAAACCTGAGACTGAACCCTGAAACTGCCAGGAGTGATCCCTGAGCATAGAGGAATAATCCCTGTGCAATGCCAGGTGTGGGCCCCCCAAAAACAGGTAAGAACAACAACAAATACCTAAAAACATGTATAAAAGATTTAAAGAGGTCCCATCAAAAACACAAAGGTGGCACAAAAAAGATACTCAGTATCACTAGCCACTAGAAGTGTGCTAATTAAAACTGCATAGGGACAGAAAACAGACCAGAGATTGCTAGCGCCTGGAGTGCAGGGAGAGATTTGTTGCAGGAGAGAGTTGTTTTGGGTGAGGAAAATACTCTGTATCTTCACTGCAGAGATGATTATATAATTAGTAGATTTTAATGTATGTAAACAAACAAGCAAATCTATTGTTTGGGTAAGGGATGAAAAGAACATCACTCCATTAGGTGGCTGTATTCACGGAGCCACGGGGATGATAAAGAACTCACTCTCATCCTGAAATTGGAAGTAACATTAAACAGACCCAGATTTCTGCTGAATAAAAGAAACTTTGTGCTCTTTGTCCCTCAAACTTTTCACTGTTGCAGAGACAATGCGATCTTCATTATAACCAAAAATGATGCCAAGTCTGGTTTTTCCATTCACCTTCATTAACTGTTTTATTTGAAAGAAGGCTCTTTTTCTCCTAAGGGCAATTTGAATATGAAAGTTAGAAAATCCCCATGAGGGGCCGGAGAGATAGCACAGCAGTAGGGTTTTTGCCTTGCAAGCAGTAGACCCAGGACCAATAGTGGAATCCTGGCATCCCATATGGTCCATCCCCGTGCCTGCCAGGAGCGATTTCTGAGCAGAGAGCCAGGAGTAACCCCTGGGTGCCGCCGGGTGTGCGGGTGTGGCCCCAAAACAAAACAAAACAAAACAAAAAAAAAAAAAAAGAAAATCCCCAGGAAAGTCAGAAACCTTGACCAGTTGGACAGCTTTCGACTGAATGGGTTAATGTGCACAAAATCTAGTAAAAAAAAATAAATCCTGAAGATATATATGGGTATCTACAAATATATTCATACATATAGACACATATAGCTTTGTTGTGTTTTTTGGGGGAGTGGGGGAAGCCTCTTCAGCAGTGCTGAGGCTCTGGGGCTTCAGGCCCAATAGATTCAGTGCTATGACTTGGCAATATGAGCTAAAAGTCATCAGGGCACTCAGTGGGGTGAGGAAGGGGCTATATGGTACCAGGAATCAAACTCAGGGCCTAGCAAAAGATGTACTAAAATCCTCTGAGATATCTACCTGAGCCTATAAACATGTTTTAAAAAATAATAAACAAGTACTTGCCAACCTCTATTTTTTTGTTTGTGGGCCACACTCAGAGGTGTTCAAATTACTATTGGTACTGACTCAGGGATCATTCCTGGTAGGCTTGGGGTGCCAGAAATCAAATCCAGATGGCTGTGTGCAAAGCAAATATCCTGTCTGCTGTTCTATCTCTCCAGCCCCAGCCCTATAATCAATTGTATTCTCCAGGAGATAATTTTGTTTTTGTTTTTAGCAAGTAAGGTTAAAAAAAAATGTAAAGGTGCTGGAGTGATAGCACAGCGGTAGGGTGTTTGACTTGCATGTGACTGGCCCAGGACAGACTCTGGGTTTGATCTCAGGCATCCCATGTCTCCTGAGCCAGGAGCGATTTCTGAGCCCAGAGTTGGGAGTCCCATTGGGTGTGGCTCAAAAACAAAAAAAAAAAACAAAAAGTAAAATATACCTGTTATACTAGTTTCTTTTACATCATTATCAAATGATAAAATGATGGGCGTGGACATCTCCAAAAGTAAAATTTTGTTGTTGTTTTTGGGCCACACTCAGCAGTGCTCAGGGGTCACTCCTGACACTGCACTCAGAAATCATGTCCTGGCAGGTTCAGGGGATCATAAAGGATACCAGGAATTAAACCCAGGTCCATTCCGGGTTGGCCGCATGCAAGGCAAATAAATGCCCTATTCTGTGCTATAGCTCCAGTCCCCTAAAGGTAAAATTTTAAGAGAAAAACTGTATTTCCTATAAGGAAGCAACAAGAACATTGAGAGTCAAAAGGTATAGTGTATAAAGATGTGTATATCTGATACTCTCTTGGAGAGTCAAGAAAGCACCTGCTTTCTTTTTCTTTTTTTTTCTTTTTTTTTGGTTTTTGGGCCACACCTGGCATTGCTCCGGGGTTACTCCTGGCTGTCTGCTCTGAAATAGCTCCTGGCAGGCACGGGGGACCATATGGGACACCGGGATTCGGATTCGAACCAACCACCTTTGGTCCTGGATCGGCTGCTTGCAAGGCAAACGGGGCTCCTGCTTTCTTAAAGAGAGACCAAAGTTCACTTTTTTGTTTGTTTTTAGGCCACACCCAGGGATGCTCAGATGTTACCGTATTTTCCGGTGTATAAGACCCCCTAATTTTGCAGTTAAAACAGGTTTAGGCCTATATTCGCTGTATCAGACAGAATGTTCCTGTGCTGCAACTTTATGTACCACAGTGAGCCAATCACAACAAGCAAAGGTTCAAAGGTTATACTGTAGGGCCCGGAGAGATAGCACAGCGGTGTTTGCCTTGCAAGCAGCCCATCCAGGACCAAAGGTAGTTGGTTCGAATCCCGGTGTCCCATATGGTCCCCCGTGCCTGCCAGGAGCTATTTCTGAGCAGACAGCCAGGAGTAACTCCTGAGCACAGCCGGGTGTGACCCAAAAAAAAAAACCAAAAAAAAAAAAAAAAAAAAAAAGGTTATACTGTAATAGACTTCCTCTCTGACTCTGGCCAATCTGAGCAGGCTTTTTACAGTGTAGATTCGGGTCCAGAACATTGTCTAATTTGCATGCATAAAAAGCCTGCTTGGATTGGCTGAGTTAGAGAGGTGGTCCAAGCAGCCTTGTAGTGATTGGTGCAGGATAGAGTTAGAAAATTCGTTTTCTGGCAATATTCAGACAATTTTTGTTTAGCAACATATTGAAACATTTTTCGGGATATACTCGGCATATAAGATGACCCCCGATTTTTGGTTGACTTTTTTTTTTGTTTCAAAAGTCGTCTTATCACATGAAAAAATGCTCCACATCACTAATCATCAGGGAGATGCAAATCAAAACAACTATGAGGTACCACCTCACACCAGAGAATGGCACACATCACAAAGAATGAGAATAAACAGTGTTGGCGGGGATGTGGAGAGAAAGGAACTCTTATCCACTGCTGGTGGGAATCCGTCTAGTTCAACCTTTATGGAAAGCAATATGGAGATTCCTCCAAAAACTGGAAATCGAGCTCCCATACGATCCAGCTACACCACTCCTAGGAATATACCCTAGGAACACAAAAATACAATACAAAAATCCCTTCCTTACACCTATATTCATCGCAGCACTATTTACCATAGCAAGACTCTGGAAACAACCAAGATACCCTTCAACAGACGAATGGCTAAAGAAACCGTGGTACATATACACAATGGAATATTATACAGCTGTCAGGAGAGATGAAGTCATGAAATTTTCCTATACGTGGATGTACACAGAATCTATTATGCTGAGTGAAATAAGTCAGAGAGAGAGAGAGAGAGAGAGAGAGAGAGAGAGAGAGAGAGAGAGAGAGAGAGAGAGAGAGAGAGAGAGAGAGAGAAACGCAGAATGGTCTCACTCATCTATGGGTTTTAAGAAAAATGAAAGACATTCTTGCAATAATAATTTTCAGACACAAAAGAGAAAAGAGCTGGAAGTTACAGCTCACCTCAGGAAGCTCACCACAAAGAGTGATGAGTTTAGTTAGAGAAATAACTACATTTTGAACTGTCCTAATAATGAGAATGTATGAGGGAAATGGAAAGCCTGTCTAGAGTACAGGTGGGGGTTGGGTGGGGAGGAGGGAGATTTGGGACATTGGTGATGGGAACGTTGATCTGGTGATGGGTGGTGTTCTTTACATGACTGAAACCGAAACAGAATCATGTATGTAATCAAGGTGTTTAAACAAAACAAAAAAATATATAAAAACAAAAACAAACAAAAAAACAAAAGTCGTCTTATACGCCGGAAAATACGGTACTCCTGGCTCTGCATTCAGGAATCACTCATGGGGGTGCTCAGAGGACCATATAGAATGCTGAGGATTGAACTCAGGTTGGCCACATGCAAGGCAAGTGCCTTACCTACAATGCTATTTACTGCTCAGGCCCTTCCCCCCTCACTTACATTTTTAAGGGCTTTCTCACCTCAGCTTCAGTTTCTAGTATTTCATGGGTGCATCAGGTGAAAAGCATTTCAGGTTGGAAATGGTACTTGGTGATTACTATCATATCATGAAGCTAGAAATGTCTAATTTCTACCTTCAAAGCTCCTACCACAAGCATATAAGTGAATGAATGCAGAACAAATGCAAAAAAGAACTTTCTCATTTAAATGGAGGAAGCTGCCATGTCTACCTCTATAAGCAAAAATATTAATCATCCACCGTCTGGTTTTAATCCACACGCTCCTGATCCTGCATTTGAATACACTGTTATCAGGGGAAGGAACATTTCTGCTCAATCTTACTCACCAGCCAAGAAACTTGAAAATGTAAAAACCATATTGGTAAAGTGCCTTCTTGGGGACCCAGAAAACTCTGAGCTGCTGCCTTATATATTTTTTCTTTTGGTCTGTTTATCTTTTAAAAATAATGAACCAATCTGAATTTAAGAGAGAATGGGGGAACACATCTCAAATTTCATGTCCCTCATATCTTGGGAGTGACAAGATACCCTCAGGGAAATTAGTGTTTTTTACTATATTTCCTAAAGGGGATCCAGTCACACAACCTGACTGACATCAGCCTGTCAGATGCAAGTTGGGGCACACAGGTGCATCTCTTACGAGCACTACATATGAAATGGCAAGCCCTAACAACAAGCCTTTCCCTCGTCTCCATTCTTTGGGTTTGTGTTTTACTATAGTAAAGGCAGGAACTCAGAAAGCATTTGTATGTGTCTAAGCTTGCTTCTTGCACTGTTCCGTACCAAAGACCCTTCCCCCTCTCTAAAAAGGGTCTCCAAGCCAGTATGTGGCTAAATGTCTTCAAAGCCATTAGTCACTTGTTGGAGTCTCACTCCAAACTGAGAATGGGGCCACCCATGACACAAAAACTCTGGCAAGATTAGGGGTTAGCAAGAGCAGAAGAAACCACAAAATGCCAGAGACTCCCGGAAGAACAATGACTAGTGCGGGTAGAGAACAGACTGACAGACAGAGCAGACAGACTCTAACCAGGCCTTGCTCTGTTTTCGATGCAACACAAATGTTTTCCATTAGAAGTTCCCTGCCCCACAAACACTCATACATGCAGCTATGAAATCCACATACTTCTGATTTTCTGGCACTCTGGCCCAACTACCTCTCTTGTTCCTCTGGAAGAGAGCAAAATTGACAGTAAAGAGATTTTGGTGCTCCCTGAACAGAGATAAAGGGAAGAGAACTACCTGACTTGAGTGTGTCTGAGAAAATTAAAGGGAAGAAAAGAGTAAACATGGGCTTTTTGTGTTTTAACATTTTTTTTCTTGCCAAGAAAAGAAATAAGTATTCTACAGTTCTGGCTCTTACTGGTTGGCTTCTATGCTTTCAGCTTAGTTTGGCTTTATTTTCTAGTGAAGTCTACAGCTGATCTTCATCAGGAGGTGTTGGTCGCCATCAAAAACAAAACAGGGAAAAAACTCAAAATATTCATTACTAAGTCTGCAAATTCTAGTGCTGAGAAATCAGGGAATGTGGATTAATTAGTTACCATTTTCAAATAGCAGAACCACAAAGGCTGAAAGGATAGAAGAGTGGGCAGGGCACTTGCCTTGCAAGTGAATAACCCAGGTTTGATTCCCAGCACTCCCTATGGTACCTCTCCCCGAGCCCTACCAGGGGTGAACCTTGAGCACAAAACCATGAGTAAACACTGAGCACTGCTGGATATGGGCAAAACCCCAAAAACAAGACCACAAAAAACAAACATTCAAAACTAGCTGACTTCTGCATTTGGGAAAAGAAATTAAACTAGAAATCCTTAAACCAATGACAATTACCATCCTACTACTTGTAGAACCTGACCCATTTTTTTCCTGTCTGATTTTTGGGCCACATCCAGCAATGCTCAGGGGTACTACCTTGCTCTACAACCAGGAATTTCTTGAAACAGTGCTCTTGGGATGCCAAGATGTCAGCCATGTGCAAGGCAAATATTCTATTCATTGTTCTATCTTTCCACCTCCAAACCTGGCCCATTTCTAATCATTATTCATGAAAGAGAGAACATACAGATGTCTATCTATTATATTCCATGAAAAAAAAAAAAACAAGAAAACCACAAATAAATAAAATAAAGAGAAAAATTTAAAGGGCATGTAAGAAATAAAAGAAAATCCCCTATTCAAGCAGCTCTGGAGTTTCCTAATTGCACAAGAGTAAAAGAGACACCCCCCCCCCCCAATGATTCTTGAATGCCTTGTGAAGCAATTGCTCAACCTACACTCATTGCGCAATTCCAACCTTCCAAAATTTCTGCTGCACATATGTGAAACATGTTTGCCACTACATTTTAGAACTAAGACCAATTCTCATTTTTCTCTTTTGCACTTTGTGGTGGTGTCTACACATGAGCATAAAACAAAAAAATCCAGTGTTTCATTTGCATTCACTACAAATAAAGTTTTACATTCTTTCATCTGGTTATTTCTGAATTTACTGGTAGTAAAGAAACATTTGGATTTACTCTTTAGCAGCTAAAGATTTGTTTTTCCTGTCATCAACAATGATATCACAAAAAAATTGTCCATAATTGGGGCCAGAGATGATAGTATAGTGGGCAGGGAGCTTGACTTGATTGCGACTGACCAGGTTCAATCTCTGGCATCTTCTATGGTCCCCTGAGCCCACCAGTGATTCTTCAGTGCAGAAACAAGAGTGACTCATAGCATCACTGGGTGTGACCCCCAAAACAAAAACCAAAAACTTGTCCATTAAAACATTAAGTTTCAAAAGATATTCTCAATGCTTATAATTCTGTAATATTTTGAGCAGTTAAAAATGTCAAGACCAAAAAAAAAAAATGTGGCAATGTCTACTCTACAGTCAAAATTCAAAAAGAAGCTTGGGTAAATCACATTATATCCTATTAGAACATGAAACTTTCTTTTCATTGAACTGAGCTTACCTGGGAGAGTTCCTGGGACATTGCAGAAGGGAAAGCAGCAATGTGGGGCTGGGTCTGAGTATTAAATAGTGACTCATGAAGCTGTACATTGACAGTATTATAAATCATGGTGTATCAATAAAAATAGGAGAAAAAAAGCCCTTTCTTTTTAGAGATTTTAAGTTAAACAGTCAATGAGAGGGTATATACGGATGAAATTATCAGAGAAAAGCCAGAGATCATATAGAACAAAAAATATCTAATTCTATAGATTAAGCTGGGCATTGTAAAAACACATAAAAGAGAGGGGCCGGAGAGATAGCATGGAGGTAGGGCATTTGCCTTGCATGCAGAAGGACGGTGGTTCGAATCTCAGCATCCCATATGGTCCCATGAGCCTGCCAGGAGTGATTTCTGAGCGTAGAGCCAGGAGTAGCCCCTGAGCACTGCTGTGACCCAAAAACCAAAATCCAGTGAAGGGAGGTGTACTTTACATGACTGAAACCCAATTACAATCATATTTGTAATCAAGGTGTTTAAATAAAGATATTCATATAAAAATAAACAAAAAAAATAACATTATAAAACAAGTTATCGCAGTAAATTCAACATTGAGCTGTCATATAGCCCAACAATCCCTATTTTTGTTATCTGTCCCCAGGACACAAAGACATTTATCCAAAAGAATGTATGAACACCGCTATTCATTGCAGCACTCAGTACAACAGCCAAGAGTTGGAATCAACCTAGATGACCAAAAACCAACGAGTGGATCATGAAGATGTGGTACATATATACAATGGAATACTACATAGCTGTAAGGAATGATGCAATCATGCAGTTTGCAGCAACATGGATAGAATGGGAAGATACTATGTTAAATGAAGTTAAGACAGAAAGATAAATACAGAATGATATCACTTATATGTGGTATTTAGAATAGCTGCATGAAGAAATGCAATTGTCTAAATGGGAATTGCTTCAAAAACCCTTGGCCCCTAGATATAGAAGGAGAAAGAAAGAAATTGATTGGAAGAAGAGAAACACAAATATAAAAAGGGTGGAGCCAAGGACCAGGTGGTCAAAAAGGGCAGAACTAAATATCCAAGCCAAAGGCAACAACAATGAAATAAAGAGAACTAGGGGGCCGGCGAGGTGGCGCTAGAGGTAAGGTGTCTGCCTTGCAAGCGCTAGCCAAGGAAGGACCACGGTTCGATCCCCCGGCGTCCCATATGGTCCCCCTAAGCCAGGGGCAATTTCTGAGCACTTAGCCAGGAGTAACCCCTGAGCATCAAACGGGTGTGGCCCGAAAAACCAAAAAGAAAAAAAAAAAAGAAATAAAGAGAACCAAACGTTAACAATCTAAACTCAAAATGGGCAGTTATACTGGCAGGTTGAAGGTGGGAGGTGGTGTGGTATGGATGCATTTGGGGAACAATTGTGGAAGGAGGTGGATACTGGTGGTGGCCTGATTCATTATAAGTCTGAAGCAAAATATCAAGAACTTTGGTTTCAATAAACAGAAAAAAAATTTTTTTTTGGTTTTTCGGGCCATATCCGTTTGATGCTCAGGGGTTACTCCTGGCTAAGCGCTCAGAAGTTGCCCCTGGCTTGGGGGAACCATATGAGACGCCAGGGGATCGAACTGCGGTCCTTCCTTGGCTAGCGCTTGCAAGGCAGACACCTTACCTCTAGTGCCTTCTCACCAGCCCCCAGAAAAATATTTTTAATATAAAAAATGAAATGATGGCATATAAAGATGCCCAAAACCAAAAGAAATAATAATTTTTGGAGGGTATGGGATAGAACCCAAGAAATAATACTTAATTTAAAAAATGAATAAAGTGATAAAATGCAAGTCACAGAGGAATAAATAACAAAAAATATACAGAAAATCTCTTTTTGAGATCTCAAGTAAAACTTTTCAACCCAAACAAATTGGCAGAAATTAAAAATATTGATAGAGAATACAGTATTAAGAGTAAAGAGTATGAAGAAACAAATCAAACACTCATATATGTATATATAATTAAATGAGAGTATTAATTGGTAAGATAATTTTTGGGGGGTATTTTGGGAGCCATATCCAGAAATGCTCAGGGACTACTCCTGGCTTGGGGCTCAGCCACACAGAACACGTGTCAATACCATCTATGCCAGTGATGGCTAACTTTTTTGAGCCCGCATGCCCAAACTGCTGCACAAAACCAAATAATTTCCTCAAAAGTGCCAGTATGTCAATTAAGCCTTAATAACAAGATTTTAGTATCTAAAAACTATGCGGCATGCACAGCATCTCTCTCTCTCTTTTTTTTTGGGGGGGGGGGGCTTTCGGGCCACACCCGTTTGATGCTCAGGGGTTTCTCCTGGCTAAGCGCTCAGAAATCGGCCCTGGCTTGGGGGGATCATATGGGACGAATAGAACCGCGGTCCTTCCTTGGCTAGCGCTTGCAAGGCAGACACCTTACCTGTAGCACCACCTCGCCGGCCCCTAAAAACTATGCGGCACGGGCTGCATATCTTAATTGTGGACCTTCCCGTGTGCCAGCTGCAAGGCCTTCGTGTGCCACCTTCGCGTGCCACAGGTTCGCCATCCGGGTCTAAGCTATCTCTTTTGGAGAGCATTTTAGCAAATATTTGACTACTCTTTGACAAGGCAATTCCATGTGTAGGAATCCATTCTATAGAAAGTCTTGTAAGCACATGTCTGGCGTGGCCAGGGTCCCAGGTTTGATCCCTGGTATGAATGGTTACCCAAGTATAGCCAGAGTAGTCTTGGAAGTGCTAAAAAAAATATAAAAAATCCTAAAAATATGTAAAGATGCAGGTACAGATTTGATTTTCAAGTTGATTTCATCACTATTTGTAATAAAAATTGGACATATTAAAAACCACCCAAAAATCATATGGATAAACTATAACTCTATAGTAGAAAGTGATGTAGTTGGGGCCGGAGCAATAGCATCGAAGTAGGGCATATCCCTTGCATGTCGGCCGACCTGGGATAGACCTGGGTTCGAGTCTCAGCATCCCATATGGTCCCCCAAGCCTGCCAGGAGCAATTTCTGAGCACAGAGCCAGAAATAAAACCTGAGTACTGCTGGGTGTGCCCCCCAATAAAGTAATGTAACTTGAAAATTAGCATAGATTTATATGTACCAATTTTTAAAAAATTAAAATATTTTCCAAGGTAGATCAAGCAAAAGAGAAAAAAATGAATATATGGCTGAATAAAAAGTTCAATGAGTTGAGCACACACTTTTCTTTTTTTTTTTTGGTTTTTGGGCCACACCCAGCAGTGCTCAGGGGTTACTCCTGGCTGTCTGCTCAGAAATAGCTCCTGGCAGGCACGGGGAACCATATGGGACACCGGGATTCGAACCAACCACCTTTGGTCCTGGATCGGCTGCTTGCAAGGCAAACACCGCTGTGCTATCTCTCCGGGCCCAAGCACACACTTTTCATGTAGGAATTCTAGTATGGTTCTCCATGCACTGCTCGGATCAATCCCAGCAAAAAACTGTTAAATGGTTCCCCCAAAGCATATACATATAGCAGGCATTTTAATTATATGTGTGTGTGTATATATCTATATCTATATCTATATATCTGCAAGAATGGTTTCCAAACTATTAATGGCACTATCTTTAGAACAGAAGCTGTATTCTTTTTCTATAGTTATTATTTTAATATTCTGTAGAGAGAATAATTACTTTTTCTTTTGTTTGTTTTTTTGGGTCACACCTGGCAGTGCTCAGGGGTTACTTCTGGCTCTACCCTCAGAAATTGCTACTGGCAGGGTCAGGGGACCATATGGAATGCTGGGATTCGAACCACCATCCTTCTTCATGCAAGGCAAATACCTTACCTCCACGCTATCTCTCTGGCCCTGAGAATAATTTTTTTTGTTTGTTTGTTTTTTGTTTTGTTTTTGGGCCACACCCCGGCAATGCTCAGGGGTTACTCCTGGCTGTCTGCTTAGAAATAGCTCCTGGCAGACACGGGGGACCATATGGGACACCAGGATTCGAACCAACCACCTTTGGTCCTGGATCGGCTGCTTGCAAGGCAAACACCGCTGTGCTATCTCTCCGAGCCCCAAATAATTACTTTTATAATTAAAAAGTAGTAACAAGGCTAGCCAGACTGATAGTATGGTGGGTAGGGTAATTACTGAACTATAGCATGAACTACAGATGACCCTGGCATCCCTGATACTGTCCTCTAAGCCCACCACAAGTGAGATATTAGCCCATATTGTGTACCCCTGAGCACAAAGCCAGGAATAAGCCTTCAGTGTTGTTGGGTGTGGCCTCCTCCCAAAAAATAGCAGTAACAATTATTTTGTTTCTGAACCTGGGGAGTAAGTGGTACTTCACTAGTCCTCCCACAATAAACAGCTATAAAATACATGAGGCAATTGTTCTTAGGCAGTACAGCACTATGATCCCTGAGAGCGAGAAAAAAACCTAATAAAATAAGTCTATGTTGCTTAGTTTTTTGCTTGGTGATAATATCCCAACTATGAAACAGAAAGCATAGTCTCAAGAAAATTATGGTAGTGCTACTGAGGTGAAGACACAGAGAACACAATTTTAGGCAGCTTAAGAGCTAGAATTTGACACTAAGGAAACAAATAGGAAGAAGTTGTGCAAAAAAGGGTACAAATGACCAGAGTGACAGTACAGTGGGTAGGGCGCAACTCAGATTCAATTAGTTTGGCTGCCTTGTATGCAGCTTATACCAGTTCAATCCCTGGCATCACATATCCTGAGTACTCCCAGTAGTGATCCTTGCCCACAAGCCAGAAGTAAGCCCTGAATGAATACCTCATTTATGATAAGCACTACATCAACTGGTCAGTGACAAAGGGCCACCAGTGAGAAAATGAATTATCAAATAAAAGTGACTCATTGAGGTATTGACTACACCTAAAATGAAAAGAAGGTCTTCAATTCCAAATCTGAAATTGTAACATTTATCTAGATATAAATGAGAGGACATTTCAAAATATTAACTTTTTATCAAGTTTACGTTATATAAAGGGTTCCATGGATTAAAAAATTCAGGAGAAAAATTAGACAGAAAAAAGAAAAACCATAAACGGATGTGCAATCCACAGTGAGCAGCACAGCAAAACAACCAACCAAAGTTGTGATGGGTCTCAGAGATAGTACCAGGGTTAAGGCATTTGCCTTGTATGTATCTGACCAGGGTTCAATCCTTGATATCGCATATGGTTCCTTGAACACTTCCAAGTGTGAACTCTGAGCACAGTCAGGAATAAGATCTGAGCAATGCTAGGTGTAACCCAAAATAAAAAGTATCAGTACTAAAGATAAGGATATGTGTAATACCTGGCCATCAAAACATTAACGGCAATAACAGAGGGAAGTGAGCAAACTGGAAAAGAAACTAGAAAACATGAAATAAAATAAGAGGACAAAGAGTACAGTGGGTAAAGTCTTTGTCAGCCTTGGATATATCTGACCCAAGTTCAGTCTCTGGCATTTGGGTTCCCAGAGCTTGCCACTCTGAAGAGCCAGAAGTAGGCCCTGAGCCAGGTGAGGCCTAAAAACAAGAACACAGAAAATAATCATAGGTGAGGCCTAAAAAGAAGAACACAGAAAATAATCATATTGCCAAATAAATGAAAATACCTGGAAGCTGGTCATTAAGAGCCAATCTCTATCTTCCTTTTCTAAAACAACAGCTTCTAAAAAAATTTTGTTTTTGTTTTTGGACCACACCCAGTGGCACTCAAGTTCTTCCTGGCTCTACACTCAGAAATCACTCTTGGCAGACTTGGGGGACCAGACAGGATGCCAGGGATCGAACCAGGTCCATCCTGGGTCAGCTGTATGCAAGGCAAATGCCCTACCACTGTGCTATTGCTCCAGCCCCAGCTTCTAAAATTTTTCATTAAAAAAATATTAATTTAAGGGCCAGAACATTAGCACAGCAGGTAGGGCATTTGTCTTACACGTGGCCAACCCAAGTTCAATTCCAGGCATTCCATATTACTCTGCAAGGAGTAATTTCTGAGCACAAAGCCAGGAGTAGCCCCCAAGTGTCACTGGTTGTGGCCTAAAAACAAACAAAAATTAATTTAGGGGGCACAGAGATAGTACAGTGGGTATGGTTTGCTTTATATAAAGTGGCTGGACCTAAGTTCAACTCCCTGCAACCCATATGATTCTCTGAGCATTGCCAGGAGTAATTCCTGAGTATAGAGCCCTGAACATCACCCGGTGTGGTAAAAATAAATAAATAAATAAATAAATAAATAAATAAATAATTAAAACAACTTTTTTGTTTGGTTTTCATTTTTTGTTTTTTGGGCCACACCCGGCAGTGCTCTGGGGTTACTCCTGGTTGTCTGCTCAGAAATAGCTCCTAGCAGGCATGGGGGACCATATGGGACACCAGGATTCGAACCAACCATCTTAGGTCCTGGATCGGCTGCTTGCAAGGCAAACACCGCTGTGCTATCTTTCTGGCCCCAATTAAAACAACTTTTAATTAAAATTTTTATTTCATGTACCATATTTTCTGGTGTAGAAGATGACATTGTTTTGTTTGTTTGTTTGTTTTTTTGGGTCACACCCGGCAGCACTCAGGGGTTACTCCTGGCTCCATGCTCAGAATTTATTCCTGGCAGGCTCGGGGGACCATATGGGATGCCGGGATTTGAACTGATACCTTCTGCATGAAAGGTAAATGCCTTACCTCCATGCTATCTCTCCGGCCCCATAAGATGACTTTTTAACCATGAAAAACTTCTTAAAAGTTGGGGGTCAACTTATACACTGGTATACAGTATGCTGAAACATACTCCATCTTCAGGGAAGAGTGATCTGGCCCCCTCTTACCGACATACCCCATACAACTGCCAGGTGTTATCTCTCAGTTCTCTGCTTGTCCTGATTCATCTTTCAGGGCACACAGAGGAGCTGAGTTACAGAGTGTTACATCTCATCCAGCTGTCATGAACGCAGCTTTCCAGTGCTCAGTCCTCTGTTAAACTTTTATGGGACACAGAGGCAGCGCTCTGTCTCCCTCTAGCTGCCCTATTAGTCACCACACCCCAGCCAGCTGCTCTTGGAGGAGCCCCCTCTCCCAGCTCTCAACGCAGATCACAACTAAAAAAAATCACAGTCACTCATTACAAATGACAAATGTAAAATGTTATTGTCACTCTAAAGTTTAGTTTTATTGAACATTTACTGTTTTTTTTTGTTTGTTTTTGGGCCACACCCGGCAGTGCTCAGGGGTTACTCCTGGCAGGCAAGGGGGACCATATGGGACACCGGGATTCGAACCAACCACCTTTGGTCCTGGATCAGCTGTTTGCAAGGCAAACACCACTGTGCTATCTCTCCAGGCCCTAAACATTTACTGTTAACCTATGAGGGTTCTACTCTTTTTCTCTTACTTTTTTTTTTTTTTTTTTGGTTTCTGGGTCACACCCAGCAGCGCTCAGGGGACCATATGGGATGCTGGGATTTGAACCACTGACCTTCTGCATGCAAGGTAAAAGCCTTACCTCCATGCTATCTCTCCGGTTCCTTCTCTTATGCCTTTTTTTTTTTTTTTTTTTTTTGGTTTTTGGGCCACACCTGGCGATGCTCAAGGGTTACTCCTGGCTGTCTGCTCATAAATAGCTCCTGGCAGGCACGGGGTACCATATGGGACACCGGGATTCGAACCAACCACCTTTGGTCCTGGATTGGCTGCTTGCAAGGCAAACACCGCTGTGCTATCTCTCCGGGCCCCTCTTACACTTTTTAATTTCCATTTGGTGTGCATTAAAAGAAAGGTAGTCTTATATGGCAAATATAGCCCAAACCATATATATTTTAACAGGAAAAGTAGAGGGGGGGTCCATCTTATACACCGTAAAATACAGTAGTATATATATATAAATATGGACCTGATTTTTGGATACTATTTCTATACATCAATTATGCTAAATTAATTTCACTTTTGGGTTTTTTTTATTTGGTTTTATTTTGGGAGGGTCAACACCTTGTTTTGCTCAAGGTTTTCTCTCTTCTTTTTAAACTGTTAGGTTTTTTTTTTTAATTTATTTATTTTGCTTGAAGTGTTAGGCTCACTTCATTAATTTTAAAGAAATATTTATAAATTCTCAAATAAAAGCAACATTAGTTATCTGTCAATTGATCTTTCTTTTTGTTTGCTTTTGTTTTGGGGCCACACCCAGTGGCACTCAAGCATTACTCCTTGCATAAGTTGGGGACAGAGAAATAGCACTGCTGTAGGGCATTTGACTTACACGTGGCCGATTCAGGATTGACCTGGTTCAATCCCTGGCATCCTATCTGGTCCCCCAAGTCTGTCAAGAGTGATTTCCTGAGTGCAGAGCCAGGAGTAACCCGAGTGCTGCCAAGTGTGACCCAAAACCAAAAAAAAATTGCTCCTGGGGCCGGAGAGATAGCATGGAGGTAAGGCATTTGCCTTGCATGCAGAAGGACGGTGGTTCAAATCCAGGCACCCCATATGGTCCCCCGAGCCTGCCAGGAGCGATTTCTGAGCATAGAGCCAGGAGTAACCCCTGAGCACTGCCAGGTGTGACCCAAAAACCAAACCAAAACCAAAACAAAACAAAACAAAAAAAAAAAGAAATTGTTTCTGGCAGGTTCAGTGTACCAGATGGGATGCCAGGATTGAACCCAGGTCCTTCTTGGGTTGGTTGCATGCAAAGCAAATGCCCTACTACTGTGCTATCTCTCTGGTCTGGTTTTCTCTTAATTCTGCACTCAGGGATCATTCCTAACATGCAACAGGGGAAAAAATAGAGCACAAGGGAGTGAATCCAGGTTGCCTGTGTCCAAAACAATCAACTTAGCCAGCATATGATTTTTCTGACCCCTGATAAATTAATTTTAATAAGTTATCCTATTTTTTTAAATTTTCTATGTATCTATTTCTGCTTTAGCAAAGTCACCACAAATTTAATGGCATAAAACAAAAGAAATGGAAAACAGGGAGAACTCTCAATGACACTGAAGCTAAAGGTTTCATCCAAGGATGAAACACCATTGACCAAACAAGTGGAAGCAAAGATAAACAAAATAGGACTACATTAAATTAAATTAAATTAAATTAAATTAAGAATTTTTCTGCCCCTCATAGAAATGAGGACCAGGATACAAAATCCACCCACAGAATGGGAGAAACTATTAACTCAATACCTATCTAATAAGAGGTTAATATCTGAGATATATAAGGCGCTGGTAGAACTTAACAAGAGAAAAATATCTAACTCCATCAAGAAATGGGGAGGAAAGGGGACAAAGCAATAGCACAGCAAGTAGCGTGTTTGCCTTGCATGCAGCTGACCCAGGTTCAATCCTCGGCATCAAAGATGGTCCCTGAGCCTGCTAAGAGTATTTTCTGAATATAGAGCCAGAAGTAACTTCTGAGTACCATCAGGTATGGCCCCAAAACAAACAAAAAACAAAATAGGAAAAAAGATAACCAGACATTTCCTCAACGAAGAAATACAGATGATCAAAAGGCACATGAAAACATGTTCTGGGGACAGAGCAATAACACAGTGGTAAGGCATTTCCCTTGTATGGGGCCAATCCTGGCATCCCATATGGTCCCTCGAGCCTGCCAGGAGTGACTTCTGAGCGCAGAGCCAGGAGTAACCCCTGCATGCTGCTCGGTGTGACCCAAAAACCAAAAAAGAAAAGAAGAAAGAAAAAATGTTCCACATCAATAATTATCAGGGGGGCCCGGAGAGATAGCACAGTGGTGTTTGCCTTGCAAGCAACCGATCCAGGACCAAAGGTGGTTGGTTCGAATCCTGGTGTCCCATATGGTCCCCCATGCCTGCCAGGAGCTATTTTTGAGCAGACAGCCAAGAGTAACCCTTGAGCATCGCAGGGTGTGGCCCAAAAATAAAAAAAAAAATAATAAAAAAAATTATCAGGGAGATGCAAATTAAAACTACAAGGTAATATCACCTCACACCACACATCAAGCACAAGAACAACCAGTGTTGGCATGGATGCAGGGAGAAAGGGTCTCTCATTCACTGCTGGTGGGAATATAGACTGGTCCCACCCAACTTTTTGTAAAACAATATGGACACTCTTTAAAATACTAAAAATTGATCTCCCATATGCCCAGGCAATACTGCTTGTAGGAATACACCTTAAGGACCCAAAACACAATGCAGAAAAGATATCTGCACTCTTATGCTCACTGGGGCAGTATTCACAATAACCAGAATCTGGAAACAACACAAGTGCCTAATAACAGATGAATGGATAAAGGAATGGTGGTACATCTACACAATGAAATATTATGCAGCTATTCTAAAAAATGAAGTCATGAAATTTGTTTACTCATGAATGGGTACGGAGAATATTATGGTGAACGAAATAAGTCAGAGGGATAGGGATAGACAGAATGATCACACTTGTGGAATTTAAAAAAACTATGATAATAATACCCAAAGACAACAGAGATGAGGGCCAGGAGGACTGGTCTGTGATAAGAAACGTGCTACAAACAGCAGGAGAGTGCAGGTAGGGCAGAGAAGGGACCACGAAGGCAATGATAGTTGAAAATTATCACTCTGGACAAGAAATGGGTGCTGGAAGGAGGTAAAGTGATATGTATGATACCCCTTCAGTAACCATATTGCAAACCAGTGTTTAGAAGAGAAAAGGGAGAGGCAGAGAGATGGAGGGAGGGAGGGGGGTAGATCGAGGCAGAGAGGGAGAGGAAGAGAGAGGGATGGAGAGAGGGAGGACAAGAGGGGGAGGGAGAGAGAGGGGGAGAGTGAAAAAGAAGGGAGAGAGGAGGAGGATGTCTGCCATAGATATGGCAGAAGGGAGAGTGGGAAGCAAATTGGGGACACTGTATGACTGAAAATCATAAATAATTTTGTAGAAGTATCTCATGGTGATTCATTAAAAATGTATTTAAGGGGCCGGGCGGTTGCGCTAAATGTAAGGTGCCTGCCTTGCCTGCGCTAGCCTTGGACGGACCGCGGTTCGATCCCCGGTGTCCCATATGGTCCCCCAAGCCAGGAGCAACTTCTGAGCGCATAACCAGGAGTAACCCCTGAGCGTTACCGGGTGTGGCCCAAAAACCAAAAAAAAAAAAAAAAAAAAAGTATTTAAATTCACATTGGTTTCAACAAAAGTTATAAAAAATATATTTAAAGGGCCGGAGAGATAGCATGGAGGTAGGGTATTTGCCTTGCATGCAGAAGGATGGTGGTTCGAATTCTGACATCCCTGGGGTGATTTCTGAATGTAGAGACTGGAGTAACCCCTGAGTGCTGCCAGATGTGACCCAGAAACCACCCCCCAAAAAATATATATTTAAAAAATCACTTATCTATAAAAATAAACAATAAATAAAAGAATTTCTAGGTTGGAACAATAAAACAGCAGTTAGGATGCTTGCCTTGCAAGCAGACAAGCCAGGTTCAATTCCTGGCATCCCTGACAAGGGTGGTACCAATCTCCTGCCAGATTCTTTTATTTTATTTTTGGGTCACACCTAGCAGCGCACAGGGGTCACTCCTGGCTCCAGGCTCAGAAATTGCTCCTGGCAGGCTCGGGGGACCATATGGGATGCTGGGATTCGAAACCACCGACCTGCACACAAGGCACCTGCATACAAGGCACCCTGCTGGGTGCTTTTAAAAAGTCTCTGGATGGGGCCCGGAGAGATAGCACAGCGGCGTTTGCCTTGCAAGCAGCCGATCCAGGACCAAAGGTGGTTGGTTCGAATCCTGGTGTCCCATATGGTCGGTCCCCTGTGCCTGCCAGGAGCTATTTCTGAGCAGACAGCCAGGAGTAAACCCCTGAGCAATGCCAGGTGTGGCCCAAAAACAAAAACAAAAACAAACAAAAAAAAGTCTCTGGATGCCTCCATTTTTGGCTTCCTGATTTCCTGCATGATGCAGCTGAAGACATCCCCTGTTAACTTAATCCCATCAAGGCTCCCAGGCCAGGTAGGTTCTTCTATCCTGCTTCTGTAGCCTTGTGCATCTTCTAGTCAATGAACTGACAATTACACGTAGAAAAAAACAACACTACAAGTGAGACAATGGGGGAAAAACACAGGTCAAGTTCATGTATAAAGAATGAAGTGGGCAGTTCTGAGGACCTGAGAAGAGCCAACCACCTAGTTAGCCTCTCAGATAAGGAGTTTAGAGAAGAAATATGGAGAGTGTTCATGGAACTCAAAGAAAGCATAGATCGAGTTGAACATAGCACAAATAAGAATCAAGAGTATATAAAGATAGAAATCAGAAAATTCCAAACTGAAATAACAGGTCTGAAAAACTCAGTAGACAAATTGAAAACCTCAATGGAAAACCTCTCCAACAGACTATCATGAGCTGGAAGATGAGATGCAAAACAACTCCATTTAACAGAAGAGATTGGAAAAGAGCCTTAAAGCAAATGATCAGACAATGGAAAATATACTCAATTCCTGGCATCTCATATGGTCCTACAAGCTCACTATGTATGATTCCTGATTTCAAAGCCACTAAGACTTGCTAGTTGTGCCCCAAAAACCCAAACCACCAAACCAAAAATGTTTTTAATAAAAGTATCAAAGTGTAGATAGGATTCTGGGAGAATTCTGTTTCCTGCCTTTTCCAGTATTCCTCCATTCTTTGGGGAGGGGGGTAGTGTTGTTGTTGTTTTCGGGTCACACCCAGGGGCACTCAGATCACTCCTGACTGCACTCAGAAATCATTCCTGGCAGGGTCGGGGGATCCTCTGGGATGCCAGGGATAGAACCCATGTCGGCCACATGCAAGGCAAACACTCTACTCACTGTGCTATCATTCTGGCACCTTCCTTCATTTTTTATTTTTATTTATTTTTTGGAGGGGAGGCACACTGAGTGACACTCAGGGGTTTCTCCTGGCTATGTGCTCAGAAATTGCTCCTGGCTTGGGGAACCATATGGGACAGACGCAAGGGGGGGGGGGGGACACGAACCGGGATCCATCCTAGGTTAGCATGTGCAAGGCAAATGCCCAACCACTTGCGCCACCGCTCCAGCCCCACCATTATTTTTGTTTGTTTGTTTTGGGTCACACCTAGCAGTGCTCAGGGGTTACTCCTGGCTCTATGCTCAGAAATCGCTCCTGGCAGGCTTGGGGACCATATGGTTTGCTGAGATTCGAACCACCATCCTTCTGCATACAAGGCAAACGCCTTACCTCTATGCTATCTCTCCGGCCCCCAACCATTTTTTATTTTTATTTATTAATTTTTGGTTTTGGGCTACATCTGGTGACACTCTTTGGTTATGCCTGGCTATGTGCTCAGAAATCACTTCTGGCTCAGGGGACCATATGGGACACTGGGGATTGAATCCAGGTCCGTCCTAGGTTAGTGGAGTGCAAGGCAAATGCCCTGCTGCTGTGCTATCGCTCTGGCTCCCTTCTTCCATCTTTAAAGCCAGCTTTATACTCTAAGCTTTTCTTTTCCCCATCTACCTGTTATTTGATTTCTGGTTCAATTATCATATTCTTTTACTGGCTCTGACACTTCTTCCTCCTTATAAGGATTCTGTTGACTACAATAAGCCCCCTGGATAGGCCAAGATCTTCCCATCATCTCAGCAAAGGCCTGATTGCTTTATAAGGTAAATTTTTGATGGGTGTGGGAATTAGATGAGAATCATCTTTTGGTTCATTACTCTTACTCTGCCTCATTATAGGGTGAGGACATATGGCAGGTGTAGCACACCACTTGGAACCTTTTCACTACTACTCATAGTCAGAGTATAAAGTCATAGTTCAGAGGCCCAAAGTAAACTATCCACTGAAAAGGAAGTAATCAGAGGGTGGAATTTCTTCTTGACAGAGCAGATCACAAGTCTAGGAAGGTCAGAAATTGCCAAAGAGGGATTGGGGGGGGGGGGGAGTTTGGAACTCAAAGGTCTGGAACTCCTACTTTGCATACAAAAGCCTTAGATTTGATCCTTTGTACTGCACAGTACCTGAGTACTTTGCCAATAGTATAGGCCCCAAACCAAAACAAACAAAAAGAACCTATTAATTTCCATATAGTTATCTGGGGAATATGATATGGATTTCGTTTTTTTGAGCTCTAGGTTAAGAGGAGAGCAAATGCAAAGAGTCTTAGGTATGAGTCCTTGAGTTATCTGTGGAACAGCCAAGATACCAATGTGAATAAAACAAAATAGATAAGAGGAGAGCACTAGGGGCCAGAGAGATAGAATAGATATAAGGCATTTGCCTTGTATGCAGAAGGTCGGTGGTTCGAATCCCGGCACCCATATGATCCCCTGTGCCTGCCAGGGGCAATTTCTGAGCATAGAGCCAGGAGTAGCCCCTGAGTGCTGCTGGGTGTGAGCCAAAAACCAAAAATAAATAATAAATAAATAAATAAATAAAGAGGAGAGCACTAGGAAGTAAGGCAAAAGAGTTAAGAGGTAATATCAGATCACTGAAAGCACAGCAGGTTATTGTTAAAATTTTTATTTATGGGGGCCAGAGAGAAAGTATAGTAGGTAAGGAAAAGAAATTTAGGCATTTAGACCTGGGGACACTATGCCTGACATATCTGCTTCACAATCCTTAAAATGGAGACATATCTTAGTCAAACTAAGCTGCAATTGTCCCAGGAAACCTGTGAATCACCACCACAGGCTGAGAATACTGATCATTAGTTCTGTGTTCTTTAGCTATATCATATATGTATTAAAAGTATATATGCCACATTGCATATTTATATGTCTATAGATAGATACATCAAATAGATGAATGTATTCACATACTGAGACCAAAGTTGGGAGAGCTGGTGAGGAGAGAGAGTATAGGATGTGTGAAGCTAGTTAGGATTCCTTCCTTGTTTTGCAGAGCTGACCCAATAACGAAAAGCACCCTCTTCTGGACTTAAGACCACCTTAAAACCACAAAAGATGAGCAGGACCTTCTGGCACAACACATGGTTATTTATCCTATTTTTCTTCTCATTCTTCTAACTGAATAGCTTCCAAAAGTGTAAACTTATTAGCTTGTCCTCAGCTTTACATACTACAACTTCTCATTAGTATCCCTTTATGAGATGAGAAGAGCAAGATGCTATTCCAAATTTTCACTGAAAGTAAAAATGGGGCGGGGGTGGAGGAAATTGTTGAAAGGACACTGGTATAGAAATAATGCATGTCTGAAGCCCAATCATGAATAACTTTATGACTTAATGGTAACTAAATTTAAAGTTTTTTTAGGAGATTAAAAAGAAAACAAAGAAAGAGGCAAACAAACAAAAAAGTATTCCTCTTGGAAGAGAGAAGCTCTCACAGTTCAAAGATCCATTAGTCACTTAAAGCATCCACAGTGGGTGGGGTTTTTAATGTCTAGAACTATTATCTGCTTACAGATATCTACGCAAAGGGAAGGGAATATATGTTAGGAATCTGGCTGTAAGAAATTCACTCACTGTTTATAATGGTTGGGAACAGCCCTTTTAGTCAATTAAAACTTGAGAACATTCCTTTGGTTCGATAAAGAAAACAAAGACTGCTTAAAGAAATCTTGACATATAAAAGAATACTGTTATCACTAAATATGAATCCATATAAGAACATGTTAAAAACTATTAAGTGAAGATGAGGACAGAGCTCAGCAGTATAGTGCATGCTTCACATGTATCAGGCCCTGGATTCAATCCCTCGTACTTCCAAAATATTATAAAGTATTTATGTACTTTATAATATGAAGAGAGGAATACAAATAGTATATATGAGTCCCTCCCCCCATTTTTTTTTGTTTTTGGGCCACACCCAGCGGCGCTCAGGGGTTACCCCTGGCTCTGCATTCAGAAATTGCTCCTGGCAGACTTGGGAACCACTTTTATTTTAAGTGTTATATGTGTTATATTAGAAGTTAAATATGATTATATATTATTAGCAAAATAACATTGCTGTTACCTAAGTAAAAGGAATATGGCTAAAATTTTTACAAACTGTTTACAATGCTCATGTACTTTTTTTCTACTAAAAATATTTAAAAATTAAATTGCAACTTAAAGTTTATATCCACAACTTATTTGTACCATGACTTTAGAAAACAATAACAAGAAAAACCCCAAACCAAAAATACCCAAAGACCAACCTCTCTCTTTCTAAATTCTTCATTTAGGTCAAATGACTTCCTCCTGAGAAGTCATTTGTAGACTCTTCCCTAGGGGATATGATGCTAATAACTCTGCAGCGAGGTCAGTCCCTGGGTTCCCTGGGCCAGTGCAAGAGACTCTGGTCCCAGGGTCTATGGGTGCTGCTTCCCCCTCTGAGCAACCATGACACCAGAATGTGAAACAGAAGGGACCTACTCTCCACACCTGGTCAAAGATTCAACTACTAAACAGGGACTATGAGTTCCATAGTTCCCACCAAGGCAACAGGCAATGAGCTTTGTTTTTTATAAACAGACAGGCAAGAAAAAAAGTTCAGGTTAAAATACATCCTTAGAGAAAGAAAAAATAGAAACCAGGCTGTGGGGAATGCTTCATATTCCTAAAAGCTTTTTTGTAAGTTAACACATGGTGTCTGCTTCTCTCTAGTCACCTATTTATCACTCTCCTCCTTAGAGAAGGGAAAAAGCCCTGGCTGTTTTCCTAGTGCAGTTTTGTGGCTGGGGGAAAAGAGGAGAGGGGGGAGGAAGGAGGGTGCTTTAAGCATGATGCAAACCATTTGGAGTTGAGTGAGAGCACTGCCAACACAAGCTGCACTATTTAAACAAGTGAGGAAATGATCGTATATACAACATGCCAGCGAGCACACACACACACACCAAAGGAAGTCGAGAGGGTTTTTTTTTTTTTCAGGACACAGAGCTGGATGTCAACGGCTAAAAGGTCGATATTTTCCCTTAACACCCTTCTCAATGACTTAATCATGTTCCGTTTGCACAGAAAACTTCCCAAGAATAAAAAAGTCTGGAGAATTAAGAGGAGGGGTGAATGGAGAGAGATGTTTGGCCTGGAGCTGACCTTATCTGAGGTTTTCTCCACGTAGCAGGGGTCCTGAGGGGCAGCCAGCAAGGGGACAAAGCCCGAGAGAAGACGATCCTCTTCCAGAGTAAGAAGGGTGAGGTCATCATCAGAGTCCTTGTACAGCGGCACCTCAGACTGATTCACGGCAGTCAGTATGTTACAGAAATCAGCCAGCACTGACCACACATCTACAGCAACCCTGTAAGGAATAAAGTAAGAACACATGAGTATCTCTAAATAGTGACTAGGTACAGTTTGGAGATATCTTACCAGGGTTAAGATGCTTCCCTTGCATGCAACCGATCCTGGTAAAACCTCCAGTACCACATATGGTCCCTAAGTACCACCAGGAGTGATCTCTGAACATAGAGGCAGGAATAAGCCCGGAGTACCAACACATGTGCAAAACAAAAAAGGGAGGGGGAACAAACCAGTTTGAAGTATTTGAAGCACATATGAGTAGAGGGTGAAACTTGTGACAAAAGTGTACTGCTTACTATTAGCATCTGCCAAGAAATCTTACCTCAAAACTAGGATACAGAATTTCCCTTATGGCAATTTGGTGTGTGCTTGTCCCATTTTTAAGCAAGGTTGAAATTGATTAGAAGGAATTTTTAATCTTAACCAGAAAGGAAAAAGAATTTAGAATTTAGACAATCAGTTGCCTGATGCAGGCTCTGTCACCTTTCCAGACAGTGTGCCTGAGACACTTTCTCAAATACTCTATAGACACCCAGTGCCCGAGGCGGCTCCCAGAATTTTCCCGCTGCAATCCAGCCAAGTAAGTGCCACACAAACAGCAAGAGAGTACCAATCTCTCCACCTCCTGCATAACCACACGGACCATCACACCACTCAAAGTCATGTGTGCTTCCTCCTCACTGCCCAATAACACACATGCTTTAAAAGTAGCTTCTTGTATAAGCAGGAAAACAGACATACCCAACAAAAGCTTTATTCCTCTACTGAAGTGATAGCATAGCAGCTAGGGTGTTTGCTTTACATGAGGCTGACCCAGGTTAATCCCCAGCATTCATATGGTCCCTTGACCCTGCCAGGAATGATTTCTAAGAGCAGAGCCAGGATCCTGAGCACCTCCAGGTGTGGCCCCTAAAACAAAACAAACAAACCAATCTACTTTATTCCTATCCAGCCAAGATCCTCCCAGAAAGGTAAAGTTTCCATGCATTTTAACAGATGAATCAGTTTAAGTACTGTCTTGACCATGTTACTCACTCTCCTTTTCCTTAGCTGTGAAAGGTTTGATAAGAGTATCAAAAAACTGAGACTGTCCCAGTTTTAGCCAAGAAAAGGTCCTCATTTCCCAAAACCCCTTTCCCAAGTAAATTGGGATGATCAGTCATTCTAACTGCTTATCACTAGAACCTGGCTAAATAAAAGAAACTATGAAAATGCATATTCTGGCTCTGCTCAGTTCAAATGCCAGGATCAAAATTTTAAAAATAAGATTCATTTCTCTGTTGGCATTGTTTGTCAAAATTCTATTATGGTTATTCAGATCCTACTTTGATGGGAGTTAAAGAAACTCACAGTTCTCCTTTTGCCTGCTCAAGGCACAGCTCAAATAGTCAAACTGTGGTCAGATCCAGGGCTTGCCAAGTTTACAGAACTTGGCTTTCATCTCCAGAGGACCACCAAACTAGGAAGTCTGGGACAAGAAGTACCTTATGGAGACTAAGCTATATTCCAGAAGGAATGAGACACATAGGAGAATTACAAAGGAAAGCTTTCTAATTAGGTTCAAGAAGTAGAGTGGCAAGTGGAAAGAAGCAGAGAGCCATACCAATGAGTGACATTCTGGAATCTTCCCAGAAGTTACTGCGCATGAGCCAAAAATGTTTGGGAGGGGCCTCAGACTTCAGAAAGTAATTCGTTTCCCTAGAGGCTAGACACCTTTGAGAGATACTAGAAAAGAAGGCATTTAGGGAACATGCCACTGCAAGTGATAGGGGGTGGAAGGTAGAGACAAAGTGGACTGAAGCATGGGGACTCACTAACTGGACCCAGGTGAAAGGAGCCTGCACTAGTTTATTTACTGTAATCATGGCACTACGAAAGGCAATGAAATGAAACATCTTGTTTTCAAGAGTGTCCTGGGAACCAGGCAGAACACTGCTCCATTAATCACACAACAGCACATAGTCAACACACGTGTACAGCAGAAGTAACTCACTTCACAGGCTTTGCCTAAGAAAAAAAGCACATGCTTTAGAAGAATCACCAGAGGGACAGAGGGACAAGAGTTTTCTAAGTCTCTCTCTGCACAGACATCGACAATCAGATTCATTCACAAAGCTCTATCTTTTGGCTCAGCTGGGTTTGGCTGTCAAAAATGTTTAAATATGGAAAAAAATAAACAGTTGCAACACGTTTCTGTGCAAAGATCTGCCTTAGCCCCTTTGTGATGTAATGGGAAACACGGCATTCAGGCTACCAGCTGTAGAATAAACAGAACTTTGAGGGTTAAAAGGAACTGAACTTTCCACGACCCCATCTGCAGAGAAGAAAATAATAAGAGGAATGATGCACTGCCCCACAGCTCTGATAGTTTATCCTCCAGTCCCGGCTGCAGAGACAAGCACCGGATGTGATAGGGCTGCTCAGGGCCGCCTCCGAGGTTAGCGCTGCCCATGGGAGATGCACAGGGAGGTTCTTCCAGCTCTCCGCTTCCTCCCCCAGTGCCCTGCTGGCCACTTGAGCCCACTGCCTGAGTTCAATCCCACAGCGCTGGTGAGCTCTGGCCAACAGGCACTGCTCGGCTGCAGAGCAGCAATTTGGAAAATAAACAGGAAAGACGACAGTGAGAAGGAAGAAGGTGAAAAGTCTCCCAGCTGAATTCTTGGCTTGGAGGCCTTGGTTGGTGCTGTGCAGGTCAAGGCTGTTGCAGGACATAGCTGGGGGTGTGGGGTAGCAGCATCCCAAGGCAGGGAGAGGCGGCAGAAAATTACCCACGGCTGCCACAGTGGGAGGCCCCACTTCCCTCTCTCATCCTCCCACCCCTACCATCTTGGATCCAAGACGAAAAAATATGTGGTACCATGTGGTTCTCATTACCATGCTCTCCTGTTCCCTAAGGCTCAGATAAACCAAAACTGACTCCTCCCAGAGATTACTGGCCACCACTAGGGACCCCTGCCCACATCTGCCTTTTGCCCATTACCACCCACCTTGTGCCAAAACCTGAAGACACTACAAAATGAAGTAGAAAAGTTTCTATCACAGTACTGATTTGTACAACAGCAACTGATGCCAAAAGGCATAGGAAGTGTCCTGAATTCCCAACTCAGAAAAATAAAATGGACTAAGGGCCAAACTAGTCTGAGAAGAACCGAGGAAATATACTAAAAGCTTCAACCAAAGGTCATTTCTGCTCAGATTCGTTTCAAATGACTGAACTCGATTCTGAGTTCGCTCCTTTCTTCTGGTTTCTCAATAGAATTGATCTGTCCAAGCACACTTCACAATTCCTCCTCTCTTACCGGGCACTATGGACATGAATATAACTAATCCAGTACTGTGGGCTATATGGTAACTCTCTACAGTGAATGTGAGTTATGAGAGAATATTAGAAAACTAAGGGTTTAGTTTAAGAATTGTTAAGGATGAGGTGATTCCTGAAACTTGGGTTATATATCACTCCTGCTTAGTCAATCAGACCTTTGGGCTGAGGAGTCAGTTCTTTGGGTGAACCCAGAGTTTCCTGTCTGAGCAGAAGGGAACAAACTTGGTCACTTTTATCTTTGTAATAGGTGGAGCAACCAACTTTCACCGACCTTCACCCCACTGCAGTTAACTAGGGAGTTAAGGTAGGTGGACCAAGAAGCCCAAAGTCAAATTCTGATGGCTGTGCGTTTTAAATAGTTCCCAATCTTGTGAAAATGTTTGGGAAACTCGCATACAACTATTAAACCAGAAGGATCCTTCTAAAGTGCAATGGGTTTGTTCTAATCCTAAGGCATATTTGGGGGAAATTTCTGAGCCCACTAAAATTAGGGTGTGCTTTTCACTAAGCAGACACAAAGCAGTCAGAGAATGTGAAGCTTTGCCCAGAGAGCCCATTTTTGGCTTTCAGAATGGTGACTCTCAGCAGCCATGAAGTGGTTAGTATACAGGAATCAGCAGTTACAGGATCACCCCAAGAGCCCAACACCACAGCACACACCACACACTAGGACCCCTGGCTGGAGTCTGATCACCAGATCTTAGATTGGGACAAAAACAGCAGTGGCTAGTTAGAGGTATGCATTCAGGACCAAGACCCACTCACTTCCCCACAGACATGCATTCACTTACTCTATAAGGAAAGAAAAAAAAAAAGAGTTAATTTACTTTTTATTGCCTCAGAATTCCAAGGTTTAATGTAGCTGTCAGTTTGAGTGCACTGCAGCTGCTGGCCGATACAATGCAGCCCAGGCCAGCCCAGGTGACTGGGGAAACACATTTCACAGAAATGAACCAACACACACTCTTGGCTGGTTGTTTGGGGGATATTGACTTGGGGAATCAGATTAACCCTTCAGGAAGGGGTTAGTTCTGCAAACAGTAATAGAAGAGCACTTTCGGTCCCTAGGACTGAGAAACCCTGATCTTAGGCAGACTAGGTTTCTGTGTTTCTACAATCTTACAATTTTCTCACACAAGAGATGTTATTCAATTACAACATGTTCTGAAAGATTAAAGTATGAGATATGTGAGGCAAGTTATACCACACTTCCTAGAACTTAGAAAGGCAGATCTGCCAGCTTTATAGGGAAGAGGTCAGGTAGGATCTTTTTCTGCAAATTCCATTTGCGAAAGGATTAAGGGAAGGGTACAATTTGGAAAGAGAGGAGTGCTAGGGTCCTACCAAGCTTAGGCTATCCTTCTGGCAAATCTTTGGAGGACCAAGCCCTCACACACCCCTTCATATTTTTACTGGGGGAACAGGCTGACTGGTGATTAATATCAAGTACAATGACCCCATGTTACAAGCCTGCAGGGGCCTGTGGAGGTGGCCATTTCCTGTGTAATACCAGCTTGTTTAAACACTAACATTCAAACTCCACAGCTGCAGAACAAACCCGGAAAGAGTTGAGTGAGAAGAAGCCCTGCATTGTGTTTTGGAGTTATGGAAGATCAGAGAAGTAGTACAGATGGAAAACAAGTTGGGTCTTTTGGTTCTTAGGGTGAGGAGATCTGGAAATATGACCAAGTTGGTAGAGAAACTAAGCATAAGGAAGTTGAAAAGAGAAAAATCCATCGACTATATGCACTGACTGACATAAGAGAAAAGCTTTTAAGAGATGCAATATTCTCTTCATAAAACTTATTTGGCCATTAGATTCTAGCCTCCAAATCTCTACACAGGATTAATGGCCAACGTAAGACTCTTATAGGAAGCAAAGAGGTAATAGCAGACATAACCAAAATCCAGGAAGACTGGTGTAGGTAAAAATAATAATGTGGGGGGTTGGAGCGATGGCAAAGAGCAGTAAGGTGTCTGCCTTGCCGGTGCTAGCCTAGGACAGACCACGGTTCAATTCTCCAGCATCCTATATGATCCTCCAAGCCAGGAGCAATTTCTGAGTGCATAGTCAGGAGTAATCCCTGAGCGTCACCGAGTATGCCCCCCCAATTTTTGGAGCAATAGAATAATGGATAGAGCTGCTAGCCTTGCCCACAGATGATCTGGTTCCACCTTCAGCACCCCATACATTCCTGAGCATCTCCAGGAGTGATCCCTGAGCACAGAACCAGAAGTAAGCCCTGAGTATTAACTGGTGTGCCTACCACTCCCCTCACCTAAAAAAGAATAGTTTCTAGTTTGGGGCAGGAGAAATAGTATAGGGCTGAAGGTGCTTGCCCTTCATGTAGCCAACCTGGGTTTAATCCCTGAGCCCTGTCAGGAGTGATCCCTAAGCACTGAGCCAGGAATAAGTCTCAGTACTAGAGAGTGTGGCCCCAAATAAACAAAGAAGCAGAATCACTCAATTAAAAAAGGTCTTAAAATAACTTAGTAAGCCCGTTGGGTATCGTGCCAAATCTGTTTTCAGAGGGTTGAAGATCTGGATCTGTTGATGCCTCATTGTAGATAACTCAAGGTCCTGAAATGAGGTGGTAATGGGGTGGGAGTAGGGAGGACATGTGTAGGAGGGCCAAATCTATGTAGCTCTCTGGGACACTTAGAAACTACAGGGGCCGGAGAGATGGCATGGAGGTAGGGCGTTTGCCTTTCATGCAGAATGATGGTGGTTCGAATCCCGGCATCCCATATGGTCCACCGAGCCTGCCAGGAGCGATTTCTGAGCATAGAGCCAGGAATAACCCCTGAGCGCTGCCGGGTGTGGACCCCCCCCCAAAAAAAAAAACCAAACAAACAAACAATAAAAAGAAACTACAGGGAATCTTCCAGATTCCACCAAGATACAAAGAAGAGATAGAGGTGTCAGAGACCACTGTTCATGGAGTTAAGTCATGGGCAGCAAGAAACCATTCTCCAAGAATAACAAGAGCGTATTAAATGGCAACTGAAGAATATAAAGTTCAGTTAAAAATGATCCCTTCTGCCTTTCTAGTTTATACAAACAAGTCAACATGGGCTCTTGAAAGAGTGCCCGACAAATTAATTCTCTCCAATAGGGTAAATCCAATTCTGAAGCTCAGTCATTCTACACTATTCTAAGAATATCAACTTCATATTCTAAGCAGTGCAGCTGGAGCTCAATTGCCAAAGCAGGTCAGAATAACCTCATTCCCATATTTCTCAAGTATAGGAGCACCTCTACTATGCCTCTCTCAACATCTATCAAGGTCAGTGCCTCATTTGATTTCAATTCTCTCAAGCTATATTCCTATGGATACCCTCTGTCACATCAATATGGTATGTTAAACCCATCAGCACTCTGTTTGGGAAAAAGCTGCCCCCAGGGGACCTCGACATCTCCACAGCATGAGTGAAGTCCTCAGTGGCCTCCCTGGTGCGGATTCTCACGGTTCCTGCCTCTCAGAATTTTCAGTTGTAACCACTCCAACACATCTTCTTAGTTTAGCACACACTAGACCCAAATAACCTCAGTCCAAAGCTGGAAAGTACTCTCCATGGGGTCAGCTGTACCCTATTGGGGTCAGATTAAAGTCTTAGGCCAACACCCTTTCTTCTCACAAGGAGTCCTTTGGGAGAAGTGGGGAGGGGAAAGAGAGTCCTATCGTGGGAGAGAACACGTGCACCCTACACTCAGCACTTGGAAGAAGAGGAACCCCTTGGTGCCAGGCTGTGGTGCTGACGCCCGGACCCGGAGCCAGGCAGACGGGGTGAGGAGCCAGGGTAGCAAAGGGGCTTCCCACAGTCACCACCACTTCCTTCAGGGAAGTGCTGATGGACTATTACTTACTGACCTCCTAAAATGCCCTTTTAGGGAAGATGTATTAAGTGTCCTTGAAGGGGTGCTGATTAGACTTGGGGTTAGTTTTTATTTCAAAGTTGTCCTATAAGGATGAGCAGATGAGCTGTTTTCTGAACTTCAGATTTTCTTTCTTGTCTACTGGATCAATACACATAGGCTCCCTGAGCAAATAAACTTATTGCAGATCCTGAACATATCTCTGTGACAGTACCACAGAGAGCTCCCTATAAGAATTACACCATGTTCTATAGACTATACAAGACAAACCATGGAAAGGCAGCAAGTCCAGGAATTTCTGGAGCCTTTTTAAAAAAAAAAACAAAAAACAAAAAAAAAAACAGTGTTCCAATCCAACAGTGTGATAAATGCATCTGAGCTACAATTAGGAAGATATATAGCATCAGAATGCGAAGGTCTGGGCAGCCTGGTGAAACGCGGGCTCTCCAGAGCCCCAGCTATGTTTCCCATTATGTAACCCTGGTCATGGGCAGACAGCCAGACTCCAAATGAAAAAGAGACTCTGGCTTGGCACTGGTTCTATTTTCCTATCCTCATTCGGGGTCAACGCAGTGTCATACAGCTGCAGAGAAAGCTCTGGGGATTAAACCTGGGAAAACCTCCAAGACCAGGACCTGGGTTCAAGTACCAGCTGAAAGCAATAAACCAACTGCCACAGCTGGGCTAGGTTTGGATGTTCTCAAAGTCCCCTGACTCTTTCACTTACTGAGAACTAGAGATCAAGATGAGGGAAAATTTGGCTTCAGCAGAGAGTATGAAATGAGGTAGGTTGTCCTACTGCCCTAGCCTTGCCAAAGGTCCTGGGATACAAGGGGTCACTCTGCTCAAGCTCTTGGAAGCTTGTTGCTCTGTTCCTCTGCATCACCTGACATTCACAACTTTCCTCATGCTTACTTAGTAAAGTGGAAAGCAGCTGTCTCTCCTTTCTAACAAGAGCCTTAAGAAAAAACTGGGATCTGTGCTCTTCTTTCAAGCACCCATCAGTACATGGTCCCTGGAAATATGGTACTTAGTCTATTTACAATAGTCTATATAGGCAAAGTGCTTTACACTAACTTCTACAGTACCCCAAGACAACTTTACACCCCTGCTATAGTCTCTGTATCAAAATCCCCTGGAATATAAAGCCACTCTCTTATAACTCCAAACAGCTACAAATGGGAAATCAATTCATTTCCAACTCTGGCACAGATACCAACTAATAAGTTACACAAATAGGTCTAAAATCCTCTCATTACCACCCTGTAGTGTCAGTGATGCTCTGTCATACTAAGTATGCCATATATGTTAAAGTGGTTGATCCAAGAGCATAAATTTGGCCAGAAAATGAAATGGGAAAAGAGAGAACCAAGGAGACTAATTATAAATTTTTGAATTTAGGAAAGTGAAAGATACTTTAAAGTATTGCTTTAACTGTATTAGGAAAGAAGATACAATATTTAAAAGATAGAACAAGTGAAAGGAACATTTTAAGAATGAAATAAGAGAGCAAATGTGGCAGGGAGACAAGTTGACAGTGGAGGTTTCTAGAGAACAAATTAACTGAAACATAGGCGATCTAGCCATTTCCTTCCTAGTCTCCTGAGAGTGTTCTAAACCCTCCCCAAAATGAAGATCAGCAAAGGACCCAGAGAGTGTCAGAGGGATTATTGTTCTGACATCCACAGAGCTATCTGGAGTATGTTATTCCCTATAGCTTTAAAAGGCTCCAGGCCATGGGGTATATAGCTCAGCAGTAGATAGAGTAAGAGTGAGGCCCTGGATTTGATAGATTGAAAAAGGAAAAGAAAAGAAACAAAAGGCTGGAGAGATAGCATGGAGGTAAGGCACTTGCCTTATGTGCAGAAGGACGGTGGTTTGAATCCCGGTATCCCATATGGTCCCCTAGACCATATGCCTGGAACAATTTCTGAGTGTAGAGTCAAGAGTAACCCCTGAGCGCTGCCGGGTATGACCCAAAAACCAAAAAAAGAGAGGAGAGAGGAGAAAGAGAGGAGAGAGAAAAAAAGGAGGGGAGAGAGAGAGAGAGAGAGACAGAGACAGAGAGAGACAGAGACAGAGACAGAGAGACAGAGACAGACAGAGACAGAGAGACAGGGACAGAGAAAGAGACAGAGACAGAGAGACAGAGAACAAAATAAAAGGGAGGGGAGGACTTTACAGTATGAAAGAACATGGGATTTATATAAGATACAACCAGAGTCACCCTATTTTGTGAACTTCTCAATCATATTTATTTAGTTACTGTTATACAGGCAACCAAAAATGAAGGTAAATTTATATTCTACTTTTCCGCAGTGTGTGGATCTGAAGGTTATGATGTGAGTGGTGATCAGGCCAGATTTATACTCTACTCTATCCAACCGTGGTAGAGATATCACACCACAGTGGATCCATCCAGCTCCACATCAACGAGGCCCCTCTTTATGTTTAAACTTTCATTCCAGATAACTAGCTGATCTTACCAGCTGAGAGACAGCACAGAAGGGGAGTCTATTCTCTACAAAAATGATTTTTCTAGACTAGACTACCTTTGTTAGATAGTAAATAGTGCCCACAAATACAGGAATTAGTTTAATGGGTAGATTCAGCATTATTCAGTGAGGGTTACTTTCCCTGTGAAGAAAAGTCTGAAAAACAAGCAAATCTCATTCAAGTGTCCCAACCCCCTCTGTCTCTGTAGCCCAGGAGGTGAAGCCCAGCTGAGATAGCCACAGTTTGGACCACGTGCCCAACTGCAGACTGAGCCCTTGCCCAAAGATGGGCAGCAACTCACATAAGCCGGCAATGGGCCATTTGCTGCAGCATCCAAAGAGAAAACAGACTCAGCACTTCAAGCAAATGAGGCCCAGCACTTCCTGTGTGAGCTTTCTTTCCATTTCCTCAGCCAAACAAAGTTGAAGGGAGTGAGACACTGGATGAAGGGACATGGGCTGCCTATAGATGAGAGTTAGCAGGCCTCATATCCCTGGCTTATGTGGGTAAACAGGCTGAACCAGAGGTACTTAAGTACCTTTGGTTATGAGGCAAGGTGAGTTAAGGAAGGCTGAAGCCTCTGATACACAAATAGACTGTGTTCTCATTCTCCAAGAGGAAGAAAAAATTTTCTGTGACTCCTGCATATGCTCAGAAGCAGTGGCTTCAGAGAATTGGGAGAGCTGAGCACTTTCTTTGTCATTTATTTTATAAAACTGCAAGTTGCTGACTCAATCTGAAAGGCTTGAGCTATACAAGTCTCCTCCCTCTCTTCTCTTCTTCTTCCCTCTCCTCCCATCCTCCCCCCTCCCATTACTCCTGGTAGGCACGAGTGACCATATGAGATGCCAGATCAAACCTGGGTCATCCGCGTGCAATGCAAACACCCTACCCACTGTACTATAGCTCTGGCCCCTGTACATGTTAAGTTAACTCTTTGGGGAACAAAATGGAAAATGACTGGCCTTGGTCAGCAGATTAATCTGTTCCTTTGTGTAGTTCCAATGTCCAGCAATTAAGATCAAATGGCCTCAGTCTTTAGTGTATTTTGGAAATCTAGAAGAAAGGTTCATAGGAAGGATGCAGAGAATTGTTCAATACCTTGAGTATCTCCCACTTAGAGCTAAAGATGGGGAAGAATGGAAAAAATGGAATTAACTGGGGCTGGAGTAGTGGTGTAGGACGTAAGACATCTGCCTTGCGTGCACCAGCCCAGGACAGACTGCGGTTTGATCCCCTGGCATCATCCCATGTGGTCCCCCAAGTCAGGGACGATTTCTGAGCGCATAGCCAGAAGTAACCCCTGAGCGTCACCAGGTGTAGCCCAAAAACAAAAACAGGAATTAATAGTTTGGAAGGTACTTCTTGGGATGAGGAACAAGTAAATTAATCTGAGGAAGGACAGCAGGAAGAATAAGACTACAATCTACGCAGAACTATCTATCACTAATGGCCTAAATTTTGTTGCAGTCTTTCCTCTCCAGGTCACTCATAAGTCTAGAAGATTCAGAAGGGTTGGCCCTATGCCCAGAGAAACATACCTTTTTATTCTCTAGAAATAGTAGCAAAAGCTGAAGTCTCTATACTCTATTATCCAGCATTTCCTCCACTTCCTCCCTTCCAGAGAAACTCACTGGGAAAAGTGATGATACGCTGGGTATAGAAGAGTGTTTCGAGACAAACAAACAAACAACACACACACACACACACACACACACACACACACACACACACACACACAGGAGATGAATTTTGTGTGCACTAGACCTGACAGATCACATTAAAGAGAAAGGGGAGAAGAAGGGAAAGGGATAAAAAATAGAAACACAGTAAGGGAAAGTCAACAGAGTTGGCCAGAGGTGACAGGTATAACATTAAGACACTACTGTGTACGCACAATTGGACATTAATGCAGAACAGAATGAGCATAAGGGAACATGGATATAGATCAGCAATCTTTTTCTGTAATGGCTTAGTAAATATTTTAGGTTTTTGCTGACCATACAATGTCTATTGCAACAGTTTAACTTTCCTATTACACTAGGAAAGCAGCCATAAAAAAATGTCAACAAATAAGCATGGCTACTTTTCAATATGAGTTAATGTACACTGAAATTGACTTCTATTTAAATTTCTTCAGGAGTCTTGAGATACTATTCCTTAACTTTTCAAAAACTGTAACTATTTTGTAGTTCACTGTTTGCTAACCCCTGACACAGACACAAAAAAGGCAGAAGCAGATAAGAGAGGTAGACAAGATAAAATGAGGCAAGGAAATAGGTAAGGAAGGCAGTAAGACAGAAATAACATTATCAGTGGTGGAAGATACAGGCAGACCTACATCCAAAGACAGTGAAAGACAACAGGGACAATGAACACAAACAGTTACTGAGGAGCATAGACCAACATATTTCCACAACACACAGTCACATATAGACCCAAGAACAGGATCAAAGTGAGCACTGACACAGAACCAGACAGACATGGGTATGAACAGAGAACTGGATACACAAGCACACATTTAAACTGACCCTTCATAAGGCTACATAAACCCTGTACAGAGACCCACAAAACCAAGGGTAAATGAGACACCACATGCACACATAAATTTGGATAGAGCACACATGGCAATATATACTTTGGGCATGCCAAAAGACTCGTATTAAGACCACACACACATACTCCAACAAAGATACTCAGATATGCACACAACAAGACTTAGGTTTACAGTGAGATACAAACCATATATAGACACAGACATAAGAAAAAGAAAAGGTCATCTATGGTTACATGACAGTATAAATATAACATGCCATAGAACTACACACAACTAACCTTAAACATACAGACTTAAATTGTGTGGGACCATATGTATTTTTGTTTTTATTTTTGTTTTTGGGTCACACCCGGCAGTGCTCAGGGGTTACTCCTGTCTCTACACTCAGAAATCACTCCTGGCAGACTCGGGGGACCATATGGGATGCTGGGATTCGACCACCGTCCTTCTGCATGCCAGGCAAACACCCTACCTCTATGCTATCTCTCTGGCCCACTATGTGTATTTCTTTTTTTTTTTTAAATGGTTTTTAGGTCACACCTGGCAGTGCTCAGAGTCTCTATACTCAGAAATCGCTCCTGGCAGGCTCTGGGACCATATGGGATGCCTGGATTTGAACCACCATCCTTCTGCATCTAAGGCAAACTCTAGCAGCCCAGGAGGTGATAGTGGGGGATATGGGTTGCAGGAAGGGAACAAAAAATTTTAAAAAATTTGCAAAATGGGGGCTGGAGAAAGAGTTCAAGGGTCAGGCCCCAAATCTGATACAAGTATTTCATGGCCCTCCAAGAAATATCAGATATATCCTAGTGGTCCCTAATCATTGGCAGTGTGGCTCCCACATAACTGGGTCCTAGAATTAACCTGTCCAGACCAGTTAACAAAGTACTGCAGGGCCCAGAGAGATAGCACAGCGGTGTTTGCCTTGCAAGCAGCCGATCCAGGACCTAAGGTGGTTGGTTCGAATCCTGGTGTCCCATATGGTCCCCCGTGACTGCCAGGAGCTATTTCTGAGCAGACAGCCAGGAGTAACCCCTGAGCAATGCCAGGTGTGGCCCAAAAACCAAAAACCAAACAAACAAACAAACAAACAAAAAACAAAGTACTGCAGAAAGTGGTCTTCTAAGAATTCTGAAAAAAAGGAGGCAAAAACCTCCTATTCTACTCAGTCATAAGAAAAGATAAAATCATGCAATTTGCTGCTAAGTTGATAGATCTAGAGCAGGGGTCTAAAACTCGCAACCCACAGGCCGTTTGTGGCTCTCCGTACAACATTTTGTTGCCCTACCCTAAAGGAATCTTTTTTTGTTTTGTTTTGTTTTCGTTGTTTGGGTCACACCAAGGTTTACTACTGACTTTGCACTCAAGGATCACCCCGACTTTGCCTCCTGCGGCCCACAGGTAAATTGAGTTTGAGACCCCTGATCTAGAGAGTATATTGCTAAGTAACGTTAAAGGGAGAAGACACAAAATAATTTCTCTTCTCTCATAATGTAAGATATAAAGAAACACAGTAGGGAATAACAAATGTCTAAAGGTAATAGAAACAAAGAACATGAGAACTGGTCTTCAGTAGGAAGCTTGCTACTGGGGTAGAAATTATAGGACAAGGAAGAGAATGTTAAAGTGATATGCATGGTACCATTAGTAACAGTATAATAAACCACAGAGCCTAAGAGAAAAAAAAAAAAAAGGACACTTCCAGAGGCAGGCAGGGGGTTGGGAGGGAAAAACAGTACATTGGTGAAGGAAGCGAGCACTGGTGAAGGGAATGGTGTATAAACATTGTATACCTGAAACCCAATCATGAATAACATTTTAATTCACAGTGATCCAATGAAAAATATAACAGAAATAAAACATGGCTAAAAATGATATGGTAAAATTTTAATTTTAGAGCTAGAGAGATCATACAGCAGGTGAGGGCCAGAGCAGTAACACAGTGGGGAGGGTGTTTGACTTGCACGCAACTAACCCAACCCGAGTTTGATCCCTGGCATCCCATATGGTGGTCTCTGGAGCCAACCAGGAGTGATTCCTGAGTGCAGAACCAGGAGTAACTAACCCCTGAGCGTCACTGGTGTGTGGGCCACAAAAGACACATACTTGCCCTTGTATGTGTCTGACTTGGGTTCAATTCCTGGTACCCATATTTTCCTGAGCCCTGATAGGCGTGATCCTTAAGTGCAGAGGCCATGAGTCAGTCCTAAACTGAGCAAGCATGGCCCAAAATAAAATAAAAATGTTATTTTAACTCAACTTCAATAAATTTTATTTTACACAAATATACAAATCTACACAGATATGCCCATTGCAATCCACAATGTCAGACAACAAATGTCAGACAGATACCAAGCTCAAGCACAGAGACAGCAGGTCGTAGCAGGGAACGCTAAAGAGACAGGGAATAAAATAAATAGTATAATACTGAGAGGTGGCTGCATTCACCTCCTCCTCCCATACTACACCATGAAAAGAAAGCAAGAGATAGAGTATGAGAGCACAAGAAGCAGTGGGAGGTAGCCTGAGGGGGTGCATAGAAGGAAAGAGGGTTGGAGATATGACTCAAGTAGTAAAACACATGCCTAGCATGTGTAAGGATCTGAGTCTCAACCCTGAGACCACAATTCACTGCTAGGTGTGGTCCATATTAAAATGTAAAAAAACAAAAGTGAAAGAGACAGACTCTCAAACACCCAGATTTAAGGGGAAACTGAAGATTACGAGTATTAATTTAACAGTATAGAATGAGAACACAAGAGCTAAGGGTTGGAAAATGAAAAAGCAAACCCTGGAGTGAGAAAAAAAAGAAGACGGAGGATGAGAATAGGCAAAATTAACCCAAATCATAAGAGAAAGAGAATGATTCAAGAAAGAGAAAATCTAAAAGTGTCAATGAGATGGGTGTGGGTAAAAGAGAAAAAAAAATGATGACTAGGGAACTATGGAAGCACAGGTGGGCTACAGACAGCAGTAGCAAAGGAAGGAGCAAGCTGACTCACTGTGAAGGCAGATCCAAGGCTGTGGGTGGAGGATTCCAGGTATCTGGGTAACCGAGCATCCAATCTGACCAAACTTTCACACTGGGGAGCAACTCCTTCAGGTCCGGGACAAAGGAAGATACCTTGATGTCATCTTGGTCATCCTCATCCTCAGGAGAGGACAGTTGAGCTGCAGAGGCAAAGGGTGAAAACTGGGCGTATGTCTGCTGTGGCCCCTGTGTGGGCCAGGGCGCTGGGTTGGCAGCAAACTCTTAGGGAAGGGAGACCAAGTCCACAGGAAAGCTGGGCCCAGAAGCGAAGGACAAGTGTCAGCACCTAAGAGGATTCTGAAAAGCAGGACAAAGAGAAAACGAGTGCACTGGGTTTGCTCCTGCAGACAGCTGTTACTACTTCACCTGTGGCCTGCTCTGGCCTCTCTAGCCCACCCTTTAGCTTTCCTCCAGCACAGAAGTAAGATGGCACCAGAGTTCTGGCCAAAATTATACAGCCTTAATTGGAGCTGAGGAAATACCAGATAAGCCCAAACTAAGGGCCCTTCTGCAAAATAAATGGTTTATATTCTTCAAAAAATGTCAAGGGTAGGCTGAAGAAAGAGCATAGAGATTAAGATGCAGCCACCTCAAGTACCATCCTCAGCACCATACCTGATTCCCTAAGCACCACCAAGAATGACCTGTGAACACAGAGTCGGGAATAGTCCCTGAGCACCATCAGGTGTGATTCAAAGACAAAAGTCAAGGTCATGAAAGACATAAGAGAATACTGGATCATTCCTGGCAGTGCTTAGAGTTGTTTACGAGGTACTGAGGATTGAATCCAAGGGTCGGCGTGAACAAGGCAACCGCACTACCTGCTGTGCTCTCTCTCCAGCCTCAAGAGTTCTTTTTTTTTTTTTTCTTTTGGGTCACATCCAGCACGCTCAGAGGTTACTCCTGGCTCTATGCTCAGAAATCGCCCCTGGCAGGTACGGGGGACCATATGGGATACCGGGATTCGAACCACTGTCCTTCTGCATGGAAGGCAAACGCCTTACCTCCATGCTATCTCGCTGGCCTCGCCTCAAGAGTTCTTAACATTATTATTATTATTATTATTATTATTATTATTATTATTATTATTATTATTATTTTATGTTTTGGTTTTTGGGCCACACCTGGAGGTGCTCAGGAGTTACTCCTGGCTCTCCGCTCAGAAATCATTCCTGGCTCGGGGGGAGGGAGTTATATGGGACGCTGGGGATCAAACCCAGGTCCATCCTGGGTTAGCCATGTGCAAGGCAAATGCTCTACCATTGTGCTACCAATCTGGCCCCTTAACATTATTTTTTTTTAGCTTTAAAATTAGTCTTATATTTTCTTTAAAAAGGTGTGTACGAGGGGCAGGAATGACACCCCAGCAAGCTAGGCATTTGCCTTGCACACAACTGGCCCAGGTTTGATCCCCAGCATTCCATATGGTCCCCTGAGCCACCAGGAGTGATTTCTGAGCACAGATCCAGAAGTAACCCCTGAGCGCCACACAGTGGCTCACCCCTCCCCCCCCCCCCAAAAAAAAGGTGCCCCAGAAACTGAAGGTTTTCATAAAGCTGATGTGTTTGGAGGGTGCTACAGAGGACTCACTCCTCAGTACTGAGGAGTTGAAAACTTCAGTCCTACCTCTAACTTCTCAGCAATCAGGCTTGGAATTCTAAGATCAGCTTTAAAGGATGTGGGACATCACTCAATCAAAGGGTTAAAAATATCCCAGGTATAATTCTCTACCCATCCATAACAGATCAGGACAAAGCAGTTATAACACTCATCAGGATGACAAAGAGAGACATGGGGATGGGGAAAGTCACAAAGAACCAAAACACATCCTTCATGAACAAAATGGAAAGATACTCTTCTTTGCTGATTGTTTGTTTATTTGTTTGTTTTTAAGTTGCAGGAACCCACAGAAGCTAATACGTACAAAGAAAAGCCTAACTTAAAGGGGGCACAACTATTTAGGTGAGCAAAAGGGAAACAGGGAAGAATGGAGAGTAGAGGAAGATGTTATTGAGAAAGCAGCACAGAATTCTGAGGCTTGTCTGAACAGGGCCTAAGTAGCTGCAGAGCCCACCAATCAGGAGGACCCTCAGCTGCTTACCTTTGGCAGACTCCTTAAGTAAGTAGGTGCAGCGTTGAACCAGGAGAGAAAACATGGCCAAGCCCAGGGCTGCGGCTTGCTCCTGAATCACAGAACGACACTCCTCGGAGAAGCAGTCTGAGGAGAGGCAAATACAGTCCTATTAGTAATTTGAGGGTCAAGGGCTATTTTCGCATCTAGATCATGCTACTGAGGTTCTTTACCTCATCTAAGATTGAGGGGAATAACATTCCTTCTCTAGGGGCCAGGAAGGTGGCGCTGGAGGTAAGGTGTCTGCCTTGCAAGTGCTAGCGTAGGACGAACCTCGGTTCGATCCCCCGGCGTCCCATATGGTCCCCCCAAGCCAGGGGCGATTTCTGAGCGCATAGCCAGGAGTAACCCCTGAGCGTCAAACGGGTGTGGCCCAAAAACCAAAACAAAAAAACAACACATTCCTTCTCTAGAGGTAGTTGTAATGCTAAATAAAATAATACATATAAAACACCCTGATACCAGGCATAAAACAAGCACTCAAAAATGTGACCACAGGGGCCCGGAGAGATAGCACAGTGGTGTTTGCCTTGCAAGCAGCCGATCCAGGACCAAAGGTGGTTGGTTTGAATCCCGGTGTCCCATATGGTCCCCCGTGCCTGCCAGGAGCTGTTTCTGAGCAGACAGCCAGGAGTAACCCCTGAACACCGCTGGGTGTGGCCCAAAAACAAAAACAAAAAACAAAAAAAAATGTGACCACGGGGGCCAGAGAGATGGCATGGAGGAAGGGTGTTTGCCTTGCATGCAGAAGGATGATGGTTCCAGTCCCGGCATCCTATATGGTGCCCCGAGCCTGCCAGGAGCGATTTCTGAGCGTAGAGCCAGGAGTAACCCCTGAGCGCTGCCGGGTGTGATCCCCCCCCCAAAAAAAAGTGACTATAAAGACTATATCACCCCAGCATCAGTTACCCTGCGGTGGGCAGTGTGAGTCAGAGCTATAGAAGCTACTTTTAGCTGCTTACTGATATTATACTATAGCAACAATAAGTCATATTTAATTAATATCTCTAAAATATAAAGAGCAGGATACAACCATCAGTGAAGACAGAAAATAAAAATTTTGAAGTTATCTTCTTGAGGAGGTTGAAAGCATGACAACCTGGGTTCAATCTCTGGCAACAAAACGCACTCTAAGAATGGCTGAGCATAGTCCTGGAGGCCTCACTAGCTAGCTGCTCCTGGTAATCCCTAGTATTTCAGGGTCTGAGCAGCAGCATATCCCTAAGACAGCATTGATCCAACAGCCTGGATGACCAAACATTGCCAGGACGGGCCACTATGATACCAAGCCCTGCTTATGAGGTATAAAAAAATAAGCTTCGTTCTTCCTGAGAACCCAAGACACTTAGAAATAACCTTTTTTTTTGGTTTTTCGGGCCACACCCATTTGATGCTCAGGAGTTACTCCTGGCTAAGCGCTCAGAAATTGCCCCTGGCTTGGGGGGACCATATGGGATGCCGGGGGATCGAACCTCGGTCCTTCCTTGGCTAGCACTAGCAAGGTAGACACCTTACCTCTAGCGCCACCTTGCTGGCCCGGAAATAACCTATTTTTAACTAATGAGTTGAATTTTAAATAAAACAGTGCAAGGTATATGATAAGCAGTCAGTTATTTTCTTTTTCTTTTTTAAAGCCAGTCAAATTGAGTAGTGGGGGAGGTTATATACCAACTTTTGTGATACTAACGTTAATAAGTTCTGATAAACCACTGCCATCGGACCAGCCTCAGTCAGCTATTTTTTGTTAAATTCTTTCCCCTTGAGCTAATAAAAAAAATCTGGAGGCAGAAAAGACAGGTAAAAGGACAGTGTGGTTCCCTGAGCAACACTGGAATAACCCAAAACCCACTCCCCCCAAATAAAAGGGAAGGAGAGAAAGGGAAAAAGAGGGGATGAAGAGGGTAGAAGATGATGATGTTTTAACATTTAATATCCCTTCCCCCTCACTTCCTTAACTTCACCAACTTCCTTCTAGCTACAGATCAGTGAAAGAAGCTCTTCTTTGGCAGAGGACACACACACATGCACACATGTACCTGCTATCTATGCCTACTTACTGTCAATGGCCCTCTCTGTAACTTAAACCCACAATTGAGAGGAACTGGTGACAAACAGAAGACAGTAGTCCAACCTGCTGCCTCAGAGAAAGTAACAACTAAATACTCCAAAATAAAATCAGAGCCTGGACTTGGGACTCTAGCAGCAGCTAATTTGGTAATTCCCTCTGTAATCCAGAGTTCTTGGAAGCTCCAAATGCCAAAAGGATAATTAGCCACATGTTTGATCTCTGTCCCTGCCTGAATTTTAACCTTGAAAGTCAATAGTGAGACCTCTTCACTGACACTAGTCTTGTCAATGAAGCCTAACTGAAGTCTTTACTCACGAGATGCTACACAACCACAGTCATTCCTAACTGTCTTCACCACAGGGAGCAAACATAATTGGAGTATACAAAAACAGCCCCAAACCACTTTAGGAAACCCTGGGGGTAAGAAGGAACAGGCTGCTGCTCAGTAGGCCCCAGCATATGAATAGCATCAGAGCAGCAATTCTTCTATTGTGGCTTTCCCACCATCCTTCCAGATGCCTGTTGGTCCCAAATGTCATCCTCCAACTTTCCAACTCAACTATGACAGTAACAATTCATATGTTTAGACTAGATCTCCACTCTGATTCTTTTGGTAAGGTCCTAAAACTCTAACAGACAAAATACAAGCATCTGAAAACTAAGACAAAGGAAGACAGAAAATTGGGAAGGAGAAGATAAGTAGCTATTCCACGAAAAGCTGCTTATTTTCCCAGACTCCTATCCATAGGCAGCAGCACTGTGCCACTCTAGTCCAAGCTTCTGTTAGCACTGTCAGCAGCTTGACTCACTGGTAAAGGGAGGGGTGGCGGTGTTCTTTTTATGACTGAAACCCAACTACAAACATGTTTGTAATCATGGTGATTAAATAAAGATATTAAAAAAAAAAAAGAGGAGTAAGTTCAGAATAGTGTTAAGATGAGTAGAGGCACATCCTGGTAGTTGACACACTAAATACACAATACTGTCTCTCATCAATGGGGCATCTTGGTCAGAAGTTATCTAAATACAGAAGGGACAAAGGAGTCTATCTGAGCTCTATGAGCCTGCTATTTTAAGAAGCACAATGCTACAATATGCTCTTGTTTACCTGCACAAATTAGTAAGATGTAGCGTAGAGAGATTACTTTTACCAAACTCACTTATATTTTTATGACAAATGACCTTCTCAGGATAGATTCTTAGAGTTCCAGAGTTCAAGGTGGAGAATGAATAAATTGCTTTAGAACAATGAAATCTACGTTCTCTGGGGAGTCCTTTGTTAAGGATGTTTGTTAAGTCCCCTCTAATAAGATCTGGGTAAGAACAACTGGGTCTTTTTTTTTGCAGTAAATCTGAAAGAGTCCTGCTAATTCTGAAAATAGCAGATGAAAAGTGACACAGCTACATTGTTATCAGTCACCATTATGTCACCTTAGCCCTTCCCTTGATCTCTGCCCACTTCCCAGGAAGGGACTGACCTGCTGTGTATTCTGACAAGGAGATAAAAATCAAGAAGCTGCCATCTTCTGATCAAGCAGTAGGTGTTATCACAACTATATGAGATAAGTCCTTTGGGTGAACATTTATATAGGGTACTTGGTGGGAATTTTGCCCTTCTCCAGGGGTCTCAGGGGTATCACTAGCACTTACTGAGTATCTAAAATGGACCTGTCCTATCTAGATACTAAGTTGAACACAGCTACAAATAAAACAAGGTCTCTGAAACTAAGTTGCAAAACCTGAGGGGGGGGGCAGAGGCAGTTTGTCTAAGTAGCCATGGCACTATAGGGGAAATATAGTACAGCAGGTACGTCATTTGCCTTGCATACAGTCAACCTGGGTCTGAATCCCTGGCATTTTGTATGGTCCCCCATGCCTGTCAGGAGTGATTACTGAATACAGAGCCAGAAATACTGGCCACCACCAGGTGTGGCCCCAAAACAAGCAAATTAAAACCATGATAACATGGGGTTGGAGTGATAGCACAGTGGGTAGGGCATTTGTCTTGCACACAGCTGACCCAGATACCATCCTCATCATCCCATATGGCCCCCAACCGGGTGTGCCCCCCCCCCAAAAAAAAAAACGATAAGTAGGTAGGTAGTGATGCTGCAGAGGAGGAGGAGGAGGAAATGGAGGAGGAGGAGGAGGTGGAGGAAGGGACCACTTCCCTTAAAGATAAACGAGGAGGATATTAATATTAATAAGCCATGGTAACATGGACCTGATGCTTCCAGGGAGAAATATACTGAGCAACACATTATCTTCAGGAGACATTCTTTGCCTCATTTAGGTTTCTGTAGACTAAAAGCCACAAGGTGTCATATATATATATGACATATATGTGTGTGTGTGTATTCCTATATCTATCTATATAGATAGATCGATATGATTGATAGATAGATAGATAGATAGATGATAGATAGATAGATAGATAGATAGATAGATAGATAGATAGATAGATAGATAGATAGAAAGATAGATATCCCTAGAGTAGGGCTGGACCAGGCCAACAGTGATGCAGGGTGGGGAAGGAAAAGGCATTGTTTGCCTTGGTATTTGCCTGGGTTCCTCTGGCTTTGTGTCAGGTAGCAGGAGACTGACAAGAGCTGAGGAACTCATTAACATTGTGAAACAGCCTTTCCCCTTCTTTCCAAAAGCAGGCTTGCTCAAGGGTTATGGGGGGATGGTCTTGGCTAAGGACTCCAGACGGAAATATTTCCTACCAACAAAGTCACCTGAGGTCTGAATTTGATTCTGCCCCTTCCCACATGCTCTCAGATGGGCAGGTGACCACAGTTCCTACTACTCCTGTGGTCAAATTCTGACTAAGGCAGAAGTCTCACTCCTATAGAACAGTAAGACTTTCTCATTTTTCTGAGAATATATTCATGGAAAACATAAACCAACTGTCGTCAAAGTTGTATGAAATCAGGAAATGGAGCGGCCGGGAGAAGGCTGCCATGTGGCCGGATGTTATGTATTTCTAATTAGTGCTATACATCTTTCAACAGCAAGTGTCCTTCTGCTGGGAAACACAACACACTGCCCTTGTTATTGTAACTGTCAGAGAAGTGCTTAAACAGATAATCTCCAGGAAAAGTGATAAACACGTCCCCTCTCCCAACAGTGAGTGTGCACTGGTGCTGCCAAAGCAAAGCTGTGCTTGATGGCTCCATGATGGCAAAGCATCCTCCTGCAGGAAATGGGAGTAAGGCAAAGGGGTGGAGAGGGAAGAGGAGTGGAAGAGAGGCAGACCAACCTGCCTGAGCCCTTAAGCCCAGCCATGGGACACTGCTTTTGATCAACTTCTGGGTCTGGGAGAGTTTTGGAGGAAACCAGTAGGGGGGTGTGGAGGGTGAATTGGGAAGGTTTGCCTGGTCACAGAAAAATCTGACAGCAAAAAAGAGTTCCCCAGGAGCACACAACTAGCTTCCCGACAAAAGAATAACGAAGATGGGGATGGAGGGAAAAAAATAACAAAGGAATGGCACAGGATGGATGACACTAAAGTTTAATTCCCTGAAAGCAGCAGAAGGGATTCACTGGGTTCTCCATTCCAATAGAGGAGCAACTATTTGCCAGCAGCTTCACTAAGAGCTGGAGAAAAATGCAGGCAAGACCATTTATTCACTGATTCCTCCTCCACAACCTCCTCCCTAAGAGAGGAAAAGAAAGGCCAGTCTTCCAAACTAATACCACCTGGAGGTGATTTGTTGCCTCTTATCTTTCAGACATAGACTGCTTTTCTCATGAGTCAGTCATCAGTCAGACACAGGGCTGGCAGAGTTCCTAAGCAGCTCACCCAAACCCCCTTGTCTACAGGAAGTGGGCAGTGAGAGCATCTTTTGATGCTTCAGTACTGCTGTCTGAGCCATACAATTCCCTGTGGAAGTTGCTTGCCGAGGAGAAGGTGGAGGCGGCAGTCACTGTATAGGCATCAGACAAAATCTCAAAGCAAAAGCAGAGAAGTCTATGATGTCTGGGCATCATTTTATTTCTTAAGGAGTAGAATGAATGAGTCAGAATAATCAGAAACCAATACAGCCAAGATAAGTATTTATGTACAATGGCAAGACCCAGGTGAACTCTAGTTTACTTGTGTCTTGGTATAGTCAAAACAAGAAAAGAGAGCATGGGGCTGGATAGAGAATACAGCAGGCAGGGTACTTACCTAGCATGTGGCCAGCCAGAGTTTAAATCCTGAACCTGTCTGGTCCCCCAAGCACCACCATGAGTGATCCCTAAGTGCAGAACCAAGAGTAGGACCTGAACATCACTGGGTGTGGCCCCCCAAAAACAAACCCTATCTCAAAAGAAAAAGGTAATGTTTTAATCTCTATTTTCATGCTTGATACTTCTCCTTTGGGTTTCCTAGGATTGTAAAACTTGACTAGATGTGGGAAAAAGAAAATCTTTTTTTTTGGGGGGGGAGTTTGGGTCACACCCGGCAGTGCTCAGGGGTTATTCCTGGGTCTATGCTCAGAAATCGCCCCTGGCAGGCACAGGGGACCATATGGGATGCCGGGATTCAAACCACCGACCTTCTGCATGAAAGGCAAACGCCTTCCCTCCATGCTATCTCTCCGGCCCGAAAACAGAAAATCTTAACAAAGAAGCCTTCAAAATAACATTTCATAAATATTATGGAAAATGTAAAGGAAAACATAATTCTGTCTGCGAGAAATTAATGAGGAAGAAGACATAGACACCCAAATAAAAGAATTCAAGACTATTCTATGTTATAAAGACAGTAAGGTTGGAGAGATAGTAAAGAAGGGAAGTTGCTTGCTTTGCATGTGGCTGATCTGGGTTTGATCCTTGTTACTGTATATGGTCCCCTGAGCACTACCAGGAATCACTCCTGAGCACAGAGATAGGGTCAGACCAAGCACCACCAGAATTGGTCCCACTAATCCCCCACGATGCCTCTGTCACAGTAGGTGGTGTGTAATAGAGGTGGTTTGTGGAAAACAGCCATTCTAACTAGGGTGGCAAATAATGAACATATACAGCATTGGAACATATACAGCAAGGCATTCATGTAAGGACACATCAGGCAAATTATGCAGAATCTGTACTTAGCTACCAGGTATGTAATAGGAACTATAAAATACAGGTCTGTGGCATCATAGAAAGGAACGTATACTTGGTTCAATGCACAATTAGGAAGATTCATTCATGGTTTCTAAACAAAGCTAAAGATGAATATTTTATGAAGACTAATTTATTTAAAGTATTTAGATAGATTAGGGTAGGGGCCAGAGAGACAGCATAATGGTAGGGAGTTTTCCTTGCATGCAGACGATTCAGGACAGACAGTGGTTCGGAATCCTGGCATCCGATAAGGTCCCACGAGCCTGCCAGGAGTGACTTCTGAGCACAGAGCCAAGAGTAACCTCTGAGCGCCACCAGGTGTGATCAAAAAAACAAAACAGGGCCCGGAGAGATAGCACAGCGGCGTTTGCCTTGCAAGCAGCCAATCCAGGACCAAAGGTGGTTGGTTCGAATCCCGGTGTCCCATATGGTCCCCCGTGCCTGCCAGGAGCAATTTCTGAGCAGACAGCCAGGAGTGACCCCTGAGCACTGCTGGGTGTGGCCCAAAAACCAAAAAAACAAAAAAACAAAAAAACAAACAAAAAAAAAAAAACAAGATTAGGGTAACTAGAAAAAGGTGAAAGGGAAAGTTCAGTTGGGATGTCAAAAGAGTAAGGCCAGGGAGAACTGACTGAAACGGAGTCAGTCAGTTCTGAAAAGGAGAAACGACTGAAGCACACGCTTTGTGCCTGTTTAAACCTTTGGCATAATATTGGACCCCTAAGTGCCAGACTGGAAGCAGCCCCCCAGTGTGTAGAGAGAATGATGCTTAAAGGACTTCATAAACATTATAATACCACATTAATGTGATATATTTCTTATAAGAGTGAAGGAAAGAGCATGTCTATGAAAAAAATGAAATAAGAAACCTAAGAGAAGGAGACAATGTAGGAAGAAAAAGATTTACTAAACAGTCAATTCACTGGATTAGTGAGAGTCCTGTGACTCTCACTGATCATCTTGGCAGGTTCTAGAGCAGGGGTCTCAAACTTGGGGCCCATGGGCCGCAAATGGCCCTCCGTACAACATTTTGTGGCCCTGCCCTAGAGGAATCTTTTTTTTTTTTTTGGTTTTTGGGCCACACCCAGCAGTGCTCAGGGGTCACTCCTGGCTGTCTGCTCAGAAATAGCTCCTGGCAGGCATGGGGGACCATATGGGACACCGAGATTTAAACCAACCACCTTTGGTCCTGGATCGGCTGCTTGCAAGGCAAACGTCGCTGTGCTATCTCTCCGGGCCCAAGGAATCTTTTTTTGTTTTGTTTTGTTTTAGTTGTTTGGGTCACACCTCCCAAAGTTCAAGGCTTACTATTAACTTTGCACTCAAGGATCACCCCGACTTTGCCTCCTGCGGCCCGCAGGTAAATTGAGTTTGAGACCCCTGTTCGAGGATCCTGAGACCTCAGGAAGGATATACCTACCACCCACCAAATGAAATCAAGAAAAGAAGAAAGTTGGAACTGCAGAACACCTGGAGCTAGGAAAGTATATATCAAGGAGTCCCCAGGCTCCCACCCAATTGGCTTAGAGCCAGTCTAGTCTTTGCAGAACAAAGACACTTCAGGGGATCAGAAATACTTGAGGAAGACCTGGCCTAAGAAGTCCTGGGAAGACTGAGGGGTCTCTCCCTGTGGAAGCCATTAGATATTCAGCACTTCATTTGTTTCCAATTCTTGTATGAGTGCAGCTTCAGGCTGTGGGGTGAGAGGCTCTTCTCTGACGTAACCAGGAAGCAGCTGCAAAATTAAGGAATCCCTCATGACATCATAAAAAGGGTCGATGGTTTAACTGGGGAAAGTATAAAAATTAATTACATAGTCCCACATGATTTCCCTCCCTGAAAACTGTATATACCTCTTCCCACCCCTACACAGTCTCATCAACTACATTCAGAAGTCACCTAGCTGATGGTACAAACAAGGTACAAAAGGGCCAACAAAAGCAAGGAAGAAAAAGTTCTTTGAAGACTTACTGTCTGCCTCTGGCTTTAAGAACAAAATAAGTTCCTTGTCTTAGAGTTAATATACATATATCATGTTTTTCCAATAAAATTCTAAGTACCTTGAATACAAGAGCTAAGTCAAGCTATGAAAAATTAGCATATAAAAGGGGGTTCAAGAAACAGTCTCTAATCATAACAGTAGGCATAGGCACACCTGCTGCTTTCTCATGTGTGGATCATAACTATAAATGATATGAGTTCACTATGTAAAACCACTAAGTACAATATGTATTAAGGGGCCGGGCGGTGGCGCTGGAGATAAGGTGCCTGCCTTACCTGCGCTAGCCTTGGAAGGACCGCGGTTCGATCCCCCGGCATCCCATATGGTCCCCCAAGCCAGGAGCGACTTCTGAGCGCATAGCCAGGAGTAACCCCTGAGCGTCACCGGGTGTGGCCCAAAAAAAAAAAAAAAAACAAAAAAAAAAAAAAAAAAACAATATGTATTAAGACCTGTATTAGGCACAGAGCATTTTTACACAGTGCACATTCATTTATTTCTATGATAATAAGGATCTTAGTGACTAAAAAATAAAACACCCACAATTCCAAAAATCTTGTGAGGATGATGAGAAACCAGACCACATATATATTACTGATAGGGATATAAAATGATACAACTGATATGGAAGCAGTTTGATAATTTTTCCTATAACTAAAAATGTACCGGGCCGGGGCCGGGCGGTGGCGCTAAAGGTAAGGTGCCTTGCCTTGCCTGCGCTAGCCTTGGACGGACCGCGGTTCGATCCCCCGGTGTCCCATATGGTCCCCCAAGCCAGGAGCAACTTCTGAGCACATAGCCAGGAGTAACCCCTGAGCATTACCGGGTGTGGCCCAAAAACAACAACAAAAAAAAGTACTGGGCCAGAGCAATTAACACAGAGGGTAGGGCATTTGCTTTGCCGAATTTGATCTCGGCATCCCATATGGTCCCCTGAGCTTGCCAGGAGCTATTTCTGAGCATAGAGCAAGGAGTAACCCCTAAGCACTGGCGGGTGTTTCACCAAAATAAACAAATGAATGAATGAATAAATATGTACTTAAGATATGACCCAGCAATTGTTCTCCTGGGCATTTATTTATCCCAGAGAAATAAAACGTGTTTGCATGAAAATAGTACACAAATATTGACAGCAGCTTCATTCAAAACTGCCTAAAAATGGAAACAACCCAAATGACCTTCAATAGATAAATAGCTAAACAATGTTAAACATCTATATCATAAGATACCATTCAGCAATAAAAAGTACTGACCCATGCAATAATTTGAGTAGACCACCAGGAAATTATGTTGAATTAATTTCAAAAGGTTATGTACTGTATGATTCCACTTATATAACATTCTTGAAATAATGTAATTATACAGATAAAAGAAAGCAGGAATTTCAATTTGGGGATAGAAGAAGACAGGGATAGTTCTTTAAAGGAGTAGCACTAACAGTTCTGCATCTTGATTGTGAAAGGAATCATATGAAGCTACTTGTGTAGTAGAATTACATGAAAAGATAAAAACACAAACAAGTGCATATATATGTGTGTGTGTATATATATATACAAAATGAAATCTGAATAAAGTCTGTGGAACATGCCAATCTCAAAATCACACTAAATCTATGCAAGATGGGGTGCAGGAAATAGCTCAGAGTTAAAAGAAATACATATTTTAAATGCCAGAGTCCTGGCACAACATGGTCTCAGGGTCCACAAGCAGCATTTGGGGAGTACACCTGAGCACCGCTGGGTATGGATCAAAAAAACAAAACTAAACAAATAAAAGTTACTAACATTGGGGATAGAGAGATGAGTATTTGTGTTATACATCTGTGGGCTATTTTTTCAATTAGCTGATTACTCGGCAAATGCACTAGTTCTTTTTCTCATTTGTGCTACCTGATGCTTCAGATGTCCAGCTGGGTGGTTATCTGGTTTGTGCACAAAACTGCCAGTGGCAACCAAAAGGAGTGAAAAGGCCAGAGTAGTAGACCAGCAGATGCCTTGTACACAGCTGACTCAGGTTCGATCCCCAGCATCTCATATGTCCCCCAGCACAGCCAGGAAATAATTCCTGAGTATATAGTCAGGAGTAACCCCTGAACACCACCAAGCATGCCACTAACATCCCCGCAAAAAGAGAAAAGTGGGGGGAAAATGTTCATAGAAGACAAAACTTTGTCTAAAGGACTAAAGCAGAAAACTTCACTAACAAGGCTCTGACTCATCAGATCAGTAAAATTCATGTTAAGTGGCACAATATGAAGGTGATGAGAAAGTGAAGAAAGATGACAAGAAGGAACTGCAAAAGCTAAGTGAGATGTTTGAACATGTTCTTACTGCCCCCCCAAACTAAGTAAAGGCATATAAATCTCAAAACAATGGTATGTGCATTTTTCAAAAAAGGGCAAACTGGGGGGAAAGTTGCTAAATATGAGCCTTCAGATTGTTTTATTCATAAATGAATTACTTGTGCATTTTTCTATTTTAGTAGAGCTAAGTAATTTTTAGTAAACAAAATTTGCTTAGGAAGATGTGAGAGGGAACAAGAAATATGTGCTCAAAGAGAACACAGACCTCTCCAAAGTGGAAATAGGCAAGCAAAGAAAGTGATATGGAATATAGCAGAAATAAATTTTGGGTTTGATTTTCAGAACTCTCGGCTCCGGGAGAACATGGGCTTGAAGAACAAGTCCATTTGTGCATTTTTAATTCTTCTTCGTACTGGACAATTACTCAAGTAGGGTTTTTCTTTTTCTTTAATTGAAACTGTTTTGATTTGCAAAGTCCTTTATAGTTGGGTTTCAGGCATACAATGAATCAGGGCAAATCCCATCACCAGTATCTACCTCCCTCCACCGATATTCCCAAGTGTATCCTGTACCACCACCACCCCATCTCCCAGCCTGCCAGTATAACAGGTCCATTTTAAGTTTAGATTGTTAAACTTAGGGTCTCTTGATTCCATTGCTATTGACTTTGGCTTGGATATTTAGTTATGTCCTTTTATTAACACCACCAATGTACTAGGTAGTTTTTTTTTTAACTGAAATGTTGACACATATAAATTAGTTAAATGGTTAGGTATAGAAATATGACATCTATATGCATTATAAAATGGTAATCAGACACTAAGATTTATTTTGGTAGCACTATTTGTAATAACTGCTAAACTGCTCAACAGCCAATGAAACAATAAAGATCAAATTTAAAACAAACAGAAATTTTTTTAAATACAATTTTTAATTTTATCACTGAGATACAATTAACAAAGTTGTTTGAGACACTTTGTCAAAGGAGAAATACAAATGGCCAAAAGGCACATGAAAAAATGCTCCACATCACTAATCATCAGGGAGATGCAAATCAAAACAACAATGAGGTACCGTCTCATCTCTCTCTCTCTTCCCCCATCACCCCCCCTCTCTCCCCTCTTCCCTCAATTTCTCCTCTCTCTTTAGAGATTATAGTTTGCAATATTCCTACTGAAGCAGTATTATGTCTATCACTTTACCTCCTTTCAACACCCAATTCTTTTCCTTTTCTTTTTCCTCCTTCCCTTCCTTGGTTTTTGGGTCACACACCCAGTGGTGCTCAGGGATTACTCCTGGCTCTGCACTCAGAAATAAGTCCTGGTAGGCCCAGGGTACCTGGGATGCCGGGGATAAAAACCAAGTCCATCCTGGATTATCCTCGTGCAAGGCAAATGCCCTACTGCTGTGCTATCACTCCGGCCCTAAGCACCCAATTCTTTTTTTTTTTTTTTTTTTTTTTTTTTGGTTTTTTTTTGGTTTTTGGGTCACACCCGGCAGTGCTCAGGGGTTATTCCTGGCTCCAGGCTCAGAAATTGCTCCTGGCAGGCACGGGGGACCATATGGGGCGCCGGGATTCGAACCGATGACCTCCTGCATGAAAGGCAAACGCCTTACCTCCATGCTATCTCTCCGGCCCCAAGCACCCAATTCTTGTCCAGAGTGATAGACAAACAAGAAATTTCATCAAACTAAAAATATACTTTCTTTCCTTTTATTTGAAGCAGTGCTTAGGGGCCCCATAACCATTTTAGATAGTATTTCAGCCCATGTAATACTGGGAAAAGAATCCAGCACCTTTGCATGCCAGGAATGTGCTTAAGTCCTTTGAGCTATCTTCCTTACCATGAACCTCCCTCCCATCCACCCAAAACATTTCAAAATATAAAAGTAAAAAGAGAGGAGGCTAGAGAGATAACACAAGAGTGAAGGCACTTGTCTTCCATGTGGCCAACTCTGGTTCAATCCCCAGCACTGCACATGGTCTCCTAAATACTACCAGTAGTGATCCTAAGCACAGGGCCAGGAGTAAATCCGGAGTGAGCTCTGCTAGTGTGGCCTGACCCTTTCTTCCAATAATATTAACAATAATAAATGAGAAGATAGAGAGAAAAGTTTTTCACTGATAAAAAATACAAGTAAGGGGGCCGAAGAGATAGCATGGAGGTAAGGCATTTGCCTTTCATGCAGAAAGACGGTGGTTCGAATCCCGGCATCCCATATGGTTGCCTGTGCTTGCCAGGGGCAATTTCTGAGCATAGACCCAGAAGTAACCCCTGAGTGCTGTCGGGTATGACCCAAAAACAAAACAAAACAAAACAAAACAAAACAAAACAAAAAAATAAATATAAGACATGTAAATGACAAAGTATACAGTTACATATAACTAGTATATAGAGCTATTAAAAATAAATCAAAATTAGGGGCTGGAGAGATGGCATAGAGGTAGGGCATTTGCCTTGCATGCAGAAGGATGGTGGCTTGAATTCCAGCATCCCATATGGTCCCCTGAGCCTGCAAGGAGCAATTTCTGAGCATAGAGCCAGGAGTAACCCCTGAGCACTGCCGGGTGTGACCAAAAAAAAAAAAAAAAAAAGATAAAACACCATGACCCAAGAAGACAACTCAAAGAGCTGGAACATATCTTTTCATGCAGGAAACCTATTACTTTGGGCAGAGAGGGGAGAAGTTGAGCCATGCCCAGCGGAGGTAGGGGTAAGGGTTATGCTATTCTTTGCTCAGTGCTCAGGTTAGATCCCTGGTGGTATTTAGGGGACCAGATGTCTATATGTAGGACCAAGGATGGAACAAAGGGTCAATCACATGCAAAACAAGTGCCTTACCCTTCTGTTATCTCTCTGGCCCACAATCCCAGGTTTGATCCCGCACCACATGGTTTCCCAAGTATTCCTCGGTATGACCCCAACACACTAAGCTGAAAACAGCTTTCCAGCACCACCAAGAATTGACTCAAATTTTGGGGCCAGAGCGTTAGCACAGCAGTAAGGCGTTTGCCTTGCATGCAACCAACACAAGACGGACGGTGATTCGAATCCCAGCATCTCATATGGTCCCCCGAGCCTGCCAGGGCTGATTTCTGAGCATGCAGAGCCAGGAGTAACCCCTGAGCACCACCGGGTGTGACCCCCCCCCCAAAAAAAAAAGAGTTGATTCAAAAGTCCAGTTTTTCTCTCCCTCCCCTGCCCTTACCTCTCCTGAAGAAAGTTAAAACACCAAATGACCCAGCTATGTCACTTCTGGGTATTTACTTAGTAAAAATAAAAGCATATGTCTACTTGAAACTTAAAATTGAAAGTTCAAGGCAGTTTTATTCAAACAGTCAAAAACTAAAGAAAAAATATTCTAGCAACAAGAGAATGGATAAACCAACTATGGTATATTTATATAACAAGAAACTACTCAGGGGACCCAAGAGATAGCATAGAAGTAGGGCATTTGCCTTAGACTCAGAAGGACAGTGGTTCGAATCCCGGCATCCTATATGGTCCCCCGAGCCTGCCAGGAGTGATTTTTGAGTGTAGAGCCAGGAGTAATTCTGAGCGCTGCCGGATATGATCCAAAAATAAAAACAATAAAACAAAATAATAAGAAACTACTCAGAACGAAAAGGAACAAACTACTAAATCACTTAATAACATTAATAATAATAATAAATAATCATTAAATTCATTATGTGGTGTAACGGAGTCATGACAAAAAGCAGGAGTGTGGGGCTAAAGAGATAGTACACAGAAGGTGCTTGCCTTGCATCCACTTAATCTGGGTTCAAACTCTGGCACACCATATGGTCTTCCAGCACCACCACAAAGAATTCCTGAGTGAGCCAGAAGTAAGTCCCAAGCATTGCTCTGTATAGCCCCAAAACAAAACAAAAAATAAAATAGGTATGGTGGAGGTAAAACAAAAACTACAGTCAAATTCTATAGAATGTGTTCACTATTTTAACTGTGATGGTAACTCTATAAATGTATACATATGTAAAAATTCACCAAGCTATACTATTTAAACATGTGATCTAAAACACAACAGTTACATATCCATTAAACTATTGGATTATTTTTAAAACAGAAGAGCAGGTCAGAGGAAAAGGCTCAAAGGGATGGCTCAAAGGGTTCCATGATCAACCTCCAACAAAATATGCCCACTTTACCCCACTACCCAAGCACTGCTAGGTATGACACCCCCCCCCCCCCCGGGACTGAAAAGTATGGCATCATTGAACTAAGCAGCAAAACTGGCAGACCAAGGTGAAGCAGTAACATAGCGAATAGGGTGTTTGCTTTGCACACAACTGACTCAGATTTGATTCTGACATCATATAAGGACCCTGGAGCACCACTACGAGTGATTCCTGAGCTCAGAATTAGGAGTAACCCCTGAACACTGCTGAATGTGGCCCAACAACGAAACAACAACAACAACAACAAAAAAAAAACAAAAAGAAACCAGAAATTTCCAGCCCCACAAGCTGGGCTAAGTATTACCATGAATGGCTTTGGGAATCCCAAAAACCACAGGGAAAAAACAAGCAAATAGAGGAGAGTTATTATAAGGTCATCATTCTGATTCAACACTTCAGATTTTAAGAACTCATAAATTAGAGGTCGAGTTTATTAAGAAAACTGAATATTTGTGGAGTATCATATATTAAGGCCCTAGACAGTGTTTTACCAGGGATAACCTAATTTGACACTAAGAAAATTCTTAGTAAGTGCATCAATATCCACACTTTAATTATTTTGGTGTTTGTGGGCCATATTAGTTGTACTGAGATTGAGCCCTCACTCACTACTACTATGTGGTGCTTGGGATCAATTCCAGGTTGGTAGAGTGCAAAACAAGTGCCCTACCCACTGTACTACCACTCAGACTTTCACGACAAGGAAAGTAACTCTCAAAGAGGGTAAGTCAGCTTTTTTCACTAAGGTCACATAGTTGATAAATAGCTGAGTGGAGAATTCCAAACCATGATCTGCTTGACTTCCAAACTCATTATAGCATTACAACACAACTGCTACCTTTGAAGGTGAGAAAATGATCTCCAGACGTGCTAGGCCCTCTTTGGAAGACAGCTTTTCCTTCTCCTTTATATGTAACTTTAAAGCCAAAAAATGTCCTGAGGGCTCTATCAATACCTTGGCAAGGTATCTATCTTGGCAAGACAGCAAACCATTTCTATTCTATACAAGGAAAAGAAGAGAAAAAACACTTCTAAAAGGAGTGCTTAGCTTTTTTGAGGAAATACCAAAGTAATTTAAAATATAGTGCTTCTGGTAGGCACATAACTTACATAGATGTACAAGACTTGGGGTTCAATACTGCTACTGCATAGCACCCTCATTCTCAGTGCTTACATGGCATAACATCCCCTTTTCCCATGCAACCACTGGAGGGTAAAGGGGAGCCGAGAAAACCATCAGGAATTGTTCCCACACCATTTTTAGCTGTTTAAAAAAGGGGAGGTGGGGCCAGAGAGACAGCACAGCCGGTGGGGCGTTTGCCTTGCATGCAGATGATCCAGGACAGACAGTGGTTTAAACCCCAGCATCTAATATGGTCCCGAGCCTGCCAGGAGCAATTTCTGAGTGCAGAGCCAGGAGTAGCCCCTGAGCGCCAACGGGTGAGACATAAAAATAAATTAAATAAATAAATAAATGAATAAATAGGGGGACATAAGGGAGGAAGGGAAAGAAAGCAAATATACTCTAGCCATATCTATCAAAGTTGATAATTTTGTCACACAAAATATCCTTTTTTTGGTTTTGCTTTTGGGCCACACTCCGTGACACTCAGGGGTTACTTCTGGCTATACACACAGAAATCGCTCTTGGCTTGAGGAACCATATAAGACTCTGCGAGATCAAACTGCAGTCCGACCTAGGCTATTGTGGGCAAGGCAGACACCTTACCCCTGTGCCACAGCTTCGACTCCAGGTATATCCGGCCTTATTCCATGATTATTCAAATGCATGCCCTCTTTGGGAATCAGAGGTGCTACCAGCAAAACTGCAGGCTAAAATCAGTTGTGTCCCCCAGGAATGAAGTCCAGCAGGAGTTTTCTATTCCAGAATCTCATTTGGAATAGTTGTAAATAGATCTTACAGGACAAAGTTTCTGCTTCTAGACTGTCAGAGGTTGGGGGAAGTTTGACTCTTCCAGTATTTAAGGAAATCAAAGAATAGCAGCTTCTTAATTATATCAAGTAGGTAAATTCTTTTTTTTTTTTTTTTTTTTGGTTTTTGGGTCATAGCCGGCAGCACTCAGGGGTTACTCCTGGCTCTATGCTCAGAAATCGCTCCTGGCAGGTTTGGGGACCATATGAGATGCTGGGACTTGAACCACCGTCCCTCTGCATGCAAGGCAAATGCCCTACCTCCATGCTATCTCTACGGCCCCCTCAAGCAGGCAAATTCTTAAAGAATTCAGATCTGAGTGTCCTCTGTCAAAAGTTATTCAAGTTGGGCCCGGAGAGATAGCACAGTGGCGTTTGCCTTGCAAGCGCCGATCCAGGACCAAAGGTGGTTGGTTCGAATCCCGGTGTCCCATATGGTCCCCCGTGCCTGCCAGGAGCTATTTCTGAGCAGACAGCCAGGAGTAACCCCTGAGCATCGCCGGGTGTGGCCCTCCCAAAAAAAAATTAAAAATAAAAAAGAAGTCCTGAGCACTGCCAGTATGTTGCTCCTCTACCAAAAAAACAAACAAGCAAAAACAAAACAAACAAAAAAAAAAGTTATTCAAGTTTATGGGCCAGAGCAATAGCACAGTGATAGGGCATTTGCCTTGCACGAAGCTGACCCAGGACGACTTGGGTTCGATTCCTGGCATCCCATGTGATCCCCGAACTTGCCACGAATGATTTCTGAGAGCTGCTAGGTGTGGCCCAAAACCAAAAAAGAAAAAAAAAGTTATTAACGTTTGTAAAAAAAAATAATAATAAGGGGGAGGGGGAGAAAGGTACAGAGGGACAGTGTAGCGAGGAAGACTGATCAACCTGAATTCAGTCCCTGGGAGATAGTCCTTATGATCTTCCTGAGCACAGCTAGAAATGATCCTCTAGCTCGAAGGAGGTGTGAGAAGGAGAAAAGGAAGATTTTGCTGCAAAAGTGAGAAGAAATCAATACTCCTTCTGAAAGAACACGCCAAGTTTTGGCAGCTGATTTAGACAAATAGTTTGAAACCCACCTGTGCTGTTATGAGATTTCAGGAGCCCTATATGCCTCAAGTAAAACTTAATGAGAGATAATGCCTGCAGACATTCTGTTTCAGAAGTTCCTTTGATATGGTAGGCAGAAGAGAAGAGAGGTATTCAACCATCATTTAACAGATCAACTCAATTTCTTTTCTTTTTATGGCTTTCTGAGAGATTTTTAATAATTGACAGTTTGCAAACAATGCTAAAAATAAAGCAATTCTGAGATAGGTAGGCCAGAGAGGTACCCAGGATAGGGAGAAAAGTTTTAACTCCTTCAAGATTCTACAATACAAAGACTTATTAGAGTCATTGAACATTGAGGAATACTAAACAATGAAGCCAAAATAAGATATAATGCTAGGGCCCGGAGAAATAGCACAGCGGTGTTTGCCTTGCAAGCAGCTGATCCAGGACCTAAGGTGGTAGGTTCGAATCCCGGTGTCCCAAATGGTCCCACGTGCCTGCCAGGAGCTATTTCTGAGCAGACAGCCAGGAGTAACCCCTGAGCACTGCTGGGTGTGGCCCAAAAACAAAAAAACAATAAAAAAAAAAAAAAGATATAATGCTTGTGTGGTTCTTTGTGACTATCCAGAAAAGTACACTACTGACTCTGCTCTAGGAATTCACTTTCAAAGGTTATTCAGGGCTAGGGAAATGGCTTAAAAAATTGGACTGCATGCTTCACGCACAGGAGTCAAGGGCTCAATCCCTGGTCTCAGATGATCCCCCATCCATCATTGGGAACAACTTTCAACAACCTCTGGAGAAAACGGAGTAGGACAACCTTGTGATACTCCCAGCTCATAGTTCAGAGGTCTCAAACTCAATTTACCTGGGGGCCGCAGGAGGCAAAGTTGGGGTGAGGCAGGCTGCATAAGGGATTTCGCTTACCGAATATTTGCAATAAAAAATTGTATTAGTGGGGCCGGGTGGTGGCGCTGGAGGTAAGGTGCCTGCCTTGCCTGCGCTAGCCTAGGACGGACCGCGGTTCGATCCCCCGGCGTCCCATATGGTCACCCAAGAAGCCAGGAGCAACTTCTGAGCGCATAGCCAGGAGTAACCCTGAGCGTCACAGGGTGTGGCCCAAAAACCAAAAAAAAAAAAAAAAATTGTATTAGTAAGAAAAAAAATAGCAAAATATCGCATTAAACATTTGCATACCCTGAACGAAACTGCTTGGGGTATGCGAATGTTTAATGTGATTTTTTTCTTACTAATGCAATTTTTATTTACCGAATAATCGCGAATACTGCGATATTTGAAGGCTGGCCGTGGGCCACAAAATGTTGTACGGAGGACCGCAAATGGCCCATGGGCCTCGAGTTTGAGACCCCTGTCATAGATGGATAGCTCTCTCCAGCCTCTCCTAAGCATTGCAAGGTTTAGTCCTAAACCATAATGAAACAAACCAAACCCACTCAAAAAGGCTATTCAAAGCTTTATAATATCAAAACTGTATCAATAAGTAATGATTTCATTCAATCCCATTCATGGTGGAATAGGAAGCTTTTAAAAATAATTTATTGTTGAACTCAGACCTCCATCTAACCCCATGCACAAACGTCAAATCCAAACGAAATTAAAGACCTTGATATCAGTCCTAAAACCATAAGGTATATAGAATATCACGTAGGTAAAACACTCCATGGCACTGAGACTAAAGTATCTCAAGGAGAAAACAGCATTCTCCAAACAAGTGGAAGCAGAGATAAACAGATGGGACTATATTAAGCTGAAAAGCTTCTGCACCTCAAAGGAAATACCTAGGATACAAAAGGCACCCACAGAATAGGAGAAACTATTCACCCAACACCCACCAGATAAGGGGCTAATATTGAAAATATACAAGGTACTGACAGAACATAACAAAAAAAAAATCTAACCCCGTCAAAAAATGGGGAGAAGAAATGAACAGACAAATCCTCAAAGAAGAAATATAAATGGCCAAAAGGCACATGAAAAACTGCTCCACATCACTAATCATCAGGGAGATGCAAATCAAAACAACAATGAGGTACCATCTCACACTACAGAGACTGGCACACATCACAAAGAACAAGAACAATCAGAGCTGGCAGGGATGTGGGGAGAAAGAAACTCTCATTCACTGTTGGTGGGAATGCAATATAGTCCAGCCTCTATGGAAAACAATATGGAGATTCCTATAAAAACTGGAAATTGGGGCTGGAGAGATAGCATGGAGGTAAGATGTTTGCCTTGCATGGATAAGGACGGTGGTTCAAATCCCAGCATCCCATATGGTCCCCCAAGCCTGCCAGGAACGATTTCTATGCGTAGAGCCAGGAGTAACCCCTGAGCGCTGCTCAGGGTGTGACCCAAAACAACAACAACAACAAAAATTGAGCTCCCATATGATCCAGCTATAACACTCCTAGGACTATACCCTAGGAACACAAAAATACAAAACAAAAATCCCTTCCTCACACCTACATTCATCGCAGCACTGTTTATAATAGCCAGACTCTGGAAACAACCAAGATGCCCTTCAATAGATGAATGGCTAAAGAAACAAAACCCACTTAAAATTTGAGGTTAACTTAAGCTAATATGCATGTACAAGGAAATGTAAAAAATACTATGCCTCTAATGTTTAAGGAGTTACGTAAGTTTTATGGCTTTAGATTGCCTTGTGTGCTGTTAAGAAATATTATAATGTGTTACAATCTGGGGACTTGAGGGACAAAGTAATTGTACATGGATTCTGTTTTATTTATCTAATATTCTTTGGCTGAAAGTTCAAAGTTAAGATATCAGCAAGGGGACTTCTCCTGAGAATATGTTATGGATAATTGTCCTTCCACTGTAACTTTACCTTGTTCTCTTTTTTGCATCTTTGTTCTCATAATTAAAAATAAAAATTTAAAAAAAAAAGAAACAGTAGTACATATACAATATGGAATACTATATAGTTGTCAGGAGAGATGAAGTCATGAAATTTTCCTATACATGGATGTACATAGGATCTATTATGCTGAGTGAAATTAGTCAGAGGGAGAAAGATAGACACAGAATAGTCTCACTCATCTATGGGTTTTAGGAAAAATAAAAGACAGTATTGTAATAATGCCCAGACAATATGGATAAGGGCTGGAAGGACTGGCTCATGATATGAAGCTTGCCACAAAGAGTGTTGAGTACAGTTAGAGAAATAACTACCGTATTTTCCGGCGTATAAGATGACCCCCTAATTTTACAGTTAAAACATAGGTTTAGGCCTATATTCACTGTACAAAACAGAACGTTCCTGTGCTGCAACTGTATGTACCAAGTGAGCCAATCACAACAAGCAAAGGTTCAGAGGTTATACTGTAATAGACTTCCTCTCTGACTCTGGCCAATCTGAGCAGGCTTTTTACAGTGTAAATTCATTACAGAACATTGTCTAATTTGCATGCATAAAAAGCCTGGTTGGATTGGCTGAGTTAGAGAGGTGGTCCGAGCAACCTTGCAGTGATTGGTGCAGGATCGAGTTGGAAAATTTGTTTTATGGCAATATCCAGACGATTTTCATTTAGCGGCATATAGAAACAGTTTTCGAAATATACTCAGCGTATAAGACGAACCCTGATTTTCGGTTGACTTTATTTGTTTCAAAAGTCGTCTTATACGCCGGAAAATATGGTACACTGACAACTATGGTGACAATGTCAATGAGTGAGAGAAATAGAATGCCTGTCTTGAATAAGGACGGGGGGGGGGGGGGGTATTGGGGACACTGGTGATGAGAATGTTGTACTGGTGAAGGGGATGTTCTTTATATGACTGAAACCCAAGTACGATCATGGCTATAATCAAGGTGCTTAAATAAACATATTATTATTATTATTTTTTTTTTTTTTTTTTTTTTGTGGTTTTTGGGTCACACCCGGCAGTGCTCAGGGGTTATTCCTGGCTCCAGGCTCAGAAATTGCTCCTGGCAGGCACGGGAGGACCATATATGGGACGCCGGGATTCGAACCGATGACCTCCTGCATGAGAGGCAAACGCCTTACCTCCATGCTATCTCTCCGGCCCATAAACATATTATTTTAAAAAAATTTTTTTAAATAGGGTCCAGAGAGGTAGGGCATTTGCCTTGCACATGGCTGACCCAGGATGAACCTGGGTTTGATCCCTGGCATTCCATATGGTCCCCTGAGCCAGGAGCAATTTCTGAGAACAGAGCCAGGAGTAACTCATGAGCGTCACCAGGTGTGGCCTAAAAAGAAACAAAAAAAATTACTGTTGGGGACCCAGAGATATTACAGTGGGTAGAGCATTACCCTTTCATGTAGCTGACCTGAGTCTGATCACCAGCACCCTGGGACCTCATATCGTCTCCTGAGCCTGACAGGAGTGATCTCTGAGCTCAAAGCCAGGAGTAAGGCCTGTGCCCTACCAGATGTGGCACCAAAACAAAAAATGAATAAATACACTTGTTTATTAAGGCACTGTGATTTATAAAAGTACTCATAGTTCAAGTTCAGGAATACAATGTTCCAACAACCCTACCAAAGTTGACTTCTCTTCACCAATGTCTTCAGGCTCCCTCTCACCCTCAACTTGCCTCCTTAACAGTACTTTTTTAAGTTTGGTTATATTTGAATCTTAGGCTTTCTGTGCTGTTGGTTTTGTGGTTTAGATATACAGATATACCATACATCTACACCACAGATGTGTCCACGGCCCCTGACTCCTGCCCATTATTTTCTGTCTATATCTTCTATCTCAATTTCTTTACCTCCTGCTCTCTGTATCTATAATTTCTATAATAAAGACCAGAGTAACCTAAGTATTCCTATTTTGATACTTTATTCTGTTACTCTACATACCACATATAAGCGAGATTATGGAACATGCAGCTTTAAAATAGAGAGGTACCAGAGAGTAGTTCAGGAGCTAAGGTGTTTGCCTTACATGTAGTCAATCTCAGTTACATCTCCCATACCACAAATGTTTCCCTGAGTACTACCTGAACAAATAGCCCCTGATCACTTATAGGTGTACCACAAAAGTACAAAATAAAATAAAATAGAGATAAACAGATTAACAGCTAATGTGACATGGAGAAAGCTCAAAGGGACAGAGAATATGCCTTTCCACTGTGATATCCATTTTGATCTCAGGCACTGCTTGGCCTCCTCAGGGTGCAGTCCAGGTGGCTCTTGGCACAACTAGGATTGAGCTGTCACATGCGCACCAGACTGGCAGTTTCCTCCCTAGAATTTCTGAGTGTAGCTTTTTTTTGGGGGGGTGGGGGGACACACCTGGCAATGCTCAGCAGTTACTCCTGGCTCCTGGCTAAAGAGACCATATGGGATGCTGGGAATCAAACCTGCATCCATCCTGGGTCAGCCTAATGCAGGCAAATGCCCTACCACTGTGCTACCACTCCAGCCCCTGAGTGTAGCCATTATTAAAAAAGAAACAGGTGTAGTTAAAGCAAGTATGCCATGGAAGTTGATAAAGCTAACACAATGAAGGTTATTAGATCCCCACCAAGGAATCAGCTGTTCCAGTCCTTAGAAACTCTAGAAAGGTCATTTCTTTATTAACAGTCCTTCCAAATTAATATTCAGTTGGCTGGCCAGTTTGTCAACTATTACTAAAACCTATACAAACTATTTTAAACTATCAGTTTTTGTTGATACTTACTCTTTTTTCTTGGGAGGGGGGTCACAACCAGCAGCGCTCAGGGGTTACTCCTGGCTCTATGCTCAGAAATCACTCCTGGCAGGCTCGGGGGACTATATGGGATGCCAGAATTCAAACCAATGACCTTCTGCATGCAAGGAAAACGCTTTACCTCCATGCTATCTCTCCAGCCCCGATACTTACTCTTTTATATTTCATTCCATAAATAATTTAGGGCAACCTAAGGCAAACTCATAATAAAATTAGATTAAAGAAGATTAAGACTAAGAAAAAGAGAAATACAAATATGGCAATCCTGTGGGTTAACAGTGTGCCATCAATGAAGTTAAAATCTGCCTGATTTCCTGGTAGTCAGAGCAAGAAAGGAAATGCTAACAATTGTATAGCTGTTGAAACAAACAAAAACAAGCACTCCTAGCACACAAAGTCCAGAGATGTAGCTCAAATAGTAGAGCTTGCAAGTACATGAACTTGTATGAATGAGCCCTGGGCTTGATAGCAGACACTGTTGTCCCGAAAATCACTCTGTGTAGCTCCCTAAAACTGCAAAAGCAGTAGATTGTATACCAAGAGTACATGATTATTAAAGATACTATTTACTGAGCCTTATTACTTGTCAGGAAATGGAGAAGAGAGGACCAAATATGTGGCCAAAAGCAAAGAAACAGAAAAAGGCCTTCCTAGGGCCCAGAGTGAGAAAGTACAGCGAGTAGAGTTTTTGCTTATACAGCCAATCAGGTTCTGATCCCTGGCATCTCATAGGTCCTGAGCCCTGCTAGAAGTCATTCTTAAGCACAGTCAGCAGTAAGCCCTAAGCATTTAGTGTGGTTCAAAAATTAAACAAACAAACAAACAAATAGATAAATAAAAAATAAAAGTTGCTGTTGTTGTTGGGTCAGAACCTGAAATTAAACCTGGGTTGTAGGACCAGAGTGGTGGTGCAAGGGGTAAGGCATCTATCTATCTATCTATCTATCTATCTATCTATCTATCTATCTATCTATCTATCTATCTATCTATCATCTATCTATCTATCTATCTATCTATCTATCTATCTATCTATCTATCTATCTATCTATCTACCTTGCCTAGCTAGCCTAGGATAGACTGTGGTTGGATCCCCTGGCGTCCCATGTGATCCCTCAAACAAGGAGTGATTTCTGAAAGGATAACCAGGAGTAGTAGCCCCTGAGCATCACCGGGTGTGGCCCAAAACCAAACCAAAACAAAACAAAAGAAAACAAAAAACTGGGCTGTGCATATGCAAGGCAACCTCATATGATTCCCCAAGCCAGGAGTGATCTGTGAGACAGAGCCAGGAGTAAGTCACTGGGCACACCACCAAATGTGTACATTACAGTTTTATGTAAATTTTAACTCAACTTAAAAACAAACAGGTTTTTGCGATCTCAGCCCAGATACATAGAAGCCACTGGAATCAATATCAGAAATACTGTAGGAATAATACCAGTGAGGTAGTAAAGATTTGGGTGCTGCTCAGATTCCTTTCAGGACTAAAGCACTCAGGCCTCAGCAAATCCCTCTCCCAGACTTCCTCTCAGCTGAAGGAATGTCTCCCAATATCACTTTGCCTTCCTGTGGGGTAACTCATTCACTCACTGGTTGGTGGAGTTTGGAAGAGAGTAAAAAGATTCACTGCTTCCATTTGACAAGGGACTACTCCAAAGGCTAATTCAGCTTCAGAGTTCTTTTAGAAATAACTGAGGCTGCAGAGAAGTTTGACTTACCTTTGTCTAATCTTGCTCTCCTATAAGTTCCCCCACCTCCAGTACTAACTAAGAGCATTCACTAAGTATTTCTTAGAGGATAAAATTCTCCATCTTAAATTTTGTTTCCTGGAGTTTCTAAACACTTGAGAAATAGAAAGAATTAAAATTCTTTTTTGGAGGAGCACATTTTGTGGTCCTTGGGGACAACTCAGGGAACAGGGCTCAGGGTTGCTCCTAAATTCTGTCTGGCTGAGGAGGACCTTACGGTATTAGGAATCAAATCCAGGACTGCTAAATGCTAAGCATGTGCTGGAATCAGATTTTTTTATTGTTTTGTTTGTTTGTTTGTTTGTTTTGGAGCCACTCCCTGGGTGCTCAAAGGCATTCTTAGTTCTATACTCAGGACTGAACCTTGGCATCTTACCTTTGTCTGGACCCAAGAATAAATTTGAGTGCTCTACCCACAGTATTCCCTCTCTCTCTTTAATAAGCTTGAGATTTCAGGTGACAATATCCAATAAGAGATAAGAAATGCAGGCTAAAGCTCAGAAAAAAGAACTAAGCAGGAAAGAGATTTAAGAATCACAGTTGAAACCATGAGATTTTATAGTGTACCAGGGTGGAAAGGATTGAAGAAAAGAATGACAAGTTTATCTTAGAGCTGACATTTAGGATGGTGAATGAGAGAAGAAATCCAAGAAACTGGGGGGCGGGGGGGGGGGGAGGGAGAGAGGGAGAGAGGGAGAGAGGGAGGGAGAGAGAGAGAGAGAGAGAGAGAGAGAGGGAGAGAGGGAGAGGGAGAGAGGGAGAGGGAGAGAGAGAGAGAGAGAGAGAGAGAGAGAGAGAGAGAGAGAGAGAGAGAGAGAGAGAGAGAGAGAGAGAGAGAGAGAGCTGAAAGAATACAGTAATACTACTGAAAGTATTCAGGAAAGTTTGTAGTCAACAAAAGCAAACACATTTCAAAAAGCTGAAAATTAGGCATGTAACAAATACTTAGTAAATTGTTGTTAGCTGAACAGAGCGAATACATGGCATGCAAGATGCTCAGATTTTGTTGGATTATTTGTCTTTAGTTTTCTGACCTAAAACAGTAGACACAGATTTACCACAATGTCCTGATGCAAACCCACTATTAGGGTTTAAGTCAAGAAAGCTAAAATGGTATGTGTCATATACATACATATATATACCTACTAAGGTGAGCTAAGACCAAATTCAGCTACTTGAGCAATTTGAAAATTATTTTGTTTTTGTTTTTAGTTTATACCCAGAGGTGCTCAAAGCTTGTCCCTGGCTCTGCATTCAAGGATCATTCATAGTGGTACTCAGGGAACCCATTGGGGTGCTGGAGACTGACCTTGCATTGGCCATGTACAAGGCAACCCCACCTGCTGGACTATCAGTCTGGCCCAAAATTTCTTTCTAAAGGTTTCTTTTTGGAAAAAAAAAAAAAAGACTTAAAAAAAAGATTTTCTGAACAAACAGAAGAATGATCAACCTTACAGAACAAAATCAAGGTCATGGTAATTCACATGGATATTTAATTCCAACACACTTTGGTGGGGGCATGATCAGACCATAGATATAAAAAACAGAAAAGTTAATAATATGGACACTAGCAATATCATCACTGCTTCAAACACAAACAAATGCTCCTGTACCATAAAACCTTAAACAACATGCCACATCAACAGGTGTTATTTGACCTTTTATCCTTAGATAGAGTAAACAAAAATTTAGCTCCCATAAATAGGAGAAAACTATTTTCTGCTTCTGCATCTAGCCCAGTTAGGCAGTATTCTTCAATGACTCACTGACTTTCCCTGTTTTCCTTTAGGTGTTCCCAGGGGATCCCCATATCTACTTCTCTTGTTCCAGTTTCTCCTGCCCAATTCACAAAGACCAGTGCAAAAAGTATTGCAGACACCCCAAGACTCAATGTGGCTATATTTTCCACAGAGATATGAAAACCTAGTGGCGTTCCAAAATTCAGCACCAATTTCAAATCTGATCAGCATTTCTGAAAGTCATAGTTGCCATACAGCTGAATAAAATATTTTTTCATAAATTTAACGCCAGCATGTCTGTATTTGGAAACTTTGAAAATACATGTTGTATGGTTTACTGCACTGGAAAAGGTGCCAACAGAGTTTCAAAGGAAGGGAAGTGTATAACTGTTTCCTTTCAAATGCATTTTCCAATGGGATCCATTCAGGGAAAAGGCTGGAACTAACTAAAACATTATTAAAAACTGTTATGGAAAGAGACAGGGAGATGGAAAAAGATAGACCCAAAAAAGTGAAACATATAACTAAGAGTGAAACAGACATACAGGGAAAAAGAAATGGGATCTGGGCAGAAAGACAGGTTGGGCAGGGAAATAGAGTGAGATGGAGTTTTGTCTGGCAGTTGCTGCTCGTGGTCTCATATTGTAGCAGATCGATTGATCAGGGGGTGCAGTGCTGCTGGCCCAGTGGCACAAAACAAACCACAGAGTTGGCTTTTGGTTCAGTACTTGTGAACTGCTGACCTTTGGTTTTTAACCAAAAATATTCTTTGGGAAACAGTAATACCAGGTTCAGCTCAATCAGCCAAGCAAAAACAAGAACTATAACCTGAAGTAACACCCTACTCAGTTACATCAAGCACCAACCCTTCACAGACAACTGGGATGTTTGTGAACCTGAAACCACACCCACTGAAAATGAACTCCAGGTTCTGACTCAATCAATTAAGTAATGATAACCAGAAATACTAAAACAAGTGACATGATATTTCAAAGCTGGCTTTACCAGGACCTACTTGAGCAGGAAGGCCAGTTCTTTGTCACAGAGCCAGAGATACAGCAATTTTGAGGTCACATGTGTGATTCTAGCGGAATATGCATGCAATGCTTAGGACAGGGTTTGTGCTGACTTTAAAAACCATTACATTTATAGCTAAGAATTGACAATTTGTTGTGTGTTACTTTTAAATGTTTTGCTAAAATCTTCTAGGCTAAGTTGATGCTAAAATTAACTGACTAGGTGGGGAAGGAAAGATAGTACATCGGGTAGGTTGGTAGGTTCAATCTCCAGCATCACAGATGGTCCCCTGATCCTCACCAAGAGAGCTCACTTAGTGAAGAACTAGGAGTATGCCCTAAGCAACACTAGGTATGGTCCAAAAAAAAAAAAAATTTTTTTTTTCAAGAAAAAAAAATTTTACTGACTAAATTCTGTTTTTAACTAGTTGAGTGAAAGGGTGTTATGTTCATTTATAAAACTGGGCCTGCTCCTGGGAAAACTGGACATTATTTCAGGTTAAGCTATAGATGCTCCTAGGTCAGTCAGTATTCTAAAATCTTAGCTCAGAAGAATCTTTATAAAAAGTCAGTACTGCTCTTGATTAGTGCCAAAACACTTTCTTTTTCAACTCCTCCAATGGAGAAGTAAACAAACCAACTAAGCTAACTGCAAAAACTAACAAGAAAGATTGAGCTGACAATAAGGATTCTTGAGAAGCTAAGAATTCCAGGCAGCAGCTTCAGGGGAAAGGGAGCTGTGCCACAGATGGAGCTGCTGAGGCCGATCCTCGGGCTTCTCAGTGCTAGGCCCCAATGCCTCAGCCAGCCTCAGTCGAGTGGAGAGTAGGCAGACCTTTGTGCAAGTTTGCTGTGTTCCAGGACATCATTCTTGAGGGTGTAAGAACCATGGGCTGTAGCACACATGTTGAGGGATGAGGGGAAAAAATAAACAGAGAGACAAAAGAATGAGGATGCACTGCCAATTTCAATTGTGCAGCTTTTATTTTTAAATGCTTATCAAGCTGAGAGAGAGAGCAGAGTTCTTGGAAAATAAGGTTTCCTTTATTCCAATGCCAGGGTAAAACACCCTCAAGGACGGGCACTGAACAGACTGTAACAAGGAACATGGTTCTGCATCTTCCTAGCAGCACAGTCCACCATAGATCCCATGGCAGGACCTGATCTGATTTCAACTCAGCTGAGAATTCAAAATAACAAGCCCACTGCCTTTGGTAAAAACTGCTCTTTTAAAACATTTTATTAAATCTCCAAACTAGCTATTTTAGAATTACAGCCCATTACCTACAAACTCTCTTCACTAATAAAATAAAAATTTTAAAGCCCAATTACTACTTTTACTGAATTAAACTGCCTGGGGATCCAGTACAGGAAGCCGAAGACTCAACCAACTTTCAACAAGGGGATGATAGCAAGAATGGAGGAGGACCTCGAGTCACCAGCAGGATAGAACATGAGTTCCAGAGACAAATTTCAGAGTACATGCTCAAGAAGAAATAAAAAGGCACTAATGGGGTTAGAGAGATAGTATAGTTGGTAGGGTGTTTGGCTTGCATTTGGCTGACCCAGGTTCAATCACCAGCACCATTATATAGTCCCCAGAGCCTGCCAGGAATAATTCCTTGAATTTAAGAGTCAGGAATAAGCACTAAGCATCACTGGGGGTGTGGCCCAAACTCAAAAAAAAAAAAAAAAAAAGTAAAGAGGCACTCAGTGCTGTTTTTGTTCCTCAGAGCACTGTGAGAATCTATGCCATTGTGGCATTTTGGGAGGCAAGTCATGAGTTGCAGAGGCCTATGCTATCCCAGCTCCGGCTCAGCAGAAGAAAAGGACTATAGTCCAAGACAGATGAATCCTGGCTAGACATTCGAAGGGAGCCTTGGGAGTCTGACCATTAAGGAAACAAATTGTCCTTCCCACCTTTTTCACTCTTATTGTTCCACCCAATCCAGACCCCAATAACAAAAAGCAAACAATAATAACAAATGCAAGACAAATACAACAAAAAATTGCATAAGAGCTGTATCTGAGGGCCAGGGCGAGGCCGATACTTTTGGGTTGTGCCCTGCTCCTGATGCCAGAACATTAATTACAAAGCTGGAAACGATTCTCACACACTGAGCCAATCAGCCCCTCATCCAGGATTGATGCTGAGAAGTTTGACAGAAAACTCTGACACTCTAATTTATTTTTTAAAATAAATTGAACAAGGGACCGGAGAGATAGTATAGCAGTAGGGTGTTTGTCTTGCACGAAGCTGACTGAGGACGGATGGTGGTTTGAATTCCAGCAACCCATATGGTCCCACGTGCCTGCCAGGAGCAATTTCTGAGCGCAGAACCAGAGTAACCCCTGAGCACCAACAGGTGTGACCCCCCCCCCCAAAAAAAAAAACACCAAAAAAAAAATAATAAAATAAATTGAACAAGTGAGTTCAACTTTAGACAGAAATAGAGACAAAACATTACTACTATTCTTAATGGTATGCAAAGAACCCTCCCAGGAAAATTCCATATATTCCTTCAACTTGAAAACAATTTCTCCTCCAGAGAACGATGAAAATCAACCTTGCCAAGGTGTCTCTTTTTAAAAGCATCCCAATAAAAAAAAATTTTGCTGTGGCAGATGAGACAAACCTGTGGTGGTCATGTCACCCTTTTGGGGATGACTAGACAGAGCATTTCATGGAATAGAAGTCTGCACTTACTCTGCACACATGCCACATGTCTAACCCTAAAGAGTTAGGAGTGTTAGGGAAAAAATTCTAGCAAATGCTGTGATACCAAAGCCACAACTCCATGGGCCCCTGGAGCCTCTCAAAGTAAGCTGCCAGCTAGGGAGCTAACACTAGCTTTGGATAAAATGCAGCTCTGGTAGAGTAATTAATTTTTTTTCTTAACCAGGATTACATTAATTTTCAAGAACTAATGGAGTCCAGCTGTAATGAGAAGAGTTGCTGCCGATGCACAAAGGCACTTGTGCGTACAACATTATAAACATACACATATACACATACAGACCTATAAAAAGGATCCACTATAAGAGGATATTTTTAGTTTCTACAATGCTGCACTAAAAATACAACCCCGGCTGATACATCACAGCAGAACTATTCTTTCTGTGTCCCTTCAGGAACAGTTTAAAACATTTATTTTTGTTTCCTTTAGCGATGGTCAGAGTAGAGAGAGAAAATAGCAACTCATTGATAAGAGGAAACGAGAGAGACATGAAAAATTGAAAACTACCTAAAAACTCATGGAGAGGTTTATTTTATTAGTTCTTAATAAATATCTTGCAGATTTCCTCAGGAAATACACCAGATCACATGTAAAATAGTTTGATACTGATGTCAACTGCATCAACATATGAAGTCTATTAGGGTGAAGCCGCAGCAGGGTGATCAGCGTGCTGAAAAACTCCACAGTACTTGGGGGGAGGGATCTCACGGCCTTCCAAATTCTTCGAGAGGTAAAAAAGTCAGCCAAGACGCAGAGAGAGAGAAAGAGAAAAAAAGAAAGATCCCACATCCTGCTTTCAGCTGCCAGCAATGTGAAGTGCCCAGAGATTAATTCTACGTCTGGCCTAGAAATGTGACTTTAAAGCATGGGGGGAGCACTGAGGAGGAAAGAGGAAAGAGAAGGCAGGCTAACTGAGGCTGGCAGCAGGCCACTAACCCCCTCCCAAGCCATGTTTCAATGTAGACAGAAGTAAACCCCAATAGACAGCAGTACCTCAGCCTGCCAGGACCTTACACCAGCTGCAGTGCATCTCGCTCTCTCCTCTCAGCCTCAAGTGCAGATGTTCCCTACAGCATCACTTCCGAAAGACTTTCGTTTAAAGAAATAGCACACATATGTAGAAGAATTTCCACCACTTCCAAAAGGACTTTCCTTGCCTTAAAGGGTTTCAAAGCAGGGGCAAAATTCTGATAGCAGATCCACAATGGCTGAATGCTATTCCATTCTCCCTCGAGAAGCAGCATACAGGGCGTAAAAGACTACTTAACTAATTAGAATTTCTTTATAATTTTAACTTCCTATTATCTTCATAGATAAGGAAAAGGGAGGAGGGATAAATTTTAGGCTGGGGTGTGTGTCCCACTCCGTAGTCATCAGGAAACCATGTGGTACTGGGGATGATATCTAGGCCTCTTACATGCAAAACGTGTTTCAGCCCATTAAGCTAACTCTCTGGTTCTGGTAACTTTTACATATAATGTAAAAATTTACTCACAAGGGCCTAAGCGATAGCACAGCAGGTAAGACATTTGCCTGGCATGCAACTGACCCAAGTTCGTTCCCCAGCAACCCATATGGTCCCCCAAGCTTGCCAGGAGTAATTTCTGAATGGAGAGCCAGGCGTAACACGAGTGCCACTGGATGTGGCCCAAACAAACAAGCAAGCAAAAATTTACTCTCACAGCACGTTATCATTTAATTTGATTAAGTTTGGTTTCTCACATCTCAGCAATCAAAAAAAAAAAAATCACCTAGCAAGTGATGCTAGGAAAGAAAATAAATTTGCACAGGCTGGTTGGTAATACAGTGGGTAGGGCATTTGCCTTGTATGCAGCCAACCCAGGTTTGATCTCTGGCATCCCATATAGTTCCCTGAGCCCTCAAGGAATAAGTCCTGAGCACCACTGTATGTAGCCCCTTCAAATAAAAAGAAAATAAATTTGCATAAAATCATACCTAGTAGAAAGACCTTTTAAATTTAAATTTAAAATTTAAAAGAGCAGTGAAATAAATTACATAAAATGAGAAATGGCATATTCTTATTTTAAAAACAAATTTTGTACATTAAGTAAAAACTTGGGACTAGGGATACAATTCAGTGGTAGGGCGCATACTTTGCATGTATAAGACCCTGGGTTCAAATAACTGGCATCAAAAACAAAACAAAACAAGCCCAAACTATACACATAAAAAAATCAAATGAGGACAAAAAAAAAAAATCAAATGAGCTGAGGACATAGTACAGAAGAGAAATTAGGGGCACATTCAAAGCATGAAGATGGACCTCAGGGTTTTGTTGTTGTTGTTGTTTTTAATTTAAATAATAACCCCACACCCAGCTGCACTCGGGGTTACTCCTGCACTCAGAAATTATTCCTGGCAAGGGGCTAGATTGGTGGCTCAAGTGGTAAGGTGTCTTCCTTGCCCGAGCTAACCTAGGATAGACCACGGTTAGATCCCCCGGCGTCTCATATAGTTCCCCAAGCCAGGAGCGATTTCTGAGCACAGAACCAGGAGTAACCCCTGAGCATCACCAGGTGTGGCCCAAAAAACAAAAAAATAAATAAAATAAAAATATTCCTGGCAGGATTGGGGAACCATATGGGATGCCAGAAATTGAACGTGGGTCTATCTCCTGTCAGCTGCATGCAAGGCAAATGCCCTATTGCTCTGCTCTCTCTCCAACCCAACCTCAGTTTGAGCTCTGTTACCATATAACCCCTGAGCCTGAGTGTCATCCCAATGGTCCCCAAGAACAGCTGACTGTGGCAATGGTTGTTCCTAAGCACCACTCGGAATAGCTCGAGTGATCCCCAAGAATACAAAACCAAAAGAGCACCAGATACTTGAGCCCTGGCACCAGTCCAGTTGAAGGTAGCTAAAAGTGTCTGAGCCATGTTTGGGAGGCCCAACTAAAACAAAAAAATTAAAGGCAAATAAGAAAATTATCAATAAGGGGCCAGAGAAATGACATAAAGGTAAAGTGTTTTGCCTTGCATGCAGAAGTACAGTGGTTCGAATCCTAGCATCCCATATGGTAGCCCCGCCCGCCTACCAGGAGCAATTTCTGAGCGTACAGCCAGGAGTAACCCCTGAGCTCTGCCAGGTGTGATGCCCCCCCAAAAAAAAGAAAATTATCAATAAGAGGTCAGAATGATAGTACAGTGGACAGGGCACTTGTCTTTTAAGTGATAGACAGATTTGATCACCAGTACCCCAAAAGGTCTCTGAAGCCCACTGGGAATGATCCCTGAGCACAGAGCCAGGAGTAAGCCCTGATCACCACCAGGTATATCTCAAAAAATCAAAAAGAAAAGAATATGATTGATAAATATACAATGGACTTATTATAATGATTTAGTAAACTAATTCGAACAATTAAAAAAGAAGTAGAAACCACCCCCCACCACCACCACCACCCCCAAAAAAAGTAGAAATCAAGCTAAACATATCAGATTGTTAATAAAGCAAAAGAAAAGATGTTCACTCTTTTGTCGGTAAGCAAAACTTGAGGACCCTGGAAAAGAGCTCTAGGGGCTGTAATGCAAGTCAACATTCTTTTTTTTTTTTTTTTTTTTTTTTTTGGTGTTTGGGCCACACCCGGTAGCGCTCAGGAGTTACTCCTGGCTATCTTCTCAGAAATCGATCCTGGCAGGCACAGGGTACAATATGGGACAGCAGGATTCAAACCAACTACCTTAGGTCCTGCTTAGGCTGCTTACAAGGCAAACGCCACTGTGCTATCTCTCCAACCCCAGTCAGCATTCTTGATGCTCTGAATTCTATCTACCTACAGGATTGAAGTATTACCTGACCCTCACGTTATACCAGGTACTGATGGGCGTGGCTCAGATAGGTTTGAGCCCAAAAAACAGCATATTACCAGCCCAGTTCTAAACCTTTAGGACTATACCACTTGGCTGAGTTATCACTTAGGCGCTCAGGCCTCTTGGGAGGCTCTCCATAAAAAAAGAAAACATAGTAACAAAGATATGCAATTTAAAAGGAGAGAGTGCCAGTAAGATACCTCACTGGACTGGAAAACATGCTTTGCATGTGGGAGGCTGGGTTCAAGCCCCAACAATGCATAGTCCTTTCCCAATCACTACTGGGAGTAACCTCAGCATAGAGCTAAGAGTAACCCTAAGCACCATTGTATGCGACCCAACAAAACAAAAATATAAATTAAAAAAGAGAAGACAAAGAGTTGGGCAAATGACTAAATACAGTCATACCATATGATCAAGCAATCACACTCTGATATTTTTCCAAATTAGTTGAAAACTAATCCATACTAATCCATACTATCCATACTAAAATCTGCATACAGATGTTTTACAGCAGCTTATTCATTACTGCCAAAAGTTAGACGCAACTGTGATATGCTTCAGTAGGCTGACAGATAAATAAACTTTGAACATTCACACAATGGAGTAACATTCAATGCAAAAATAAAGTGAGTTACTAAATCATGAAAAGCTGCACAAAAACTTTAAATGTTTTATTTTTTTGGGGGGTGTGGGGTGGGCCACACCTGGCAGCACTCAGGTTATTCCTGGCTCTGTGCTAGAAATCTCTCCTGGCAGGCTCAGGGGACCAAATGGACTGCTGAAATCTAGCCCAGGTCCATCCTGGGTCGACCGCATGCAAAGCAAACACCCTACCACTGTGCTATCACTCTGGCCCCCTAAATACATATTTCTAAGTGAAAAAGGCATATCTGAAAAGGCTAGTACATGACGATATGTACTAGATTCCAGATTCATGACATTCTGACTAGTGGATAGCCAGGGAAATGATTTAAGTGGTAGCACATAAATGGCCCTGCATGTGCTGAGACACTGAGTATAATCAAACTGTATCATCCCACCACCATGGCCCACACAACACCACACCAGAATGTGTGACCCTGAGGACCCTCCAGGACCACCATGACCAAAACAATAAATTAGGGAGCTATCAGAGGCTAGAGGGAGGAGAGAGATAAACTGAGAGTGCATAAAGGACTTTTTTAGGGTATAAAACTAATCTATATATTACAATGGGTTGATACATGCCATCAGACATCTATCAAACAATAGAATGTTCTTGGTCTTTATGGTTGTTGAGTCACACCTATCAGTGCCATATATATATATATATATTTAAATGCGACATAAATATAATGTATATATTACCTATCTACCCTGCCAGGAGTGATTTCTAAGCAGAGGCTTTTCCTCTATCATTTATTCAACATATATATGACTAACTACTTTGTGGAAAGAATTATAAAACAGTAAAAAAATAAATCTGAGCATTCTGAAACACAGCAGTTTAAGCTGGCACATTCTCTTAGAAAGTAATCCAGTTTAGGACCAGAGCGATGACACAAGCGGCAGGGTGTCTGTCTTGCACGCACTAACCTAGGATGGACCGCAGTTTGATCCTCCATGTACCATATGGTCCCCCCAAGCCAGGAGCGATTTCTGAGTGCATAGCCAGGAGTAACCCCTGAGCGTTACTGACCAGGTGTGGCCCAAAATACAAAAAAAAAGTAATACAGCTTGATGTAGCTCATTGGTAGAGTGTTTGCTTTGTATGTGTGAGGCCCTGGATTTGATCTTCTAAAAAGCAATAAAGAAAGCACATAGGCGTGCACGTGCACGCACACACATGTACACAGAGTAATTCAGCATCACACATCAAAAGAGTACCAGCTATGTTCAGAGCTTACTCATTGCTCTGCACTCAGAGATCATTGCTAGCAGTTCTGGGAAACCATATAAGATACCAGGTATCAAACCCAGGTTGGCCATTTGCAAAGTAAGCACCTTTAAGTACTGTACTATCTCTGACCCCAAACTTTTATTCTTGATAAACTAAGTTCAAAACATATTTACTGAGAATGAATTGTTCCAGATACTCACAGTATTAGTAACTGAAGGAGGTAAGGAAGTTCTAGACAGGAATGGCTTATCTGATAAAGATTATGGCTTTTACGGAATAAAATGCAAGCCAGTGAAGGAATATGAGCGGTGACATGATCTAATGTTTTTAGAAGAATCACTACTGGGCTGAAGAAATAAAGAGCAGGTAAGGTGACCATCTTGCTATGTCCATTCTAGGCTCAATCTCCAGCACTGTATATATAAGATCCTGAGCCCTGCCAACTGCTCCCTAAGCCAGCCACATGTGACCCATAAAACAAATCACTGCTTAACAAAAGAATGTATGTATGTATGTATGTATGTATGTATGTATGTATGTATGTATGTATGTATGTATGTATGTACTTGGGCAGGTGAGAAGAAAGTGAAACAAGATTATTTTAAAAGTTTTTATTCTGGGGCCGGGCGGTGGCGCTGGAGGTAAGGTGCCTGCCTTGCCTGCGCTAGCCTAGGACGGACCGCGGTTCGATCCCCCGGCGTCCCATATGGTCCCCCAAGAAGCCAGGAGCAACTTCTGAGCGCATAGCCAGGAGTAACCCCTGAGCGTCACAGGGTGTGGCCCAAAAAAAAAAAATCAAAAAAAAAAAAAAAGTTTTTATTCTGGGGCCGGCGAGGTGGCGCTAGAGGTAAGATGTCTGCCTTGCTAGCCCTAGCCAAGGAAGGACCACGGTTCAATCTCCCCCCACCCCACCCCACCCCCGTGTCCCATATGGTCCCCCAAGCCAGGGGCAATTTCTGAGCACTTAGCCAGGAGTAACCCCTGAGCATCAAACAGGTGTGGCCCGAAAAAACAAAAAAATAAAAAAGTTTTTATTCTTTCTTTATTCTTTTCTTCAGTTTTTTTTTTTTTTTCAAGAAAGAGATGGGGGCAGGGATGTTTAAGAGAGGACATGGGCTTCTCTGAAGTGGAAATAGGAAAGCAAAGAAATGGATGAACAAGTGAGATAAGTGTTCAAGGGAGAACACAGACTTGAAGACCAAGCCTCTCCTCATGCTTAAAAGATTTTTTCAGAGATGTATTCGGAAAGATATCTCTTCTGAGGTGATCTACATTGTAAGACTGAAAATCACAAACAACTTTGTAATCACGGTGTTTAAATAAAAAAAAAGTGAGAAAAGAGATAATGAGATTAAAAATAAATAAGTATGGGGACCAGTGGTAGCACAGTGGTAGGGCATTTGCTTTGCACATGGCCAACCTGGGACAGACCAGGTTTGATCCCTGGCATCCCATATGGTCCCACGAGTCTGCCAGGAACATTTTCTGAGCACAGAGCCAGGAATAACTCCTGAGCGCAGCTGGGTGAAACCACATAAACAAACAAATAGATAATCAATCTCAGGGGCCCGAGCAATAGCATAGCAAGTAGGGCATTTGCCTTGCACACAGCTGAGGGGGGTTCTATACCTGACATCCCAAAACAACAACAAAAGATTATCTCTTCCAATATGAAACCTATTCTGGGGAGTGGGGGCAGTACACCTGGACATGTTCAGGGCTTACCTATCTCTTTGTTAAGTGATCACTCTTGGAAGTGCTGGGGATCATACATAAACCAGGGATCAAACCTGGGCTAACTGCATGCAGGTAAGCCCAGAACCCTCTGTACTATATCTCCAGCATTCAACTAGGATCTGGAAGAATGTGGCAATGGCCTGTAATTGTGTCCTTTGTAGGCATTTCAAAACAATGACTGCCAAATATTTCTATCTGTTCATTGCCCTGGCATGAATTCTAGGCATCACCCTCTCTCAAGGGAGCGGTGAAAAGAGGTTATGCAGAACAAGGAATGATAATAGAATTACGTCACATGTATGCCTCAAAAAGCCCCCAGTGAGCGTGGCTCATAAGCACTCTAGAATAATTTACTCTACCCTGCCAACACCAGCTGGAGAAGAGATGAAGAAAGCTGACACAGCCTTAAGCCCTGGGCAAGCATTATAAGATCTTCTCCCTCTAGTCCCCTGGCATGCCCTCCCCCCTCCCCTTTCATCCCTACTTCAGAAGCCAAAGTGTGAATAGCACGTGTCTGGATTTCAAAAACCTGCCCAGCACTTGGAAATTCCCTGCAGCGTGTCAATTGCTACATCTGCTGTTGGCACTTGGGGCAAGAGATCACATGGGCATTTTCTGAAATAAGCTTCTTCAAGATGGGAGTCTTATATGTAAAGAGGGAGCCAAAGAAACCAGATAACTCCAATTAAAGTAAATAAATTGTTAAATATATGACAGTCTCTCTTCTCAAAAGAAACCCAAGATATACATGCAAACCAAACAGCTTAAGAACATCAGTAGTCGGAGAGATAGCACAGCGGCGTTTGCCTTCAAGCAGCCGATCCAGGACCAAAGGTGGTTGGTTCGAATTCCGGTGTCCCATATGGTCCCCCATGCCTGCCAGGAGCTATTTCTGAGCAGACAGCCAGGAGTAACCCCTGAGCAATGCCGGGTGTGACCCCCCCCCCCCCAAAAAAAAAAAGAACAGCAGTAGTCAAGAACAAAAGCAGAGAGCTTTGACTAATGATTTTGTAGGCCATCGTGTTCACCAACTTTGTAATGTAATGTGGCTGAAACAAGATAGCACTCTTTTCCAGAAATGAAACTCAATGTTTTTTGCTAGAAAATGGCTTCTTTATTTCAGCTTCAGGCCTCCTCCTCACTCCTTTCACTTTTCTCTCATGAAGGTATCAATCTTTGACTTAAACACCTTTTAGATGGTACAAGAATAAGGAAAGACCCTCAGAACGATAGAATAGAACAGAAAATCTAGAGACAGATCTTCCAGTTTCATGATCAGTTTATCATTGGTAAAGGAGCAAAAAATATGAAGTACAGCAAGGAAAGCCTCTTCAACAAGTGGTGCTGGGAAAACTAATGAGCCACGTGCAAAATATTGAACTCATGGGGCCAGGGTTAAGAATACAATAGCCAGGCCCGGAGAGATAGCACAGCGGTGTTTGCCTTGCAAGCAGCCGATCCAGGACCTAAGGTGGTTGGTTCAAATCCCGGTGTCCCATATGGTCCCCTGTGCCTGCCAGGAGCTATTTCTGAGCAGACAGCCAGGAGTGACCCCTGAGCACTGCCGGGTGTGGCCCAAAAACCAAAAAAAAAAAAAAAAGAATACAATAGCCTGGTCATTTCCCTTATATGCGAGCTACACAGGTTCAATCCCTAGCATCCCAAATAGTCCCCTGAACACTGCCAGAAGTAACCCCTGAGCATTGCTGGGTGTAGCAAAACAAACAAAAAAAACCCTCTAATCTATGCACAAAAGTCAAATAAAAAGATTCAAGATCTCAATATCAAACTGGAATCCATAAGGTACATAGAAGAAAAACAGACAGACCTCTCCATCACACTGAAGCTAGTGGTTGAAATCCCACTGACCAAGTAAGTAGAAGCAAAGATAATAAATGATACAACATTAAATTAAGAAGTTTCTGCACCGCAGGACCACAGCAATAACACAGAGGGTAGATGCTTGCATTGCACACAGCCAGCCCGGGTTCAATCCTCAGCACTCCCTGAGTCTGCCAAAGACTAATGCCTAAGCACAGAGCCAGGAATAAGCCCTGATCACCCCAGGTGTGGCCCCTCAATATTTTTTAAAGGAAGCTTCTGTACCTCAAAGGAAATAATAACCAGAATACAAAGACAGTCCACATACTAGGAGGAACTATTTGCCTACCACTTATCCAATAAAGGATTAATAAACAAGATATATAAAACACTAGTAAACTGTGCAAGAAAAGAATCCAACCCTACAGAAAAAATGGGGAGAAGGGACCAGAGCAAAGGCACAAATAGTACAGACAGTAAGGCATTTGCCTTACATGTGGTGGACACTGGTTCAATCTTCAGCATCTAATATGGTCCCCTGAGCACCACCAACTGATTGCAGAGCCAGGAGTAACCCCAGAGCATCTCTGGGTGCAACTCCCACTCCCTCCAAAAACAACAGCAACAAAAACAACTACAGTACATACATATAATGAAATACTACTCAGCCAGGGGCAGGGAGGAAATAAAAAAAAATACTACTCATGGGGGGGGGGGTAAAAAAAAAAAAAGAAGAAATAGGGGGTCGGAGAGATAGCCTGGAGGTAAGGCATTTGCTTTGCATGCAGAAGGACGGTAGTTCGAATCCCAGAATCCCATATGGTCCCCTGAGCCTGCCAGGAGCGATTTCTGAGCGTAGAGCCAGGTGTGACCCAAAAATCAAAAAAATAAATAAATAAAAGAAGAAATACTACTCAGCCATAAAAATAGATAGAGGCTGTTATGGGATGTCTGTTATGGGATGGGTCTGGAGAGTATCTTGTTCAGTGAATCAGTCAGAGGAAGAGAAATGGGCTCAGAATGAACTCTCTCAGATATGAGATATAAAGAAACTTCCTATGGGAATATATAATGTCTAAAAGAAATAGAAACAAAGACAAGGAGAACTGGTGTTCAGTAGAAAGCTTGTCAAAAGGCAAAGTTGGATGATAAGCTAGTGAAGGGAACCCTGGGACAATCGGAGAGTGAAAATATGTCTGCCACAAAGTCAGGCTGGTAGACAGGAAGGAAATTGGGTGTACTGGTGGAAGGTAATGGACACTGGTGAAGGGGCTGGTGTTGGAACACTGTACATCAAAACTAAATGGCAAATAAATATTTTGGCATGAAACCATACTTTATTTTAATAATTTGTGAAATTGCATAACATCATATCAGTTATATCTTATTGGTGACACAGACCAACCATATTATAATGTGTACAATGTGATAAACTACACAAAATGAGAATCTCACAAAATGACATAATTGGAGACCATCTTTCAGGCTAGCTGACACAGAAGAATAAAAAGTGACCAGATAGGGGCCCGGAGAGATAGCACAGCGGTGTTTGCCTTGCAAGCAGCCAATCCAGGACCAAAGGTGGTTGGTTCAAATCCCGGTGTCCCATATGGTCCCCCGTGCCTGCCAGGAGGTATTTCTGAGCAGATAGCCAGGAGTAACCCCTGAGCACCGCCGGGTGTGGCCCAAAAACCAAAAAAAAAAAAAAAAAAAAAAAAAGGGACCAGATAGGAGCTGGAGTGGTGGCAAAAGGGGTAGGGCATTTGCCTTGCACATGTTGACCTAAGATGGACTTCAGTTTGATTTTTTTAACTTTGTAATTCACAGTGATTGAATCAAAAAAATTTTTAAACACGTCTTAAGAATAAACTTTTAATGTGAGCCCAGAAACAACATATGTCATAGAACAAGACTGGAAGTTGGAGAAGGAGCTATTTTTTGAAAGATTAGTGTACATGCTAATCTTTGAGTAGTGACATGCTACACTAGATACAGGTACCTGATCATAATTCTCACAGGTATAACTTTTTTTTTGTGTGTGTGATTTTTGGGTCACACCCAGCAGTGCTCAGGGGTTATTCCTGGCTCCATGCTCAGAAATTGCTCCTGGCAGGCACGGGGGGTGGGTGGGGGGACGACGACGACACCATATGGGACGTCGGGATTCAAACAGATGACCTTCTGCATGAAAGGCAAATGCCTTACCTCCATGCTATCTCTCCGGCCCCAAGGTATAACTTTTTAAAATAAGCAGAAGTAAAGAGGATAAAGAGAAAAAAAATGACAGCACTTCCTCTATTAACTAAACTCACTATCCCAATCAAATAACTATACTGGGGAAAGTTTTATTTTGTTTTCCTTTCTTTGTGGGCCACATTTCACTGTGCTAACACACAAACATACTGTGTGTTTGTTCTCAGTAGTGCTGAGGAGACTCTGTGGTGTCAGGATTGAACCGGGGGCTCTAGCACACAAATCATGCTAAAGCAAAGTTGTTGTTGTTTTTTAATCTTACAAGATTTTTAAACTCTAAGAAAAAAAAAAAGAGAAAGAAAAAAGAAAAAAAATATTTTTAAACTCATTGATGACTTAGTAAATTAAAAACAAATCCCCTGGGGCAGAAGAGATAGTATAGAGAATGGGATGCTTGCCTTGTATGTACCAGACTCAGATTCAATGCACTGCATCACCTATGGTCCCCTGAGCCCCACTGAGCACCACTGGTGTGCTACCCAACCCCCACCCCCTCAAGTAAACAAAAGATCCAAGTCCAGATGAATCATTAAAACATAAAAACATAAGGGTCCAAGGATATGGTTCAGTAGTAAAATATTTGCCTTGCAAGTATGGGGCTGAGTTTGATCCTGGCACCACTGCCAATATGATTCTCAAAAGCACAACTATGTGATCCTTGGATTGGGATACACAACCAAGAATGAGAGCACTGCAACCAAGTGTGTGACCCCCTAGACTTCACAACAACAAAGATAAGTAACACTGTAAAAATATCCAAGAGTTAACAATAAAGGGGATGGCAGAGATGGTTCAATGATAGAGTGCCTGTCTTATAGAAATGAGACTGAAAGTTCATTCCCTTGGTCCTACATGCCCAGTGTGGCCCAGTGATAGTGATGTGTTAATAATCATGAGTGCCACAACTAAGTGCTAAGTCTCTGGCGACTGCAGTCATATCTGTGCAAACCCACAAATTTGCAACCCCTGAGAGCACAGCTAAAAATGTAACCACTGCAAGACAGTGCTTATACAATTCAATCACCACAAAAAACAAAACAAAACAAAACAAAAAAAAAAACCCTAAAGGCCAGAGAGTTAATTGAAAAGAACTGTGTATATGCCCAGGTTCAATCCCTGCCACCCTTCAGCACCCTTCATTCAGCACCAGACTGATTCCTCAAGCACAGAGCCACAAATATCCCTGAATATCACTCTCTCCCAAGCCCTCTTTCAGTACCCTCATTCCTACCAAAGATTAAAAAGCATCCACAATGAATTATTATTACTGGCCATCTGAGACCAGTGTGTAGTTTACTAGCTGTGCAGCCTTGCTTAAAAATCTTAACATTTCGGGGGCCGAAGTGATAGCACAGCAGTAAGGCGTTTGCCTTGCACATGGCTGATCCAAGATAGACCTCGGTTCTATCTCCGGCGTCCTATTTTGTCCTCCAAGCCAGGAGCGATTTCTTTTTCTTTGGGGGGTTGGGGTTGGGTTTTTGGGTCACACCCAGCAGCGCTCAGAGGTTACTCCTGGCTCTACACACAAAAATCACTCCTGGCAGGCTCGGGGGACCATATGGAATGCTGGGATTCAAACCACTGTCCTTCTGCATGCAAAGCAAACGCCCTACCTCCATGCTATTCCTCCAGCTCCCTCCAGGAGCGATTTCTGAGTGAATAGCCAGGAGTAACCCCTGAGCATCACCAGGTATGGCCCAAAAAAAAAACCAAAAACAAACAAACAAAACTTAACCTTTCAGACAAGAAAGGGTACAATGAGAGTACAATAAAGGTATAAGAGAGGGTACAAGAAAGGGTCCTTGTCTTGCACGTGGCTGATCCAAGACATCCCATAAGGTCTCCCAAGCACCAACATAAGTAATTGCTGAGCAAACTAAGAATAACCCCGTGGGCATCATCAAGATGGGCCCCCCAAATAAATAATTTTGACTTTTCTGATAGATTTATCATCTATAAAATAGGACATGAAGTATCTGTCCCATCTGTCTCAGAAGATAGGAGATAGCAAATGAGAACACATATGCAGCAACTATAAAACTATCACGTTATTTTATTATTATTCTGTGATTCTTGTTGGCCACTACCTCTGTAATCTACAATTTTCCGACCAACAGTTACTTCTTAGGGGTCCAATGTACAATTTACTATTCCATTGCATACCTCAGTAACATACCCACTTTCTCTGCATATTTAATAGTAGATATTTAGTCTGAAGTCTGAGTCTACTCAGGCAAAATAAGGTACATTAGAATCTTATTCTTCAGGGCCAGAGAGATAGCATGGAGGTTTGCCTTTCATGCAGAAGGACCTTGGTTAGAATCCTGGCATCCCATATGGTCCTCTGTGCCTGCCAGGGGCGATTTCTGAGCATGGAGCCAGGAGTAACCCCTGAACGCTGCCGGGGGTGACCCAAAATAACAAAAAACAACAACAGCAACAAAAAAGAATCTTATTCTTGGGCCCGGAGAGATAGCACAGCAGCGTTTGCCTTGCAAGCAGCCGATCCAGGAGATCCAGGACCAAAGGTGGTTGGTTCGAATCCCGGTGTCCCATATGGTCCCCCGTGCCTGCCAGGAGCTATTTCTGAGCACACAGCCAGGAGTAACCCCTGAGCACCGCCGGGTGTGACCCAAAAACCAAAAAAAAAAAAAATCTTATTCTTCAAGATAAGCTTAAAGAGAGCCAGAAATATAAACCAGCAAGCCACAGCACAAGCTTAGTTATCAGGAGGCCATATTTAATTCCCAACATATGTGGATATTGTCTCTGAGCACTACCAGTGAAGCACCAAACACCAAGCAAAAAAACTGTTGGATGGGATGAATAGAAAAAGAAGGGAAGAAGAGAAGCTTAAAGAGAGGTAGGAGGAGGGGGTAGTAAAAGGAATCTTAAGAATACTGTTGCTGGGGCCCGGAGAGATAGCACAGCGGCGTTTGCCTTGCAAGCAGCCCATCCAGGACCAAAGGTGGTTGGTTCGAATCCCGGTGTCCCATATGGTCCCCCGTGCCTGCCAGGAGCTATTTCTGAGCAGACAGCCAGGAGTAACTCCTGAGCACAGCCGGGTGTGACCCAAAAACCAAAAAAAAAAAAAGAATACTGTTGCTGGGGCCGGTGAGGTGGCGCTAGAGGTAAGGTGTCTGCCTTGCAAGCGCTAGCCAAGGAAGGACCACGGTTGGATCCCCGGGCGTCCCATATGGTCCCCCCAAGCCAGGGGCAATTTCTGAACACTTAGCCAGGAGTAACCCCTGAACATCAAATGGTGTGGCCCGAAAATCAAAAAAAAAAAAAAAAAAAAAAAAGAATACTGTTGCTGGGGCCAGAGAGATAGCATGGAGGTAAGGCATTTGCCTTGCCTGCAGAAGGTTGGTGGTTCGAATTCCGGAGTCCCATATGGTCCCCTGAGCCTGCCAGGAGTGATTTCTGAGCATAGAGCCAAGAGTAACCCCTGAGCTCTGCCAGGTGTGACCCAAAAAAACAAAACAAAACAAAAAAATTGTTGGATGGATAAATGGAGGAAGAAGGGAAGAAGAGAAGCTTAAAGAGAGGAGGGGGTAGTAAAAGGAATCTTAAGAATACTGTTGCTGGGCCCCAAGAGATAGCACAGCGGCGTTTGCCTTGCAAGCAGCCGATCCAGGACCAAAGGTAGTTGGATCAAATCCCGGTGTCCCATATGGTCCCCCGTGCCTACCAGGAGCTATTTCTGAGCAGATAGCCAGGAGTAACCCCTGAGCACCGCCGGGTGTGGCCCAAAAACAAACAAACAAAAAAAAAAGAATACTGTTGCTGAGGCCAGAGAGATAGCATGGAGGTAAGGCATTTTGCCTTGCCTGCAGAAGGTCGGAGGTTCGAATCCCGGCATCCCATATAGTCCCCCAAGCCTGCCAGGAGCGATTCCTGAGCATAGAGCCATGAGTAACTCCTGAGTGCTTCCAGGTGTGGTCCAAAAACCAAAAACCAAAAAAGAATACTGTTGCTGGGGCCAGAGAGATAGCATAGACTAGAGGTAGGGCATTTGCCTTTCATGCAGAAGGATGGTGGTTCAAATCCTGGCATCCTATATGGTCCCCCAAGCCTGCCAGGAGAGATTTCTGAGCATAGAGCTAGGAGTAACCCCTGAGCACTGCCGGGTGTGATCCAAAAACAAAACAAAAAGAAGAATACTGTTGCTGGTGGGGCCCAAATGATACTACAGGTAGGGCACTCATCTACATAGGTGACTTGCATATACTGGCCATGGTGTGATCTCTGGCATCCCATATGGTCCCCGAGTTTCACCAGGAATAAAACTTCTGTCCTGTGCACCACTGATTGTGACCCAAAAACCAAAATAAATAAATAAAAATAAAAAGTAATTTGGGGGGGAGGGACCCACATCTGGCAGTGCTCAGGGATTACTCCTGGCTCTGCTCTCAGAAATTGCTCCTGGCGGGACTGGAGAGATAGCATGGAGGTAAGACGCGTGCCTTGCATGCAGAAGGTCGGTGGTTTGAATCCCGGCATTCCATATGGTTCCCCAAGCCTGCCAGGAGCGATTTCTGAGAATAGAGCCAGGAGTAATCCCTGGGTGCTGCCGGGTATGAACAAAAAAAAAAAAAAAATCGCTCCTGGCAAGCTCAGGGGACAATATGGGATGTTGGGAATCAAATCCAGGACCATCCTGGGTCAACTGTGTACAAGGCAAACACCCTACAGCTGTGCTATCTCTCTGGCCCTAAAAAGTAATTTAAAAAGTATTTTAAAAGAATACTGCTGCCGATGTTAATTCTAATACTGTCTCAAAAGAAAAAAGAAAAATATTTGAGAAGTTATAAAAGCAAACATATAGTTTAGTGGTAGAATGCATGCTTTACATAAATGAGGTCCTGGGTTGGATCCTTGGCACTAACCACTAACCAACCAATAAATAATACAAGAAGTTACAAAAAGGCAACAAAGATGGATCGAGCCTGCATTAACTATTAGGCAGCAGTATGATATGCTGAGCCACCATTCACCTCAGAGCAAAAACAATTTCTTTAACAGATGTAAGAGACCTAAATTTATAATAAAATATTAGTAAATTCATTCAGTTATTCAGAAAATAATTGGATATCTCATTTCTTTAGTTTTTCACAACTGCTTCTCTAGTGGACTTTGAAAACAAAAAGGACTCTAATAATTCAGTCATAGGGCCCGGAGAGATAGCACAGCGGTGTTTGCCTTGCAAGCAGCCAATCCAGGACCTAAGGTGGTTGGTTCAAATCCCGGTGTCCCATATGGTCCCCCGTGCCTGCCAGGAGCTATTTCTGAGCAGACAGCCAGGAGTACCGCCCGGTGTGGCCCAAAAACCAAAAAAAAAAAAAAAAAAAAATTCAGTCATAAAGATAGATGGTCCTTTGCCATACTCACATTTTTTCTCTTTTAGAGATTTCTGAAGGGAAAAGACTGTGCCCATATAGTCTGTTGATAGCTGTATGTCCCTCAGAGAAATAAAGGATATAATTGAAGAAAAAGAAAAAAACTTTTTTGGGCCACACTCGGCGTTGCTCAGGGGTTACTCCTGGCTGTCTACTCAGAAATAGCTCCTGTCAGGCACGGGGGACCATATGGGACACCTGGATTCGAACCGACCACCTTTGGTCCTGGATCGGCTACTTGCAAGGCAAACGCTGCTGTGCTATCTCTCCGGGCCCAAAATAAATTATTTTTAGTTGAGAAAAATTTTACTCCTTTAGTGTACCTTCTAAAATCTAGCCTATTCTGATCCTTATGTCTATTTCTCACAGAATTTGTTGGCCTACATGACCCTTTCTTTGTTATTTTCATCTAAACCAAACAATCCTAAAATTAAAAGTTAAATAGTATGGGGGCAGGGGCCAGAGAGATAGCATGGAGGTTAAGGCATTTGCCTTGCATGCAGAAGGATGGTGGTTCGAATCCTGGCATCCCATAATGTCCTCCGAGCCTGCCAGGAGCCATATCTGAGCATAGAGCCAGAAATGTGTGACCTAAAAACCAACCAACCAAACAAACAAACAAATAGTATGGGGCTGGAATGATGGTGCAGCGGTAAGGCCTTTGCCTTGCATGAGTCTGATATAGGACGGACAATGGTTCGATCCCCCAGAGTCCCATATGGTCCCCCAAGCCAGGAGGGATTTCTGAGCACATAGCCAGGAGTAACCCCTGAGTGTCACTGATTGTGTGTGGCCAAAACAAAACAAAACAAAACAAAATAAAAAGTTAAGTAGTATAGATTGCTACAGAAGTAACCCCTGAGTGTCACTGATTGTGTGTGGCCAAAACAAAACAAAACAAAACAAAATAAAAAGTTAAGTAGTATAGATTGCTACAGAAATCTACTAGATCTAGGGCCAAAGTAATAGTATAGTGGATAAGATGTTTGCCTTGCAGATGGCCTATCTGGGTTCAATTCCTGGCACCTATATGGTCTCCCTCGCCCTACCAGGAATGATCCTTGAGCACAAAGCTAGGAGTAAACCCTGTGCACTGCCAAGTGAAACCCCACACACTCCCCCAGAAAAAGATAAAGAAATCTCCTGGATCCTTATGGGGGAAAAAAAAAATCAAATGCTTCTGCTACCAAAGAAATAGGAACAATGAAAGGGACAGTTTATATAGCCAGACTCAAAGTAATACTCTTATGTAATTACTCTATGTAATATTCTGACAAGTAGAGTTAGGCACTTGATACCTTGTTTGGTTAAGATGCTTGAATTACTAGAGTAGAGCAAACTCTTTTATTAAAGGTCTCTGAGATTGGTTGTAAATCAAAGTTCTTAACTGAAGTTAACTTCCATACACAATAATGATGACATCAAATTGAGATTCCCACCTCAAGCATCCCACACATGTGAATTAAGCTCTATCTGTCCCATGTACACAGTTGTGGTTCTCTACCTCTCAAGAGGTGCAAATATAGCACTCTCTACCTTCTGAATTTAAGATTAATATCTAAATATGAGCAAGCACAAAAGAAAATGAAAGGAATGCCAGTCCAATTCTGTCCCATTCTCAGCCCCTCTAAATCCCAGTAAGCAGGAAGCACCAAAAGCAGACACAAGAAGTGTCTCTTGGGTGCCCTCTTGCTGAAACCAGGGATTTTCTGCAAGGCTGAAATACTACTGTGACAATGAATTGGTAAAAGAGGAAAAGAAGGGGAAAAGAGGAAAAAGAGGGGGTTAGAGCAAAAAAAGGGAAGTTATTGCAGTGGTGGCCAATGAATAACATCCAATGATTTATAGGAAGTATAATCCAATAATACTGTAAAATAAAACAGTGTGTGCCTGAGATGGTTTTGATTCCAGGAATTATAAAACTTTTTTTTTAAAGAGGGAGAATGGCGGGGGGAAAAGATGAGGGGGGAAAGGCCAGATTGGAGTAAATTGGGCACAGATGAAGGATGCATTGGAGTTTCAGTGATGCCCTACCACAATGTTGCTTCAATTATTCGTCTTCAAGAAACTAAAGTTTTGTTTCCTTAAATTACAGAATTAAAAAAAAATTTAAATTCTTGAAGTACTTGTGGTTTTAGATCAGCAGTTCACCCTCCAGCAACATGGCAGCCAATCAGATGGCTACTGAAGTGTTAAATGCTGAGACACAGGAGAAGGCCCCATTTCTCCCTTCAGGCTCAAGAATGCCACAGAGAGATTACCAATTGTGACATCACTCTGGGAACCACCTATCTCATCACCACCCATCCTTTGCCAAAGGACAATTTTGGACACTGGCCATTAAGGAACATAATGTTCAGTGAATGCTGCCCAGAACTATGGCCTTCTTCATCCATGCATTGAATAAAATACTGAGTGCTTAATAAATAACAGGCATTATTCTAAGGACTAAACATTCTTCAAATTTATCTGTCCCCAATCACCTTGGTGTAAAGTATTAGAATTCTAGACACTATAGTTCCAAAGAAATAGGGTTTCTGCACATGAGTATACATGAGTGGAGATATAGGTCTCCCACCAACATCACAGAGCTCTGAATTTTAAGATCTCTGCCAATACTTGAAAGTATATTTGGCTAAATTTTCTCCCATTGGAAGCAAAAGGGGAAAATAGTACAAGTCTTCCTCACAACCTCAGCCTCCATAAACTCCAAGGAAAACTGTAACCTAGGAAAAGAAATATGCCTTTTGTCAGTATCTAAGTTTTTCCCCTTCTTTTTTCACCTATGAGGTGTCAAAAAAATTTAAATTTAAAGAGTTTTATCTCTCTCTAGACTACAAAGAAAAAACATTTGAAAAATATTTATATTGAAAAACAAATTGATTTATATCAATCAATCATATTGTTACTATCATTTCATCCCTAGACTTCTGATATTCTGAAAAGAGTATATATGCACAGCTCTGAACATCAAAAAGTGAATTAGAGGAAAGAACACACTTTTTTTTTTTTTGGTTTTTGGGCCACACCTGGCGGTGCTCAGGGGTTACTCCTGGCTGTGTGCTCAGAAATAGCTCCTGGCAGGCACGGGGGACCATATGGGACACCGGGATTCGAACCAACCACCTTTGGTCCTGGATCGGCTGCTTGCAAGGCAAACGCCGTTGTGCTATCTCTCCAGGCCCAAGAACACACTTTTTTAATAAGGATTTCCCTGTTATCTCCAAACAGAACTCCTTCACTTTATATTAATCATATATAACTATATTTAAATACCAGGTGTTCTGCTGTGTTTCCTTCTTCACTTATATATGGAAGGCAAGGCATAGATTGAGAGGATCCCAAGTGTGCTTTGGGGACCACAGATCACCTCTGTTTCAAGGTGGAATGCTCGTTCTCTACAGAGTTCAAAATATGACATACGCAAACACCCACCCAGAAGGACATAATGGAATGAAAAATGATGGACCAGATGTTCTATAATTTGCAGTACTGCCAAATCAATACAGACCCCAAGCACCTGGGAGGGCCAGGAAATATCAAGCCTTGGCTTCTTAGTTTCAGACAGCCAGGGACCCATGTGGCTGAGTGGCAACTCTGACAGTATACAGATTGGCCTAGAGAGAAGTCTTTAGAAGGGCATGAGCTGACAGGAATGGGGGGCTGAACACTCAGAGCTGATTTATCACTTCCTTACTCATAAAAATGTGATTCAAACTGCTGCTGATTAGTGAAGGATTTAAATCTTTACCCTCTCCCCAACCCTCTTCCCTCTCCACCCCCGGCACAGATGCTGCTGCTCAGCCACAACACCCCCTTCTTGCCACTGTCCGTGCAAGCACGGCACAGGGGCCCAGAGAAGATGAGTCATCTGCTGGGAAATGGAAAAGTGCATCTTCCCACCAACCAGCCCTGCTGAGTGCTCTGCTTACCCCTCTCCCAATGGCAGCCCACACAGTGGGGTCTGGAAGGCTGCCTCAGCTGCACACCGGGTACTTGGCAGCACATCCACAGAGCTCTCTGTCCTAGTTGAGTGTTATATCCTGTAGCCCAGGCTGTTTTCCCGATACACCCTTGGAGCTCCTGACCACCTCAGCTTCTACTGCTTTCAACCCCAGTTGCTTTTGGAGGTGAGAGTCAGGACAGGGCCAGGTCATTAGGGTCTCAGAACAGACTCTCAAAGGTTCTTCCTGACTTCCTCATTAAGACCAATCTCCTCCTGGGGGCTGGAGAGATAGCATGGAGGAAGGGTGTTTGCCTTGCATGCAGAAGGATGGTGGTTCGAATCCCGGCATCCCGTATGGTCTCCCGAGCCTGCCAGGAGCAATTTCTGAGCAGAGAGCCAGGAGTAATCCCTGAGTGATGCCAGAAGTGGCCCAAAAACAAACAAAATAACAGCAACAAAAAGACCAATCTCCTAGAAAACGTACCTTATTCTCAAGAGAACCAACTATTTTCCTTTTTCTCTGTTCTCACTATCTCACCCTTCCTTTTACCTGTATTTTGTTAGCCTTGACTTAATGAGGTCTACCCAAAAAAGAACTCACTGAAGCTTTATGAAAAGTCCAATTATGGAGAAAAAGTTGTTGACACAAATGCTTTCCAGGGAAGAGCTGCAGGTCCTTCATAATCACATCTTCATTCACATAGGTCACTAGATGCTAGAACAATACCTAAGCAAAAGTGATGGCTCTGTGATAGAATACACTAAAAACATCGTGAATTGTTGTTAGGGGAGGTAAGAAAATGAACAAGAAGATACCTTCAGAAACCCCATTTCTCGTATCCAGTGGTATCTTTGTGGTAGCAGAACAAGCAAAGTTAATGCTGAAGAACTCCATCTCCCTCACTTTGGATTTCACAGCCTCGCATGATAGCACTTTACAAACTTTATTTCCTCTTTTCTGGAAACCACCACCACTCATCAGAACTCCAGTCTTCCTCAAAGCTGTTTAAGTCTCAAAAACAATAAGCTAACTTCAAAACTGTACCTAAGTCTGTGCATCTCATCTAAATGCTGTAATGGATATAGGTTGGGAAAGACCTCTAAAATTCCAAGGTGACTAAAAACCTGGATAGACAAGCAGAACACCTTGCAGTGGTCCAAGAAAAGTCAGATCCCAAGGAAAAATGTAGCAAACCCACTTATCGGGGGAGAAATTCTCCCACTACCAGCTAACACATAACTTCTAAACATAATTGGGAAGGAAAGTAAAACAAATCAAAGTAAAAGAGTACTTTAAGAAAAGGTACAGAGGAGCCGGAAAGATAGCATGGAGGTAAGGCATTTACCTTTCATGCAGGTCACTGGTTTGAATCCCGGCGTCCCATATGGTCCCCCGTGCCTGCCAGGAGCAATTTCTGAGCACGGAGCCAGGAAAAAGCCCTGAGCACTGCCGGGTGTGACCCAAAAACCACAAAAAAAAAAAAGAAAAGAAAAGAAAAGAAAAGGTACAGGGTGTTGGGGAGATGGCTCACAGGAACAGAGTACATGTGCAAACACACACAAAATAATGTTCCCCCTATGCTACATATTTATATATATTTATATATATATTTCTATAAAGTCAAATCACACCATCCTTAACCTAGCTTGGGTAGAGGTAAAGAAAAGGACCCTAGTAACATATTTTGACTATGTTCCGGTTATTTAAACACTTAAAAATCCTACCAATCAGTGGCTGGAGAGGTAGTGCAGCAGGTAGAGCACTTGCCTTACATGCAGCAAATATATAGTATCCCATATAGTCCCCCATGTCTCACCAGGAGTAACTAACAAGCTCAGTGCCAGGAGTATTGCTGAGTGTGACCCATAAACTTAAAAAAAATCGTACCAATTAATTCATCTCTCCAAGCTCCCAACAGCCCCACATTGTAAAATTATAAAGAAAAATCCTGAGTGTTCATAAAAACATTTCAGAATACACATCAGTCTATTAGCCAAATTCTGGGCCTGGTGATTTTTTTTTCTTTGTGCTTCCAGATTTGAGTCACCAACGCTCATCAATTCTCTGTTTTTTAGTCCCTGGCAGACTCCCACAAGGGATATCCCATAGGGAACTAGACTTTTCCATATTGAACAAACAGGGTACATGAGTCCAGAAACAGCTATTCCCAATCCCTGCCAAGCATATGGTCTCTGCAATGAAACATTTCAGCAATGCCTCTCCCCAGGGAGAGGCTCTAGGTTTGCAGCCTCCAAGAGGCCTTGCTGCTGCCTTTAGCATGGACAGATGTGCAACAGCATCTCTGAATTCGCAAATTAGGCTCAATACCCATGATTCTCTTTTCATCCCACCCAAGCACTAGAGAGTCATACAGATTTCAGACAATACATTAAAGATCAAGGAGAAAATAATTGGAAAGGCTGTGTGTGTAATGATATGGGAGCAAAGAATCTAGATCAATCTTTTAACTGTCTAGATCAGGGGTCTCAAACTCAATTTACCTGGGGGTCACAGGAGGCAAAGTCAAGGCAAAGTCCTTGAGTGCAAAGTCAGTAGTAAGCCTTGAACATTGGGGGGTATGACCCAAACAACTAAAACAAAACAAAACAAAAAAAGATTCCTCTAGGGCAGGGCCACAAAATGTTGTACAGAGGGCCACAAACAGGCCGCGAGTTTGAGACCCCAGGTCTAGATTAAAAAAAAGAACTCGTCATTCCTTACCTTTCAGCTGGGAGTTATGTACAGCAAACATGTTGATAGTCATAAGCTGCAGCATGCGAGTACTTCCAATAGGAGAGGGACTATGTTGCAGCAATACCTGGAACTCCTTGAGAACCTTCTCAGCGACTGCAGGGAATGTCTCCATCCTATAAGCATAGCACCCCATCAGTGAGGCATATTTTCAAGAGTATTTGGCATACACATCCACTCACTCTCAATCTCCACATCTTTTCTCTTGGAAAGCAGAAAATTAGCACCTAGGCTATTCCTTTACTATTTTCACAGAACTTTCTGGGATCAAATTTAAGATTGTGAACAAATTTAAGAGAAAAAAGTGTTCAAGGTCAGAGATGGAAACAACTCAATATTTTGATAAATTACTATGAGTTATTATGCTTTGGTATGCTATTTCCTAACCCTTGGCAATAACTGGATTCAAGCTGAAAGCAGTTTCTCTCTGAAACAATTAGTTTTTCTAAAGAACAAACAAAGTTTCCTTAAAGATCTATGATACATATCCCTAAATTCTCTGATATAAAAACTGCATAATATAAAATAAGACTCAGGAATCTAAATATTCTAAAGATGATGGTGCAGCAACTTTGTATATCATAAACATAAGCATTAAAACTATTGTAAACCAGGGCCGGAGAGATAGCATGGAAGTAGGCCTTGCCTACAGAAGGTCAGGGGTTTGAATCCAGCATCCCATATGGTCCCCCGTGCCTGCCAGGAGCGATTCCTGAATAGAGGCAGGAGTAACTCCTGAACGCTGCCGGGTGTGACCCAAAAAAAAAAAAAATAATAAAACAAAACAAAACAAAAACTATTGTAAACCATGTTACCTCAGTTAAGAAAAAAACTTTTTAGAATATAAGGATTCTTAAAGATTTACCAAACTTTTGGGGGGCTATCTTGTTAGGCACTATTATCCTAATTGATCCACCAAGGAATCGCAAATTTCCCCTTGAAGATTCCCTAAACCTAGGGCTCATTATCTGCTTCTTCAATCTTTTCTTTGCTATTCTTCTCCTCCCTCTCACAGGACTCTACTCATCAGAGCCTGTGTATTTTCAGGCCAGTGGAAATATAATGCCCTGGCCAACTGCCACTCCCAATACAGGAAGAGCCTGTAAAGTAGGGAGGTAGAAATCTAGCAAGTGACCTAGGACTCCTAAAGAGAGGTCATTCAAACCAGTGCTTGCCAATTGTGGCCACTAGATCCCAAACAGCAGTGCATGGCCTGCAGTTTCTTTGGCAACAAGAACAAACCACAGCTGAAATCCTCAGAAACAAAAAGCAAACTTGAACTTGGTGCAAGAGAGAAAAACCAGGCACATGTGCCTTGTGGCCATGCTAAACAACTCATGGTCCGCAAAGTATCTTTTATCCATCTTCAAACCAACCCACACCCTGCAACAAATAAACTGAGATGTGGAGTGAGGTACAGCTTTAGACTGAATTAATAAATAGCTTCTGGAAAGCCACAGAAAAGAGAACAGTTCCGAAGATACAAAACAGTTTCAAGTCCTAGAGCAAGGTACTTCCAGTTACACCCAAACATTGGCTCTTTCCCCTACTAAATAGTACCCTCCCTAAATAAAAAATATGGAAGGGAGAAGAGAGAAGGGGGGAGAAGGGAGAAGAAGGGAGGAAGAAGGGGAAGGGGAAGAGGAAGGAGGGAAGAGGAGGAAGAGACGAACGAGAACAAGAAAAAGAAAATTACAGTTTTGTGACATCTTAGTGATCTGCATTCCTTACTCTTAGATGGCAACTCCTATTATTGACCTTCTGGTACCCAGAAGTCACACCACAATATGGGTCAGTTACAGTTTATATTCCCGTTCCCTTCTCTGCTAGCTGTCTTCATTTTCACTGGCACAAAACATGTCATGCATTTCCTCCTGCCCACCCCTCCCCCCAGAGTTCTACTACATGTAACTCTCCCAGCCTTACAATAAATATGAAACAACAAACCTTCCAACCCGCTCCCCACACCCCCAAAAGCTTCAGAATCTTTAAACTCTTCGCAGATTTGGAATGGCAGAGAGTGATATGTCTTAAGGCTGGATTGAATCCATTTTCCCCCAAGGACTATAACAAAGGTTTCATTTTAAATCCTGACACTGTGCAGCACTCTTTCTGGTTGGAGGTGAGGAGGGGGGCTAGCACTTCTCATTACGAGAATAGCAGAGTTCACTTTGCTTGAAAAGCAGCCACGCTGGGCAAGTTTCAGAGACATGTGTCTCCGTGTTGAAAGGCAGCAGAGAGCCAGCACAGAACAACATGACAGACTGTCACGTGGGACAGTCTTACTTCGAGGCTGTGTCTGAGGAAGCCTCTTCCTGGGGATGGGAACTGAAACGGATCCATTAATATGTCCTAGATCAGACTGAGGTCTCAAATGAACACAAGTCCAAACATCCACTTTTTTTTAAAGTTGTAAGAAAAAAAATTCCCTTCATCTTTCAACTAGTCCAATGTGATTAAAATGAGGGGAAAAAATCAAATGCTCATTAATTTGTTAGAGAAATTTGAATTTTGAGATACGAGAGAAGTTGAAACTACCCAACTGAGATAACAATAGAAATGTGACACAAATAAAAACTCTTCCTCAGAGCTCAATAACAAGGTTTCTGGTTGACAATTTTATAACGAAACCTAATCTAATTCTAGCCTCAAAATACATTTAGCTACAGGAAAGGTGCTCGTCTTGCACAAAGCCAACATGGGTTCAATCTCCAGCACCACATATGATCTCCTGAGACCCACCAGAAATGATGCCTGAGTACAAAGCCAGGAATAACCCTTGAATAATGACAGTGAATCCTCTCCCCTAAACATTATGTGTAGCTTTTTTTTTTTTTGGTTTTTGGTTTTTGGGTCACATCCGGCAGTGCTCAGGGGTTACTCCTGGCTGTCTGCTCAGAAATAGCTCCTGGCAGGTACGGGGAACCATATGGGACACCGGGATTCGAGCCAACCACCTTAGGTTCTGGATCGGCTGCTTGCAAGGCAAACACCGCTGTGCTACTTCTCAGGGCCCATGTAGCTTTTATATTTCTCTTTGAGAAAAATCTTTGCTCCACTCCATATTACAGAATGAACATCAAAATAATTTTGAGAGGGGGACAGAGAGATAGCACAGCGGTAGGGCATTTGCCTTGCATGTGGCCAACCTGGAGGGACCTGGTTTGATTCCTGGCATTCCAAAGGGTCCCCCGGCCTGCCAGGGGCGATTTCTGAGTGCAGAGCCAGGAGGACCCCTGAGCTTCACTGGGTGTGGCCCAGAAACCAATCAATCAATAAAGTTTAAAAAAAATTTTTTTGAGAGAGTGAAGGAAAGATAGTACAGCGGGTAAGGCACTTGCCTTGCAAACAGCTGACCAAGTTTCAATCTCTGCTATTCCATAGGGTCCCCTGAGCACTGCCAACTAGCTCTAAGCATCACAGGGTGTGTGGCACAACACCTCCCCATTTGAGATAATGACAGATTTGTTATCTCAAATTTATATTCAGAGAAAAACAACTATGTTTTTATGTTTACATTTAAGTATGTAAATGCAGTAAAAAAATAAAAAGAGGAGGGGAGGACATCAGCAAGGTTAAGGAACCACTCACTCCCAGGGTGTCTAAGTGACCCGGCAGTGTTGTGGATCAAAACTGAGACTCGGGGCCGGGCGGTGGCGCTCGAGGTAAGGTGCCTGCCTTACCTGCGCTAGCCTAGGAGACGGACCGCGGTTCGATCCCCCGGCATCCCATATGGTCCCCCAAGCCAGGAGCGACTTCTGAGCGCATAGCCAGGAGTAACCCCTGAGCGTTACCGGGTGTGGCCCAAAAACCAAAAAAAAAAAAAAAAAACTGAGACTCACCCATGAAAAGTGAGTGTTCTACCACTGGTCAAATCCCTGGCCCATATATCCTGATACTTTGTGTTGCCTCTTTGGGAAACAAAGAGGAGAGAGCTGAAAGATTCTTTAGCTTTAGCTGAGGGATAATTCAGCACTAAAAGTACTTACCTTATTATAAGCCTAAAGCCATGGGCTCAATTCCCAGTGCCTCCATTAAGTACCAAGTTTGATTCCAGCAACTTTGCCAAAAGACCTTCAGTGTGGCAACATGCCGCCAGCCATACATAGCCAAGTGTATGTGCCATCACAACTAAATGAGTATAATGTCTGGCAAAAATGTTGGCCAGGTGGGCTGGAGAGATAGCATGGAGGTAAGGCATTTGCCTTGCATACAAAAGGACGGTGGTTCAAATCCCGGCATCCCACATGGTCTCCTGAGCCTGCCAGGGGTGATTTCTGAGCGTAAAGCCAGGAATAACCCCTGAGCGTTGCCGGGTGTGACCCAAAAACAAAAACAAAAAAAAATTTTGGCCAGGTGTGTGAGGATCACACAAGAGCAAACCTCCTTCATCACAATAGCAGCAACAAAGAAAAGGGTGGGTTTGTTGTTGTTGTTGTTGTTGTTGTTGTTGTTGTTGTTGTTGTTAAAAAGAAAAAATGGTAAGGGCCAGAAAGAGTGTACACTGATTAAGTCACTTGTCTTGTACATGGGTGACCTTGGTTGGTTTGATCCTCTGAGCTCAGGAATAATCCCTGAGTATAGAGCCAGGAGATTGCCAAGATAGGGAGGGAGAAGGAAAGGGGAGTATTTAGAATTACTTAATATTTGGGGATTTCTTTTTTGTTTATTTGGTATTTGTGCTTTATGTGGTATTTGTGGTTCTTGGAGGACTATATAGCCTCAGGCAAGGTAAGAGCCTTAGCCTCTATGAGGATTTTTTTTTTTTTTTAATTCTGGACCACACCCAAGCAATGCATAAAGCTTACTCCTGTCTTTGAGCTAACAGGTAAGTCCTACTGGGGCCCACAGACCATATGTGGTGCTTCAGATCTAACCTTGGTCAACTATGCCCAAGGCAAGTACCCTACCTGCTAATTATCCAGTCCTGTAACATTATTTTTAAAAGGAAAGCTATATATATTTATGTAATACTTGTAAAAATTAGTCAAAAAGCAGTAGCACATTAGCAGATAAGGAAAAAAGTAGGGAAAACAGAGAAAGCATAAAAATATGGTTATCTTTTTTTTTTTCTTTCGGCTTTTGGGCCACACCCGGCAGTGCTCAGGGGTTACTCCTGGCTGTCTGCTCAGAAATAGCCCCTGGCAGGCACGGGGGACCATATGGGACACCAGGATTCGACCCAACCACCTTAGGTCCTGGACCAGCTGCTTGTAAGGCAAACACCACTGTCCTATCTCTCCGGGCCCAAAAATATGGTTATCTTAAGGTTAGAAATGCAGCTCAGCAGTACAGCATTTGTCATATTATGGATTCCATTGCTTAAAAGAGGAGAGGAAGGGAAACAAGAGAAGGGAAGAGGAGGAAAGAGGAAGAAGAAGAAGAAAAAGGAGGGTAGAAGAAGGAACAGGGGGAGTGAGATTAGGGGGAAGGTGTTTAGGATTAAGGAGAGAAAGGAAGGGAAGAGAGGCAAGGGGAGAGGTGGGAAAGAGAAGGAAAGGAGGGGAGAAAGAAGAGGAAAGGAAAGAAGAGAAAGGAGGGAACAAGAGAGGGAGGAGTGGAGGGAGAGAAGAGGGGAGAGAATAATCTCTAACAGCAAAAATATCAGAAACAACTTAAAATACCTGACAATAACATATATCCATACAACTAAATTTTCTTTTTTATTTTGGGTTTTGGGTCCACACTCAGCAGTGATCAAGATACCATATGAAGTGCTGAGAATCAAAATAAGGTCAGACTCTGTATAAGGCAAGTACCCTACTCACTGTACTACCTATCTAGTCCCTAAATTTTTTTTTTTTTTTTTTGGTTTTTGGTTTTTGGTTCACACCTGGCAGCGCTCAGGGTTACTCCTGGTTCAGAAAGTGCTCAGAAATTGCTCCTAGCAGGCTTAGGGGACCATATGGGATCCTGGGATCGACCCACCATCTGTCCTGGATCTGCTGCGTGCAAGGCAAACAGCCTACTGTTGTGCGATCTCTCTGGCCTCTGAATTTTATTTTTAATCTAAGTTTGGGAAGTTCAACATGTATTAAAACAGCTTAATGTGACCCTTTTTACATATATTTATAAAAATAAATTTGTTGGGCCCGGAGAGATAGCACAGCGGTGTTTGCCTTGCAAGCAGCCGATCCAGGACCAAAGGTGGTTAGTTCGAATCCCGGTGTCCCATATGGTCCCCCGTGCCTGCCAGGAGCTATTTCTGAGAAGACAGCCAGGAGTAACCCCTGAGCACCGCGGGGTGTGGCCCAAAACCCAAAAATAAATAAATAAATAAATAAATAAATAAATAAATAAATAAATAAATGTGTTGGGGCCAGAGTGTTGGTGGCACAAGTGTTAAGGTATTTGCTTTGCACATGAACCTAGGATGGACCACAGTTCGATCCCCCAGCGTCCCATATGGTCCCCCAAGCCAGGAGTAACCCCTGAGCATCACTGGTATGGCCCCAAAACAAACAAATAAATTTGTATGATGTACAGAAAAAGACAGATATATATTACCATGTACTAATAGTGGATAACTTTCTCTAAATAGTAAGAATACGAGTAATATTTTATTTCTTCACGTAACTGAGTTTGTCAATACTTTACAAAGAGTGCTACGTATTGTAAAAACTCTCCCCACAATTGGTATCTGACTCTTTTTTTGAGGGGGGGGTCAAACCCGGCAGCGCTCAGGGGTTACTGAGCTCTACACTCAGCAATCACTCAGCAATCACTCCCGGCAGGCACAGGGGACCTTATGGAATGCCGGGATTCGAACCACCGTCCTGCATGCAAGGCAAACGCACTACCTCCATGCTATCTCTCTGGTCCCCGATATATGACTTTTGTATTTTTAAAATATTTCAATTTTCATGGTCTGGAGTGAGAGCTCCTTGGGCTAAGTGTAAGTACAGCTCTGGTTTGATCACCCAAGCCGACAAGCTCCTCTAAGCACTTCTGGGTAAAAGTCAAAATTTTTGTTTTTAAAAATTAACCAAGTCAAAAAGAAAAAAAAAATTAACCAAGTGAAGATAAAAAATTGACCAAGTGGGTTGTTCAGAGAGAATACAGTAGGAAAGGCACTTGCCTTGTATGTTGCCAATCTGGATTCAATTCCCTGCATCACACATGGTCCCTGGAGCAATCCTGAACACAGAGCCAGGAATCAGCCCTGAGTACCATTACGTGTACCCCACCCAAAAAAAAAAAAAAAAAGCCAAGAGCTATGGAGATGACTCAAAGGTCTGCAGCATAGTATGTAGAGGGTTCTGGGTTCAATTACTGGCACTACATGGCCTCTAGACCATCATTGACTATGACTTGGAGGTCCCCAACACTACCAGGGCATCCCCCCATCTCCCTATACACACACACAAAAACAGAAAATAATGAAATTCAAGATAAAATTTTCTAATTAAAAGATATTGAAGAGAGGTGGCACAAGCGGTAGGGCATTTGTGGTGCATGCACTAACCAAGGACGGAGCTTGGTTTGATCCCCTGGCATCCCATATGGTCCTCCAACCCAGGAGCAATTTCTGAGTTCATAACCAGAAGCAACCCCTGAGCATCATTGTGTGTGGCCCCCAAAACAAAACAAAACAAAACAAAATATAAATGGGGTCAGAGCAGTGGCGCAAGCCATAAGGGCGTCTGCCTTGCATGCACTAGCCTAGGATGAACTGAAGTTCGATCCCCCCGTGTCCCATATGGTCCACCAAGCCAGGGGCAATTTCTAAGCGCATAGTCAGGAGTAACCCCTGAGCATCAACGGGGTGATGCTCAAAAAAAAAAATATATATATATATGTATATATATATATTGAGGAGCCGGAGAGATAGCATAGTGGGTAGGGTATATGTCTTACATGCAGGCAACCAATCCTCAATCATCAATGCTGAGGTTCAATCCTCAGCATCCCATATGGTCCCCTAAACATGCCAGAAATGACCCAAGTGCGAACCAGAAGTCCTGAGAACCAATGGATGTGACCCACCCCCCCCAAAAAAAACCTTTTTTTTTAAATCCAACAGTCACAAGGAAGTAAGGCAACAAGGTCCTTTTTGGGTTGCAGAATCACCATTTTCACACTCAAGTCAGTGCCCCCAAGAGAAAGAGAAGTTCAGGAAAAGAAGAGAGGTCTTCCATTCACTCTAGCTTCATTCCATAGCTATGCATTTCTCCCAATCACTCAACCACACAACACACAACTCCAGACTACAAAGGTAACAATGGGAAAACACAGAAGCCCACATGGTTAGTGAGCGAAAATGGTAGTTCTGAAGACCCAGCCAGCTATATAATCTACCTGATAAGATCTTTAGAGAGGAAATATTGAGGATGTTCAAGGAATTCAAAGAAACCATGCAATAGACAGCCAATAAGACTCAAGAGAATATGACAGCAGAAATAAAAACAACTTCAAATAAAGGGGCCAGAACAATAGTGCAGCCATAGGGCATTTGTCTTGCAGGCTGCCAACTCAGGACAGACCTGGGTTCGATCCCTGGTGTCCCATACGGTCCCCCAAGCCAGGAGCAACTTCTGAGCGCAAAGCCAGGAGTAACCCCTAAGCATCACTGGGTGTGGCACAAAAACAAAAACAAAACCTTCAAATAGAAATGACAGAACTGAAAACCTTTGTAGGCGAAATTAAAAACTCACTGGAAAGCCTCACCAACAGAATAACAGTTGCTGAGGATACAATCAATTAGCTTGAAGACGAGCGGCATAACACCTTCAGACAACCCCATAAGGTGAAAAAGAATCTTAAATAAAGAGCTGACAGGAGAACTTTGCGGTGAATTTAAGAGGAACGATGTAAGAATCAATAGTGTGGGCCCGGAGAGATAGCACAGCAGCGTTTGCCTTGCAAGCAGCCGATCCAGGAGATCCAGGACCAAAGGTGGTTGGTTCGAATCCCGGTGTCCCATATGGTCCCCCGTGCCTGCCAGGAGCTATTTCTGAGCAGACAGCCAGGAGTAACCCCTGAGCACCGCCGGGTGTGACCCAAAAAAAAAAAAAAGGATCATTAGTGTTACAGAGGGCAGGAAGACAACCCCTTTGAAGAAGCAACGGTCAAGGACATCCAGTGGCCAGAACTGGAGAGTGCATATGCCCACATTCTGGATGCTCAGAGGGTACCAACTAAGAGACCAAATAAAACAAAATTCTCCAAGGCACATTCTAATCAGAATATAAAAACCATAGATACAGAATGCTGAAAGCAGAAAGATCAAAGAAGAAAATCACATACAAAGAATCACCCTTAAGTTTTACAGCAGATTTACCAAAGCAGCCCCTGCAGGTCCAAAGGCAGTGATAGTTGGGTGTTTGCTTTACTCTCGGCTGACCAGGGTTTAATCCCCGGCACCCCATATAGTCCCCCAAGTCTGCCAGGTGTAATTTCTTTTTCTTTTTCTTTTTTTTTAAGAAAGTCTTTTTATTTTCTGTTTTGTTTCGTTTTTGTTTTTGGGGTCACAACCGGCTGTGATCAGGGGTTACTCCTGGCTCTATGCTCAGAAATCGCTCCTGGCAGGCACAGGGGATTATATGGGATGCCAGGATTCGAACCACCATCCTTTTGCATGAGAGAGTAAATGCCTTACCTCCATACTGTCTCTCCGGCCCCCGAGTATAATTTCTGAACACAGAGCCAAAAATAAATCCTAAGCACCATCAGGTGTGCCCCCCCCAAACAAACAAACAAATAAACATAAGGCAGTGGTGGGATATAGTGAAAAACAATAAAATTAATGCCTCATCATAAAACACTTTACCCAGCCAAACTCTTCTTCAGATCTGAAGAAATGATGCACAGCTTCATGGATAAATAATAACTAGGGAAATTCACAGAATCAAAACTAACTTTAAAAGAAGAACGAAGTGGGTACTTTAAGACAAAACAAATTCCACAAGCACATCACACTTCGACAAAAAGATGGCATAAAATTCCACGACAATAACCTCTCAATGTCAAGGGACTAAATGCACAGAGTGACAAAATGGATTTTAAAAATAAATCCATGGGGGCCAGAGAGATAGCATGGAGACAGGGCATTTGCCTTACATGCTGAAGGACGGTGGTTTGAATCCCGGCATCCCATTTGGTCCCCCAAGCCTGCCAGGAGTGATTTCTGAGCTTTGAGTCAGGAGTAAACCCTGAGTATTGGCAGGTGTGACCCAAAAACAAAACAAAACAAACAAACAAACAAATAAATCCATGAGGCCAGAGAGATAGCACAATGGTAGGGCATCTGCTTGCCTGCGGCTGACTCAGGATAGAGCTGGGTTCAATTCCTGGCATTCCATTTGGTCTCCTGACCCTGCCAGGAGTGATTTCTGAGTGCAGAGCTAGGAGTAATCCCTGAGTGCTGCCGGGTGTGGGCCAAAAACAAAAACAAAAAAATTTTACAAACAGAAATAGAATAGAGAAATAGGGGCTGCAGAGATAGCACAGTAGTAAGGCGTTTGCGTTAGTAGTGGCAGACCCAGGACAGATGGTGGTTCAATTCCCAGCATTCCATATGGTTCCCCTGACCCTGCCAGGAGAATTTTTTGAGTACAGAGCCAGGAGTAACCCCTGAGCAGCGCCGGTGTGACCAAAAAAAAAAAAAAAAAGGAGAAATAACTCTAACACCTGGAAATTAAGAAAGGAAATGAAGAGATTAGAGATTCCTGGAATCAAAACAGAATGAGGGAATGAGGACATGAACTATCAGAATTTGTGGAACACAGCAAAAGCAGTGTTAAGAGGAAAGTTTGTAGTTTTGCAAGAAATCATCAGGAAGGAAAAAAGGAACCACATAAATAACTTGACCGAAAAGCTTAAGAAATTGAAAATGACCAACAAAATGAACTTAAAGTAGGCAGGAGGAAGGAAATAATAAAACTTAGAACAAAAATTAATGAATTGAAAACCCAAAATCCAATCCAAAAGATTAATAACAAGAGTGGGCTCCTTGAAAAAATAAACAAGATCAATAAACCTTAGCAAGATTCACAAAGAAAGAGATAAAAAGCCTACTAAAGCAAATCAGAAATAAAAGGAGGAAATGTTACAACAGATTACCACAGAAATTCAAAGGATAATCAGAGATTATTGAGAATCTTTATGCCATGAGTCAATAACCAAGAAAAAAAATGAATAAAAAAATGTATAAATTCTTGGACTCCTATAACCTCCCAAGGTGATCTGGAATATCTGAACAGACCAATCACTATCGAGAAAATTAAAATTAAACTGAAAATCAAAAGTCTTGCCCAAAATAAAAATCCAGGTCCTTGGGGCCAGAGAAATAGCATTTGCCTTGCATTTAGAAGGTCGGTGGTTCGAATCCCAGCATCCCATATGGTCCCCTGAGTCTGCCAGGCGCAATAGAGCCAGGAATAACCCCTGAGCGCTGCTGGGTATGACCCCCCCCCCCCAAAAAAAAAAATCCAGGTCCAGAGGATTCACTAATGAATTCTCTCAAACATTTAAAGAGAACCTACTGCCAATCTTTTTCATGCTGTTCCAGGAATTTGAAGAAACAAAAATATCCTGAACAGTTCCTATGAAACTAACATCACTCTAACACCAAAATCAAGCAAATACACCACAAAAAAGGAGAATTACAAGTCAATATTCTTGATAAACATAAAGACAAAAACCCTCAACAAAGTATTATAAAATAAAATATGACAAGTCATCAAAAGAACACACACCAAGACTAACTAGGATTCATCCTGGTCATGCAAGGATGGTTAAAATATGCAAGTCAGGGACCAGAGAGATAGCACGAAGGTAGGGCCTTTGCCTTGCATGCAGAAAGACAGTATCCCATATGTTCCCCCGAGCCTGCCAGGAGCAATTTCTGAGCATAGAGCCAGGTGGAACCCCTGAGTGCTGTTGATTGTGACCCAAAAACCAAAAAAAAAAAAAAAAAAGGCAAGTCAACATAATACAGCATATTAATACAAGAAAAATCATATGATCATATCAGTAGATTCAGAGAAAGCATTTAACAAGACCCAAAATCATTCATGATTTTAAAAAAACTCACAACAAGATGGGAATTGAAAGAACTTTCCTCAATATAGTCAAAGCCATTTATCACAAGCCCATAGCAAATATTATACTCAGTAGGAAAAATATTAAAAGCTTTCCAAGACCTAGCACAAGACAAGGTTTCCCACACTCATTTCTATTCAATATAGTACTGGAAGTACTTATGACAAGGCAAAGGTATCAAGGACATCCACATAGAAAAGAAAGAAGTCAAGCTCTCATTGTTTGCAAATGACATGACATTGTATTTTAAAAATCCTAAACACTACTAAAAAGCTTCTAGAAATAAGTTTTTTTTTTTTATAGTAAAGAGGCAAGCTAAAAAATAATTAAAAAGTCCATGGCTTTTCTATACACAAATAATGAAACAAAAGAAAGGCTTTTCTTTTTTTAATTACTCAGGGTTAGAGATAGTCCAACATGTTAAATACTTGTCTTGCACATGGCCAAATTGGGTTCAACCCCCAGAAACCCTAAGCACTGTCAGGCAGAATTCCTGAGTGCAGAGCCTAGAGGGCTGGGTGTGAGCCAAAAAACAAAGGAGGAGAAAAATGTGATGTTCCCCAAAACATTGTACAGATTCAAAGAAGTCCCTATAAAGATACTCAAAATGTTTTTCAAAAAAAAGAAAAAAACCGAGAGGGGGAGGGGGGGAGGGGGAGGGGGGGAGGGAGGGAGGGAGGTGGAGGGGGAGGGGAGGGGAGGGGGGAGGGAGGGAGGGAGGTGGGGAGGGAGGGAGGGAGGGAGGGAGGGAGGGAGGGAGGGAGGGAGGGAGGGAGGAAGGGAGGGAGGGAGGGAGGGAGGGAGGGAGGGAGGGAGGGAGGAAGGAAGGAAGGAAGGAAGGAAGGAAGGAAGGAAGGAAGGAAGGAAGGAAGGAAGGAAGGAAGGAAGGAAGGAAGGAAGGAAGGAAGGAAGGAAGGAAGATGGGAGGCATCATTTTTCCCAATTTCAAACTATACTACAATTCGGTAGAGATTAAAACAGCATGGTATTGGAATAAATTCCTTCCTTCCTCCCTCCCCCCCCTTCCTCTTTCCCTCTATCTCTCCTTTCCTTCTATCTTTCCAATCAATGGAATAGACATGAAGATCCTGAGACAAACACTTCAGTATATGATCAATTTACAAATATTCAATAAAAGAGGAAAGTAAGTAAGGAGAGTCTCTTCAACAAGTGGTACTGGGAAAAAAATAACTATGCAAAATAATAAGGGGCCGAAGAGATAGCATGAAGGTAGGACGTTTGCCTTACATGCAGAAGGACGGTGGTTCGGATCTCGGCTTCCCTGAGCCTGCCAGGAGCGATTTCTGAACACAGAGTCAGGAGTAATCCCTGAGCGCTGCCAAGTGTGACCCAAAAACAAACAAACAAACAAACAAAAATAATAATAATAATAATAATAAAAAATTCAGACCTCTAACACCATGCACAAATCAAATCAACATTAATTTTTGCCTTGCATGAAGCTAACCCAGGACAGACCTCCGTTAGATCCCTGGCATCCCATATGGTCTCCCAAACCAGGAGCGATTTCTGAGCACATAGCCAGGAGTAAGCCCTGAGCATCACAAAGCGTGGCCCAAAAAAACCCCAAAAAAAACCCAAAACAAAACAATTTAATTTAAGATCTTGATATCAGACCTGAAACTGTAAGGTTGTATAGAGGAAGAACTTCCATGACACTGAAGTTGAAGGAATCTTTAAGGATGAAATACCACTAACCAAGCAAGTGAGAGCAAAAAACAAATAGGACTACATTAAATTAAGAAGCTTCTGCACCTCAAAGAAAATGATGACATAGGTTGCACATAGAATGGGAAAAATTATTCACCCAATATCTATCTAATAAGACATTATCATCTAACATACATAAGGAGCTGGTAGAGCTTTAGGGAAAAAAACCACATCTAACCACATCAAAAAAGTGATAAGAGATAAATGAAAACTTCCTCAAAGAAGAAATACAGGTGGCCAAAAAGCATATAAAAATGTTCCACATAGGACCGGAGAGATAGTACAGTGGTAGGGTATTTGCCCTGCATGCAAAGAAGGGCAGTGGATCGAATCCCAGCATCCCATATGGTCCCGCAAGCCTGCCAAGGAGCGATTTCTGAACACAGAGTCAGGAGCAACCTGAGTGCCACCAAAATCCAAAATCCAAAAAAAGAAAAATGTTCCACAAAAGAAAGAATCAGATCTCCTTAGCTGCTTCTTCTTCTTCTTCTTTTTGGTTTTTGGGTCACACCCGGCAGTGCTCAGGGGTTACTCCTGGCTCTACACTCAGAAATCACTCCTGGTAGGCTCGGGGGACCATATTGGATACCGGGATTTGAACCACCGTCCTTCTGCATGCAAGGCAAATGCCCTACCTCCATGCTATCTGTCTGGGCCCCCTTAACTTCTTCATATTAAAAATTGAACAAGACAGAAAGTAACACAGTAACAAAAACAAAGCCATGTAACTGATAGAAATGAAAGGGTTAGGAGTGAAGAGGATAAAGAGAACCAGTGTAAGTGCCCTGCCCACTATACTATCTCTCCATCCCCAGACATCATTCATTTAAACGACTGATAAAGAAATTGAAGCCCAGTGAGGTTTTGACTTCATACAAAGTCCTTCCTGAATCTAGGTAATGGTAAAAGTAAATTTTTTTTCACACTCCCAAGTACTTTTGCTGTTTTAGTTTTGTTTGATTTTTGGTTCAGCAGTTCCTCTGGGGTTCTTCCTGGGTCTGTACACAGGAATTTCTCTTGCTGGTCTTGAGGGAATATATGAGATTCCAGGAATTGAACCTGGGTTGGCCGCATGCTAGGCAAATACCCTACCATTGTACTATGACTCCAATCCCAACCCTTTTTTCTTTTTCACTGAATAATGAGATAATGAAAGAAGCCTCAACTTACACATAGTAGGCTCCATAGCAATATTATAACTTGGAACACTAAATATAGAAGACAAAAACCAGACGAACAACAACAAAAAAAAAATTGTGATGTATCTTCAGCTGCTCCCCATTACAATCTCCTCACTCCTAATTCATTTTCCACGCCTCCCACAATTCACATCTTCTTAGTAATTAGGCAACTGTCCATGATGTTATGTGTGGAAATTGAAATCATTGCTTTTCTAGTCTTAAAGATTTTTATACTTTTTTCCAGTAGAAAAAAAAATCTTGCTTTTTCTGTTTTCCAGAATAAATATGATGGTCAATTCTCTTTAACCTCCAGGATATATAATGGCATGAGGGGCCGGTGTGGTGGCGCTAGAGATAAGGTGTCTGCCTTGCTTGTGCTAGCCTAGGACAGACCAAGGTTAGATCCCCCGGCATTCCATATAGTTCCCCAAGCCAGGAGCGATTTCTGAGCACATAGCCAGGAGTAACCCCTGAGCATCACCGGGTATGGCCCCAAAACCTAAATAAATAAACAAACAAACAAACAAACAAACAAATAACAGCATGAGATATACTTGAGGCTGTAGTATCTAGAATTTACATTTTCCTCATGTGAACACTACCACAATTCATTTTCTGTGAAGGTGAAACTAGATTGCATTATCCTTCTGCCAAAAGAATATCTTATATACAGAAATAGCTGAGAAAGCAAGTAACCTATTGAAAATGAAGTAATATTATAAAGGTTTCCAGAAAAAAAATTCTCAAACATCTTTCCAAGGAATTTTTTTACACCTAAATGCAAATGCAATCGGAAACTATTTTTCTCTTCCTGTTATCCCATAAAAATCTAGGCTATCTGGTTATAACTCTTTCATATTTAAACACAGTTAAGGTACCTAATTTCTGTCTTCATATTTTTTCTAAGATTAATTTCTCCTCTCAAATCTAACTTTGCAGCTTCTTTTTTTTTGGGGGGGCCACACCCGGTAATGCTCAGGGGTTACTCCTGGCTACGTGCTCAGAAGTTGCTCCTGGCTTGGGGGACCATATGGGACACCGGGGGATCGAACCTCGGTCCATCCAAGGCTAGCGCAGGCAAGGCAGGCACCTTACCTTTAGCGCCACCGCCCGGCCCCACTTTGCAGCTTCTTAATCATCGTGGTTCTTTCTGAAACTTACATCAAATAAAATGGCTCTAAATACAATATTCTTTTTTGGTTTGGGGGCCATACCCACCAGTGTTCAGTGGTTATTTCTGGCCCTGTGGGATTAAACCCAGATAGACTACATGTAAGGTAAATGTTCTACCCAATATGCTCTCTCTCCAATCCCTAAATGTGATCATTTTAACAGGGGAAAAAGTGGCTTTAAATAATGCCAACCTGATAAAAAAAATTTATATAAAATATTCCTATATTCAGGATTAAGATTTATAAATAAGTAGCCAAATCTCTTATGAAGGTCATTCTAAATCAAGAAAAATTCTGCCAGGCTGGAGCAGTGGTGCAAGTGGTAAGGTGTCTGCCATGCCCGCGCTAGCCTAGGACAGACCATGGTTGGATACCCATCATCCCATATGGTCCCCAAGCCAGGAGTGATTCCTAAGCACATAGCCAGGAGTGACCCCTGAGCGTCACCGGTGTGCCCCCTCCCAAAAAAGAAAATTTCTGCCACCCAAGAAACACTTGGCAAATATGGAATAACTTTTAATTATCACAAATGGGAAAGCAGAGGGTGTACTTCTGGCATGTATGGGTAAAAAACACAAAAGCCACTTAACATTCCACAATGTATAGGATATCCTTCCTATAATAAAGCTCTAAATATCAATAGTGCAAAAGTTGAGAAATCCCAACTTATGAGTAACAATAACTTTAATAAAAGAAAGGAAACGGGAAGAAGAAAAAAAAAACGTTGAGTGAAAAAGATTTAAAAAATGAGAACTAGAGTCAGGGACATGGCTCAGTGGAAAAAAATGTGTTACCATGCACATATAGTTTAGTTTAGTCCTGAATTTAGGTTCCAACTGCATAACGTAAGAAAAGATTCCTGTAAGGCAGAGAAAAGGAGATGAATAGAGGGAAAGAGAAAGAAATAGAATGCCATAAAATATTAAATAGAGGAGGCTGGAGAGATAGCACAGCGGTAGAGTGTTTGCCTTGCATGCAGCTGACCCAGGATGGACCTGAGTTTGATTCCCGCCATCCCATATTGTCCCCCAAGCCTGCCTGCTAGGAGCAATTTCTGAGTAAACCCCTAAGCGGCACTGGATGTGGCCCAAAACCAAAAAAGAAGATAATGCATAGTGACTAGTTTAAGTGTCGCACATGATATTTCCTACTAAAATTTGTTTTATAAAATGATGTTGATACCATCTTACCCACCTTTTGTTTAAGTTTGGTTTTGGCTACTCTCACTAGTATTCCTCAATGCTCAGGCACCATGTGGTGCCAGGCATTGAATCTGGGTCTCTCACATGGAAAGTATGTGCTCCAAATCTTTGGACTATTTCCTCAACCCTTTGTCCATTTTATACATTCAACTTAGCATTACTCATTAGTGACTGGCCTGCCAAAAGAACAGCATATCCCTCACTATCTCATTATCTATCTAGTTTGTTTTGTTTTGTACTGATTTACTCATTCATGAAACAAATATTTTTGAAGCAACTATTATATTCTAGACACTAGAAATATAATATTAGAGAAACATTTTGCCAGCAAAGAGCTTTCCCGGAAAAGAGATAAGAAGATACCAATGCACCTAACTTGTTAAGGGTTTTTTGTTTGTGTGCTCAGGGATCAATCCTGGCAGGATTCAAGGGACTATATATGGGATGCTTATGAGATGCTGGGAGACTGAACCTGGGTCAGCTGCATGCAAGGCAAGCACCCTACCTGTTGTACTATCTCTCTGACCCCTATACCTAGTTTATTTTTCCTAATTCAATTACCTTATGCTTAATTTCTATTGGCATTAGTCCATGTTTCTCAAGTCAACTCAGAATCAAAACTATTCTTGTGAAGGTCTCAATGTGACCTGTTGAATAGGCAAACTAGTTTCTAGTTTACCATTCATGACCAGTGTTTCTACAAGAAGGAAAAGCATTTCAGTCACTCAAAAATTACATGGCCATAGAAATGGCTCAACAGGTTGAGTTTAAGGTCAGGTTCAGCCTCCCAGCATGCAAGAAATGCAGTAGTGACTCTAAATACAGAGCTGGATCTGAACACTACCAGGAATGACCCATAAAAAAATGAGGGTTTTTTTTTTTTTTTTCAGAGAGATAGCATAAAGGTAAGGCATTTGCCTTGCATGCAGAAGGATGGTGGTTCGAATCCCAGCATCCCATATAGTCCCCCGTGCCTGCCAGGAGTGATTTCTGAGCATAAAGCCAGGAGTAACCCCTGAGCGCTACTGGGTATGATACAAAAACAAAACAAAAACAAACAAAAAGAAACAAACTATTTTGGTGGCAGTGGTGTGCAGTGATTTTGTATATAAATAATATAAACTTGGGGTGGAGCAGAGTAAGGCATATAGTCCCCTGAGCACTGCCCCAAGTCACCCCTGAGAACAGAGGATGGAGGAGGGGGGTTGTCTATAGTCTAAAACAACCTCAGAAGTTAGCTAACAATAAAGTCTACAACTCAAAATACATTCAAAGGCAGAAGAAAACCTGTCTGCAAGCACTGCAACCTATGACTCTCATGGTCTAAGACGGCAGTCAGCATATTCCAACTGGCATGCACTCACAGCATAGTTGTTGGCATCACTCCTTTTTTTGTTTTTTTGGACCACACCCTGTGGCTCTGCTCTCAGAAATTACTTCTAGCAGGCTCAAGGGATCATAGGGATGATGGGAATCAAATCCAGGTAGGCCACATGCAAGGCAAACAAGCCCTATACACCGTGCTATTGCTCTGGCTCATCACTACTTTATACCTTGATCCAACAAAGGAATATACCAAATTTGTTCTTTTAAAGATTTAATGGGTCTATATATATCAACTTCCCTGAAATTTATATGTAAAGCATGGTAGGCAGTGAACCACAGTCTTGGTATTTATGATGATCAACAATGTGGTACAGGAACCTAAGTACAGAAAGAAACAGTATGGTTCATAGGAAAAAAAGATGCTGGAGAAAAGAAAACATTACTCTTCTCTTCAAAGGAAAAGTGGTGAACTGTATTCTCACAAGGAGGACTCAGCTGTACCCAGGGACTGAGCCTAACTTCCTTGAAGAGTTCACCAGGGGGTAAGCCAGAAAGCAATAGAAAGAAATACCCAGAGGGATTAGAGTGGGGGTTGGGAAAACACTATTTAAGAATGGGGTGGGAGTGGGGTCTTGGTAAAGCTAGAAAAAGAGACAGGAACAGAGAGCAATGTTTCCCAGACTTCACGAGCACAGTAGGAGAGTGAAGGGAAGAGAAGGTGGAGGCCTCTAAGAATTCACACCCTGTACCCTCAGTTACAAACACAGTCTAGTTGCTAACAATATTAAATTCCAAAATGACTTGTAATGTAGGAAAATAAAATAAACATCCTGCACACTTACCCAATCCGGGTAAACAGCTTCCCATGGGCATGGAGAAAACTGAGGATGAACCTTTTGTTCAGCTGCATGGGAAAGAGAGAAAGGAGAAAACAATTAAACTTTCCCCAGTTTCCTGTTACTGAACAGAGTCCCTAGTGACACAATAACCTGGCCAGGGTCTAAGGGGTGGGCACTACGGATGGGAACCAAATGGACATGCCCAAACTCTCACACAGACCTAGGGCACATGCCCAACAGCTGTTATTCAGCTGAGCCAAAATGTCAGCAGGCTCAGTGAGTGGATGGCACCCTCTGCTGGCCAATGTATGGGGGTATGAGATGAAGCCATGAAGAGAAAAAACTAAAGGATGAACAGAAGATGCAAGCAGCTCTCTGATATCTAAAACTCTCCTGGTCCCCTAATGATGAAAATAAAGCATTTAAAAGAATGAGAAAGATAATTAACTTTAGAGAAGTCCAAGAACTTCCATGTATAATCTTTTTTCTCTTTAAAAAAATTGGAAACTGAGTCTCTAAGTGAAATTCTCTGGCTTTTGACTATTGATTATGAATGAAATTAAAATATTAAAATCCAGCATTCCATTTGGTTCCCTGTTCTCCACCAGGTAATTCCTGAGTAATTCCTAAGTACAGAACCAGGAATAAGCCCTGAGCATCACTGGGCTCAGGTCAAACAAATGAAAATTTTAACATCAAATTATTCAACACAACTTTGTCAGTCACATCTGGCCTATAAAATACCAATTTACAATCTTAGCTCAGGGGCCGGAGGGATAGCATAGCGGTGTTTGCCTTGCAAACAACCGATCCAGGACCTAAGGTGGTTGGTTCGAATCCCAGTGTCCCATAGGGTCCCCCGTGCCTGCCAGGAGCTATTTCTGAGCAGATAGCCAGGAGTAATCACTGAGCACTGCCGGGTGTGGCCCAAAAACCAAAAAAAAAAAAAAAAAAAAAAAAAGGTGTACTATCTTAGTTCAAGTTTCTAAATACTTTACTATCAAAACTAAAGGGGAGAGTGCCCCCTGAGAAAAACAGGGGTGGGAGAAAAAGACAGTTTCAAAGACAGAACAAATCTTGTCATGGTCCTCTGAATCAATATGGTCTCTTTGAATCAATATGCTCAGGAAGAAAGATCAAGAATCCTGAGCTTATGATGACAGTTAATGCAAGGAACAGTCCAGGCAAGTACAGACAAGCCAAATATCATATAGATACTTTGCCCAGAAAGAAAAAATGCTCTGGTTTATACTCTTGCAAAAACAGAACAGCAATCTATTGTATGCAAACTATGCATGAGAAAAGGAGTACATTCTCATTTCACCAATGACTTCAACAGCAAACATTATACGCATACTTTACTGTTCTTGCTTAAATAATTAAATTTAAATTATTGTTACATTATTAACCAACACTACTAAATCAAACTCTGATATATATAAAGTGCTGGGATTGGGAGGAATATGGGTCAGTAACTAAACCACCTTATCTTACATGCATGGGGCCACAAACCCAATTCCCAGTGCCACCTACATGCAATGAGCATGATCCTGTCAGTTCTGTTGTCTGTGATCACTGGTACAGCAGACAATTTCCAGCTGCACCAGAGCCAAATGTCTGCACTCACCACAACTGAAAAGGTATGTGAACACCAAAGTCAAGAATATAATCCCTCAGTGAAGTATTTGGTTTGGGCTATTTTGTTTGTTTTGTTTTGCTGGGGCCCACCTTGTACATGCTCATTACTTACTACTCCTGGCTCTGTGCTCAGGTATCAATCCTGGCAGGGTCAGGGACTAAAGATGGTGCTAAGGGCTGAACATGACTCAAATACATACAAGTTAAATTCTTAAATTCTCTATTACGCTAATTTCTGACCTTATTGAAACACATGTCTAAATATCACAATTAGGAGTGCCAAAGTGAGAGCACAGCAGTAGGGCATTTTCCTTGCGTGTGGCCAACCCAAAATGGATCTGGATTAGATTCCCTGCTTCTCATATGATTCCCAGAGCCTGCCAGGAGCAATTTCTGAGTGCAGAGCCAGAAGTGACACCTGAGCACTGCCAGGTGTGGCCCAAGACATAAAGAAACAAATAAATATCACAATTTAAATGTGACCCCTAATGAGCACTAAAGTTGAGTGCATGAGCAACTAAACCTAATGTGCCATCAATAGCAAGCACAAGTATGTGTGTGAGGGGCAATCCCAGTTCTCAAAATAGCAACTTCAATAGTAAAAGGAGTGGGCGGAAAGGTTCAGGATACTTCACTAGGTTCCATAAATACATACAAGGGAAAGATGCAATGTTGCAAAATAAAGTGCCAATGGTAGACCAATAAAGCAGCCTAGGTAAGGAAGTTTGTAGACCTTAGATCTACTAATAGAGAAAGTGACTAAGTTAGGATTAATAGAGAAATTAATTAATAGAGAAAATGGTTCAAATCCCGGACGAGCCCCCGCCCAAAATAGAGAAAATGATTAAGTTAGGATGTAGGCCTTACATCTACTAATATAAAAAGTGATGAAAATCCTGAATTTTCCCATCAAACTGACTTTCTGCCACTTTGGTCTGGGATCTTGTGCAGCTGAGCAAATAATACAGTGGGTAGGGAGCTTGCCTTGACAATGGCCAACCTGGGCTTGATCCCTGGCACCACATATGGTTCCCCTAAGAACAAAGAGCCAGAAAACCTGAGCAGCACTGGGTGCGGGGGAAAAAAAAAAAAACACTCACACCATCAATACATTTCTTTCTACACAATGGAAATAGAATTTATATGTTAATGGTTGATGGGATGGCAAGTAAAGCAAGGTTGACATGTTGTAATCATGTTTAGCTGAACATTCTCGCCTAATGAAATGAAAAATAAGTGGCAAAATAAGTTAACAAAAGGCTGTAGGCTAACCAGGGTCAGTCAGTTCAAAGCAGTACAGAAATTTAAGTGACATAAATCAGTAAACTTGTCTTAGTTTTGGGTGTTTTTTTTTTTTTTTTTTTTTTTAGTTGTTCAGTTTGTTCGTTTTTGGGCCATACCAGACTATGTTCAGGATCACACCTAATGGGATCTGAAGACCATATGGAGTGCCAAGGATTGAACCCAGGTGTAGAGCATACAAGGCAAGGCACCTTACCTGCAGTACTATTTAAATAGAATTAAAATGGGACTAGAATTTGAACCCAGGTCTTTTTTCCCCAAAACAGTTCTCCTTTCCTTATGCTGCAGCCATTTTAGGAAAAGAATTGGTGGGATTATTGATAAGCAGCAAATGAGAAAATGAGAGCAAACAAAAACAAGTTCAGTTTTAAGTTTTCCTTATGATTAGGCAGAAAATTTATATCAGGCGCCTCACAATACTTCCTGGAGTAAATTAAGAGCACAAAAAGGTTTTTGTTTTTTTTTTTTTTTTTTTTTGGTTTTTGGGCCACACCCTGTGAGGCTCAGGGGTTACTCCTGGCTATGCGCTCAGAAGTTGCTCCTGGCTTCTTGGGGGACCATATGGGACGCCGGGGGATCGAACCGCGGTCCGTCCTAGGCTAGCGCAGGCAAGGCAGGCACCTTACCTCCAGCGCCACCGCCCGGCCCCTACAAAAAGGTTTTTATAATATTGTGGTCTTATTTATAATTCCCAGAGAACCTACCTTAGAGTAGAAGATAAAAGCTCACTAAAGCCACACATACCATTATCATATTTATTTTTTTTTTTTTTGGTTTTTGGGTCACAGCCTGTGACGCTCAGGGGTTACTCCTGGCTATGCACTCAGAAGTTGCTCCTGGCTTCTTGGGGGACCATATGGGATGCCGGGGGATCGAACCGCGGTCCGTCCTAGGCTAGCACAGGCAAGGCAGGCACCTTACCTCCAGCGCCACCGCCCGGCCCCCCATTATCATATTTTAACTCTATCATGTACAAAGTGAATTTCAATGCACTGCATTCCCACTGAGTGAAGGGGATCTTAGGAAACGTCTCCAAAATGCATACACTCTCAGTCCCTGGTTACAACTATTATATTTTTAATTTGAAAGTATCAGTCTACACGTTTTCTTTTTATTGTCAGCAGTAGAATTTTAAATAAAAATTAAAGAGGTAAAAGCATCCTAGAGAGGAGTATGACATGTTATACTGAGAAAGTGTGTTTCTGGGGCCGGAGAGATGGCATGAAGGTAGGGCGTTTGCCTTGCATGCAGAAGGACGGTGGTTCGAATCCCGGCATCCCATATGGTCCCCCGAGCCTGCCAGGAGCGATTTCTGAGTGCTGAGCCAGTAGTAACCCCCGAGTGCTGCCAGGTGTGACCCAAAAGCCAAAAAAACAAACAAACAAACAAAACAAAACAAAAAGTCTCTCATTTTCACTACTTATTGACTCTGTTTTGGGGCCATACCCTATGGTGCTCAGGGCTCATGCCATCTTGGAAGGATCACTCCTTCCAAGGCTCAGGGACCATGTGTGGTGCCAGGGATTGAACCCAGGTCAGCTGAGTTCAAGACAGGCATAATGTGTGCTGTATTCTCTGTCCCAACTTTTTGTTTCTTAGCAAAACACTCAGAGATGGCGTTATTCAGGGGAAAAAATGGTATTCTGCCACTGATAAGACTTCTACTTCCAGTTTTTTCTTTCTTCAATTCTACTGGTCACAAGAAACTTAAAATGTTTCTTGGCCTATGTAGCCTTAAGAGATAGGGGTGTAGTTCAGGGGAAAAGTACCATGCCTTGCATACATGAGACCTTGATTTCATCCCTGAAAACACATACACACACGCAAGCATGCAAGCAATCCAGGAGTGACCCAGGAGAGTGGATTGTAAGCTTTAAGCACTGTCAGGTGTCGCCCCAAAAAACTAATATATAAATGAATAAGTAAATAAATAACTTTTTTTTTTGTAGCCACACCCGGTGATACTCAGGAGTTACTCCTGGCTATGCGCTCAGAAATCCCTCTTGTAATGGAGGGCCATATTTGACACCAGGAATCAAACCAGGTCTGTCCTGGGTCAGTCGCGTGCAAGGCAAACACCCTACTGCTGAGCTATCGCTCTGGCCCCAACTTTGTTATATTTTAAGAGGGAAACAAACACTAACCTCTTAGGTTTGACAAAATAGCTAAAGACCTATTTTCTTTTTTTTTTTTTCTTTAATTGGTTTTTGGGCCACACCCGTTTGACGCTCAGGGGTTACTCCTGGCTATGTGCTCAGAAATCGCCCCTGGCTTGGGGGGACCATATGGGACGCCGGGGGATCGAACTGTGGTCCTTCCTTGGCTAGCGCTTGCAAGGCAGACACCTTACCTCCAGCGCCACCTACCCGGCCCCAAGACCTATTTTCAATTGTACCTACTAACAATGTCCAAGAAAAATCAAAGCATATAATCAAAGTCCATGGATTGTCACTCTAAAGCACTGAGATCGAAATGAAGGTGGATAGGTGGATGTGGGCAGATGTAATGCTAACCACCTTCATCATGTGCTCCTATGACAAGCATCATCAAGAGCAAAGAAGCAACATAGGATATTCAATGCCATATAAACTGTACTCCAAACTAAAAACAGCAAAACAATTTGCCAACTATCCATTTATGCTCTAAAATTTTTCTAAGACAAGGCCTACAAGCTAGGAAGTTGCCAAGAGGCATTGTGTTTTTCTTACAGATACTGTCCCTCAATCAACCAGTGAATCCTTGAGTGAGGTGAAATCTTTTTAAAGTAAAGAAAAGCAGGCTTGGGCCCGGAGAGATAGCACAGCGGCATTTGCCTTGCAAGCAGCCGATCCAGGACCAAAGGTGGTTGGTTCGAATCCCGGTGTCCCATATGGTCCCCCGTGCCTGCCAGGAGCTATTTCTGAGCAGACAGCCAGGAGTAACCCCTGAGCACCGCCGGGTGTGGCCCAAAAACCAAAAAAAAAAAGAAAAAAAAAAAAAGAAAAGAAAAGCAGGCTGGGGCTGGAGAAATGCAGATTGGGTAGGGTGTTTGCCTTGCATGGGCCACCCTGGGATCAAACTCTGGCATCCCAAATGGTACCCAAAGACTGTCAGGAAAATTTTCTGAGCACAGAGCCAGGACTACCTCAAGAGCCACCAGGTTGGGGGTGGGGGGGAAGGTAGGCAGGGAGAGAAGGGAAGAAAGGGAATAAAAATTCGGAGTAGAAGTAACATAAGAAAACAGGTGAAGAGGGGAACCAGAGAGATAACACAGTGGTAGGGCATTTGCCTTGCATGTGACCGACCCAGAAGGGACCCGGTTCAATTCCCAGAATCCCATATGGTCCCCCAGCCTGCCAGGGACGATCTCTGAGTGCAGAGCTAGGAGTAATCCCTGAGCATTTCTTTTTTTTTTTTTTTTTTTTTTTGGTTTCTGGGTCACACCTGGCAGTGCTCAGGGGTTACTTCTAGCTCTACACTCAGAAATCACTCCTGGCAGGCTCGGGGGACCATATGGGATGCCGGGATTCGAACCACTGACTTTCTGCATGCCAGGCAAACGCCTTACCTCCATGCTATCTCTCCAGCCCCAATCCCTGAGCATTTCTTGGTGTGGCCCAACAACCAACCAACCAACCAACAAACAAACAAACAAACAAAGTTCAAAAATAAAAGAAAAAAAATAAGAGGGGTGAAGAGGGGTGATGGCACAGCAGTAGGGCATTTGCCTCACACACAGCCGACCAGAAACAGATCGGTTTGATCCTCAGCATCCCATATGGTCCCACGAGCCTGCCAGGAGTAAGCCCTGAGTACTGCCGGTTATAGTCCAAAAATCAAAAACCAAAAAAAAGGAGAAAAAAAAGAAAGTAAGTGAAGAATACTAGGCATTTGGTAGTAATATGGTAGAGTAACTGTATATCCAAAACATAAATACTGACACACTATAAAAAGCTACCTAAAATAAAGCAATAATAATTTATAAATTCTAAATTTATATAAAAGGATTTACAAATAGTAAAATAATAAAAAACTTCAATGAGAAAGGACCCACGCAAACAAAAATGTGGAGATATATTTCAATAAGTTATTAATGCCAATAATCACCTAATAGAGATGAAAATTACTCCTTAGGAATTTTTTGTATTCCTCCTTTCAGGACACAGAGAAAGAAAGCATAAGTAACCATGACTCCAAGACTTTGTAGAGGTTCTGTGTGACAGAATAGTAGGTAGGAAATTAGCCGGACATGCGGCCAACAATCCCTGGCCTATATAGTCATGCCCATCAGTAATGATCTCTGAGCGCAGAACCAGGAGTAAGCCCTGAGTTGTGGCATAAAAACAAAACAAAAGGGGCCAGAGAGATAGCATGGAGGTAAGGCATTTTGCCTTGCATGCAGAAGGACGGTGGTTCAATTCCCAGCATCCCATATGGTCCCCCGAGCCTGCCAGGAGCGATTTCTGAGCATAGAGACAGAGTCACTCCTGAGCACTGCTGGGTGTGACCCAAAAACCAAAAAAAAGGGGGGGGGACACAGGAGTGATAGCGCAGCAGTATGGCGTTTGCTTTGCACGTGGCTGACCCAGGACAAACCTCAGTTCAAACCCATCATCCCATATGGTCCCCCAAGCCAGGAGTGATTTCTGAGAGCATAGCCAGAAGTAATTCCTGAGTGTCACCGGGTATGGCCCAAAAACCAAATAAATAAATAAATAAAGACAGAGCAAATAAATCAATGAGGATCCCTAAATTAGTCCAGAAAGTGAATCAAGGCTGAGGTAAAGAAGAAATGTCGGGGCCGGGAAGGTGGCGCTAGAGGTAAGGTGTCTACCTTGCAAGCGCTAGCATAGGACGGACTGGACCGCAGTTCGATCCCCCGGCCTCCCATATGGTCCCCCCAAGCCAGGGGTGATTTCTGAGCGCATAGCCAGGAGTAACCCCTGAGCTTCACCAGGTGTGGCCCAAAAACCAAAAAAAAACAAAAAAAAAAGAAGAAGAAATGTCAATAACTCCTCAACATTAGTTTGCCAACCCCTTAATTGTTCTGAACAGGATGACAGCTCAATCAGCTCTAATCAAACACAACTTCCATGTAACGTCATGTTTTTACAATCATTCATTTAATCCTTTGAATTCAAATATAAAATGTGTCTCTTAAAGATACATCTTCCAACTATGCTTACTTTAAAACAACACTTTAAAAAAAAACAGCAACTTCCTATCATTTCATTATCTTTCCTACTTAAAAGCTAGCTGACTGGAAGGTAACTAACTGGGATAAGCATCAAATCAGTGGTCACCTCCAGAAAATCTAGCCAGCAAGAATAGGGTCAGCTAAACAGAGCAACTGGCTCTCGAGATAAAGTAGGACTAGTTATAAAGAAAAGAAGCAAGAGCCAGAGAAGTAAATTAGCTCAAGGGCTAGATCTCGTGCTTTTGCATACAGAAATCTCAGATTTGATCCCAGGTAATGCATGGTCTCCTGAGCACCAACCAGGGGTCTCAAACTCACGGCCCGCGGGCCAAAAACGGCCCTCCGTACAACATTTTGTGGCCCTGTCCTAGAGGAATCTTTTTTTGTTTTGTTTTGTTTTAGTTGTTTGGGTCACACCCCCCAATATTCAAGGCTTACTACTGACTTTGCACTCAAGGATCACCCAACTTTGCCTCCTGTGACCCACAAGTAAATTGAGTTTGAGACCCCTGATAGAGCAAAGGAGAGAGGGTTCATGTGGTCAAATGGTGCCAGAGATTAAACTCAGGGTGTTACACTTAAATATGGCCTCTACAACTTTAGCTGACTTCACAACCTCAACAAATCAGCATTTATAAATAAATTTTTTTTTTTTTTTGGTTTTTGGGCCACACCCGTTTGACGCTCAGGGGTTACTCCTGGCTATGTGCTCAGAAATCGCCCCTGGCTTGGGGGGACCATATGGGACGCCGGGGGATCGAACCGCGATCCGTTCCTTGGCTAGCGCTTGTAAGGCAGACACCTTACCTCTAGCGCCACCTTCCCGGCCCCTAAAATTTTAAAAAATTATAAGGTAGGGGCCATAGAGATAGCACAGCAGTAAGGCGTTTGCCTTGAAAGCAGAAGGGCGATGGTTCGAATCCTGGCATCCCACATGGTCCCCCAAGCCTGCCGGGGGTGATTTCTGAGTGTAGAGCCAGGAGTAGCCTCTGAGCACTGCTGGGTGTGACCCAAAAACCAGGAAAAAAAAAAAAAAAAGGTAATTCTGATTTGAGATAACCACTAAAAAAGACCCAGGGTCAACAAGATGGATTTTCTTTGGGCCCGGAGCGATAGCACAGCGGCTTTGGCTTGCAAGCAGCCGATCCAGGACCAAAGGTGGTTGGTTCGAATCCCGGTGTCCCATATGGTCCCCCGTGCCTGCCAGGAGCTATTTCTGAGCAGACAGCCAGGAGTAACCCCTGAGCACCGCCGGGTGTGGGCCCCCCCCCCAAAAAAAAAAAGATGGATTTTCTTTGATGGAATCTACCTTGCTACCTAATTTATGGCCTATGTGCTAAGGATGTTTCTAGTTTTAATGACTAAAACAATTTTAATATTTGGTATAATAATTACATGAATTGGGAAGGGAAATATCAAGCCACAGCCAATAGCTCACGGGAGCAATTTACTTTCTTTTGGTTTGTTTGGGGTTTTTTTTTTGGGGGGGGGGGGCACACCCGGCAGCAGGCTCGGTGGTCCATATGGGATGTTGGGGATAGAACCCAGGCCTGTCCCAGGTCAGCAGCATGCAAGGTAAACCCTATCACCATGGTTATCACTCTGACCCCAGGAGCTATTCCTTACTCTAAGCTCAGGAATGACCCCTGGTGTTTAGGATTCAAATGTGGATGAGCCACATGTGAAATAAAGATCTTATTTCCTGTACTATCTTTTATGCCTTTGTAATTTTAACTTTAATGTCTAAGTTCTATTGAAATAGTCACATTTGGGGCCGGGGCGGTGGCGCTAGAGGTAAGGTGTCTGCCTTGCCAGCACTAGCCTAGGACGGACCGCGGTTCGATCCCCCGGCGTCCCATATGGTCCCCCAAGCCAGGAGTGACTTCTGAGCATATAGCCAGGAGTAACCCCTGAGCGTCACTAGGTGTGGCCCAAAAACAAGAAAGAAAGAGGAAGGAAGGAGGGAGGGAGGGAGGGAGAAAGGGAGGGAGGGAGGGAGGGAGGCAGGGAGGGTGGGTGGGAGAAAGGGAGGGAGGGAGGGAGAAAGAGAGGGAAGGAGGGAGGGAGGAAGAGAGGGAGGGAGGAAGGAGAGAGGGAGGGAGGGAGAAAGGGAGGGAGGGAGGGAGGGAGAAAGGGAGGGAGGGAGGGAGGGAGGAAGGAAGGAAGGAAGGAAGGAAGGAAGGAAGGAAGGAAGGAAGGAAGGAAGGAAGGAAGGAAGGAAGGAAGGAAGGAAGGAAGGAAGGAAGGAAGGAAGGAAGGAAGGAAGGAAGGAAGGAAGGAAAAGAAAGAGAGAGAAAGAAAGGAAGGAAGGAAGGAAGGGAGGAAGGAAGGAAGCAAGGAAGGAAGGAAAGAGAGAGAGAAAGAAAGAAAGAAAGAAAGAAAGAAAGAAAGAAAGAAAGAAAGAAAGAAACAAAGAAACAAAGAAACAAAGAAAGAAAGAAAGAAAGAAAGAAAGAAAGAAAGAAAGAAAGAGAGAGAGAGAGAGAGAGAGAGAGAGAGAGAGAGAAAGAAAGAAAGAAAGAAAGAAAGAAAGAAAGAAAGAAAGAAAGAAAGAAAGAAAGAAAGAAAGAAAGAAAGAAAGAAAGAAAGAAAGAAAGAAAGAAAGAAAGAAAGAAAGAGTCACATTCATATTAACTTTTTTGTTTTTATTGTTGCTTTTGTTTGTTTTGGGGTTATACCTGGCAATGCTCAGGGGTTACTCCAGACTATGTACTCAGGAATCATTACAAGTGAATTTGGGGAAACAGATGGTATACCAGGGATTGAACATAGAACCTCCACATGTAAGGCAAAAAGCCTTACCCATTGTACTATCTCTTGGGACCTTTTTTTAAAAGGGGGATACTCAGCAGTACTCAGTGTTCTGTCTCTTCACCGAGATATCACTCCTGTAGGGATCAGAGAACCATAAGGGGAGGCTGGGGATTGAATTTGGGTTGGTTGTACACAAAGCAACTACTCTAGTCACTGTACTATTGTTCCAGTCCCTAGAGCCATATTTGTTTATGGGATGCATATGGTTGTTTTCCCTCGGCAGAATAACTGCAGCAGAATATATGCCATAAAAGCCTAAAATATTTGTGCCCTACTCACTGTATTATTTTTCCAGCCCCAATTTACTGTCTGATTCTTCACAGAAAATGTTTGCTGGGGCCAGAGAGATAGCATGGAGGAAGGGGGTTTGCCTTGCATGCAGAAGGATGGTAGTTCGAATCCCAGCATCCCAAATGGTCCCCCGAGCCTGCCAGGAGCGATTTCTGAGTGTAGAGCCAGGAGTAACCCCTGAGCGCTGCTGGGTGTGACTCAAAAACAAACAAACAAAAAAAAAAAAAGAAAAGAAAATGTTTGCTGATATCTAGGCTACATGTGTCCATCTATAATCTTGCCGGGTGTGACCCAAAAACAAAACAAAACAAGAAAAAGAAAAGGTTTGCTGATATCTAGGCTACATGTATCCATCTATAATCTTGGTGTCTCAAAAAAATTTGCACCTGCATAACATTTGAAAGCTACCCTCCAATGTATACACACACAGAGACGCAAAGATTTGCATAGATGAGGCAAAAAGGAGAGAATTCCCTTGTCCAGAATATTTTGATATCTAACTACTTCCTACCAATGCAGGAAAATCTCCAATCTACAGTTTATCTCCTATGTTAAAAGCCCACAATGGTTAAAATTAAATCCAACTTTTCATTCCAGTTTTTGAACAAACACTATTCTAATCTATGAGAGCACAAAAAAACACTGAATGCCAAAAAACTTGCTACTCATAGCTTTTGAACTCAATTGCCCTGGAATTTTGACAGAAAAATTATGAATAGGGTTCTTCAGGTTTCTACCCTGGATGCACTGTGAAACTAAGTGACTGGATGGAATTACACCCTAGCCCAATAAAGATTTAGCTTAAGTCAAAGCACCACTGAACATCTCCAAGCGTTCCTTATAAAGGGGAAGTTTATTCATAAACCAGATTAAGGCTTATGAATCCCACTGCTACAGTCTGGCAAACTACAGCACCAACTCCATAATGTCACCAGTTTAGTCTCTCAAGGTACACAGAGAGAAAGTTCAGCCAAAGGGTAATATTGTTGCTCTGACTAGGTTACTTTCTGAATGACTCTTCCTTCTGACTCATCTCTCTCAGTGCCTGGGAACTCTCATAGCTAGCCATTCTTCAATTTGAGCAAGGGCGGAGCCAGGTTACCCCAAGTCTACAATGTACAAAGTGAAAGAGGAAGAAAATGGATGAATCTCTGACTTTGTAATGCAGTGAGAGGACAACCAGAAACTATAGCTCCAAAGGCATATATACAAGTTCAAATGCATTTCTAGATCTTTATTTCTCAAGAGTCCCCCAACCCAAGGAGCATATGACCTCAAGAGAATATACCCAGTGATTCCTGGGTACTAACTGCATACATGGAGAGCCAAAGAAAAAGGTTGAACAAATTGTTCTAGATGAGTCAATAAAGATTCTTTTCATACTCTGTCCACCTATTTATTGACTGATTCAACAAAAACTTTTTTAGGACACTGCATCACGTTATAGATAAAGGAACTCTATTCCCTACTTCGTGGTAACACAATTATAGTCAACATTGGGTAAGTACAGAATGCTGTATATTTCCAAAGCAGTATTAACAATCACAGGAAAAGATCAATTAGTCAAAATCTAAAGGTTGAATAAATTAATCAGTTGGGGGACCAAAGCGATAATATAGCAGGTAGGGTGCTTGCTTTGTACATAGCTAACATAGGTTCAATCCCCAGTATCCCACATAGCAGGGGTCTCAAACTCAATTTACCTGGAGGCAAAGTCAGGATGAGGCAGGGCCGCATAAGGGATTCCACTTACTGAATATTCACAATAAAAAATCGTATTAGTAAGAAAAAAATTGCAAAAATTCGCATTAAACATTCACATACCCCCCAGGGTATGTGAATGTTTAATGCAATTTTTTCTTACTAATGCGATTTTATTGCGATTATTCGGTAAGCGAATAATCGCGAATACTGCAAAATTTGAAGGCCAGCTGTGAGCCACAAAATGTTGTACGGAGGGCCACAAATTGCCCATGGGCCTCGAGTTTGAGACCCCTGCCATATAGTCTCCCAAGACTATCAGAAGTAATCCATGAGCATAGAGTCAGGAGTCAACCCTGAGCACTGCCAGATGTGAACACCAAAAACAAAAATTATGGGCCCGGAGAGATAGCACAGCAGCATTTGCCTTGCAAGCAGCCAATCCAGGACCAAAGGTGGTTGGTTCGAATCCCGGTGTCCCATATGGTCCCCCGTGCCTGCCAGGAACTATTTCTGAGCAGACAGCCAGGAGTAACCCCTGAGCACCGCCGGGTGTGGCCCCCCCCCCAAAAAATTAGTTAGTTTTAGAGGAGATACTGCCTATGTGATAATTCTAAGAAGGATACATTATAGACTAGCATAAAAGGAGTCTAGATAAATATTTAGGAGCTTATGTTAAAGAGTTTAATGTACTTAATCTTGAGACCCCCATAAGCTAGAAAATAAAAGGAATTAAAGCTAATGATTTGCAGAGAGCCAATCCTGGACTGGTTCCCAGGCACCACATGATCCCAAGCATTAAAAAAAAAAGGGAGGGGGGGCTGGAGAGATAGCATGGAGGTAAGGCGTTTGCCTTTCATGCAGAACGTCGGTGGTTCGAATCCCGGCATCCCATATGGTCCCCTGAGCCTGCCAGGAGCAATTTCTGAGCATAGAGCCAGGAATAACCCCTGAGCGCTGCAGGGTGTGACCCAAAAACCAAAAAAAAAAAAAACAAAAACAAAAAAAACCAAGCAGCACATCTCAGACTGAGGACTGATTGAGAACTAGCAGATGGGCCAGCCCACAGATATCCAAAGCACTACTTAGAAGGCCTCAAATAAAATAGGGCTAGAAAGCTTGCCCAGCAGGTAAGGGACATGCCTTGCATGCAGTCAACCTGGGTTTGATCCCCAAACCCAATGTGGTTGGTTCCTTAAGCCTTACCAGGAATAATATCTGAGCGCAAAACCAGGGGTAATTCCTAAGCACTGCTAGGTGTGGCCCAAAAACAAATAAAATAAGCTTAGGACTTGGAATTTGGCAGTGGAATCTCTAGCACTACTACACATGCCAAGTGTGATTCTAGTGTAATTCCTCTGGGATCCCCAACACCATAACAATGTGCAAGTATAGCAATCATGGGAATGCCATCTCTGGTCTTTGCAAAAGTAACCACAAAATAAAGGGAAGAGAAAAAAATAAATAACATGAGTTACCAAAAGATTTGAGCAGTGAGATTATGTAAGCAAACTGCATTTTATTTTATTTTTGGTTTTTAGGTCACACCCAGCACAGGGTTACTCCTGGCTCTACATTCAGAAATCTCTCCTGGCAGGCTTGGGGGACCATATGGGATGGCAGGATTTGAAAACCATTGGTCTTGGGTCAGCTGCTTGCAAGGCAAATGGCCTACCACTGTGCTATCTCTCCAGCCCCAAAACTGCTTTTTTTTTTTTTTTAATGGTTTATTTTAGCCTCTGTTTAGGGTTGTTTTGTTTTGTTTTTGTTTTGGGGTCATATCTGGCAACACTCAGGAGTTACTTATTCCTGGCCCTGTGCTCACAAGTCGTTCCTGGCAGGCTCGGGGGACTATATGGGATGCCAAGATTTGAACTGAGGTTCTTCCTTTGTTGGTCACGTGCAAGGCAAATGACATGCCGCTGTGCTATGGCTCCGGCCAATTTTTTTTTTTTTTTTTGGTTTTTGGGCCACACCCAGTGATGCTCAGGGGTTACGCCTGGCTATGTGCTCAGAAATCACTCTTGGCTTGGGGGACCATATGGGACGCTGGGAATCAAACCCAAGTCCTTCCTGTGTCAGTCCAGTGAAAGGCAAATGCTCTACCGTTGTGCTATCGCTCTGCCTCTCTTCCAGATTTTAATTTTAAAAGGAGAAATTGGAACCATACCTACAAACGCAGTCATCACGTTCACACCAGACCAGCTCCATAGACTCACTCTTTTCTTGAAAGAGATGTAAACCAAGTTATGAAAAATCATGGGTACACCAGCCACACAACTGAAAGCTGGAAATCTCAGGAAAGGGCAGGCCAAGCCCCTGCCCTGTCAAAGCCATACCTGCTGCATCCAACAACCACAATCACCACTTTGCCTATAGCCCTGCCTCACCACTCCTCTACAATTCTCTTCAGAGAACCAAATCTGACCAAACTTCAGATAGACTAGTACTTGGGCTGATATCACCAGGGTTTTTTGAGGCAAGAGTGGGCACCTTGCCCCTGCATCCTCCTTCTTCTGGGAGGCCTGGCTGCTGAGAACAACCCCCACAAAAGCCACAGTAGCAATAGTAGTATTTTGAATTCCTGAACAGCTTCGTTTATTTGCTGTTGTCACCCCTACAGGAACAAACCAACTTAACAAAATGGGTAGCTAACAACAGGAGCTTTACTAAACTTTCTGCCTTAACTTTTTTCTATACTCATGACTTCATTGGAGATACAATAATCCTCACAAATTTGCTTGCCACTATACTTCCTTGTTTTTAATTTTCTTTTTTCTTTCTTTCTTTGTCTTTGGTTTTTGGTTTTTGGGTCACACCCGGCGGCACTCAGAGGTTACTCCTGGCTCTGCTCTGGCAGGCTCGAGGGCCCATATGGGATGTAGGATTCGAACCGACATCCGTCCAGTGTTGGTTGTGTGCAAGGCAAATACCTTACCACTGTGCTATCACTCAGCCCCTCTATTTTTTTTAAATTACTTTGCTTTCTCTTATCTGGAAACAAATATATTATGGTCAACCTATCTATATATGATGCATTTTCTTTAAATAAAGTATAAAAACAAAAAAGAGAGAAAGTTGAACAATTCAAGTCTGTGGAGGCAATGAGACCAGTTAAGTTACTGCAGGAATCAGAGATAGTACAAAAATTAAGTCTTGCATGCATTGACCTCGGTTCAGTCCTAAGCAATGAATACCAAGAATAGCCCTGAGCACCACCAGATGTGGTCCAACACCTCTACGCAACCCCACCTCACATCAAAATAAAAATGCAGCTGTTACAGGTCCAGGGAAACAGCTCAGAAAGGCTACAAATGAATGTTTTGTATGCACTAGTCCCTGAGTCCAATTCCTGGCACCACATGGCAGCCCAGGCAGCAAATGTAACCCCAGAAGACCTCAATACCACAGAGAGCTAGCAGCACCACAACTCCAGCCCCCAGCACTGAAATGTCAGTCAAGTATTGCTGGAAGTATCCCCCACAAGCCCTAGAATGCTGTTCAGGAGTGCTCTCAAATCTCTCCCTCCCTTCCAAAAGCACCCTACTGTACTCATTTAACAGGCACTGAAGACAGAGATGAGAGATAAAGGAAATGATCATTCTATAATCAGACAATCATGATCCTTTGTCCTTAACTTCCTTAGAGCAAAGAGTGAGCACTGAACACCACTGGGTGTGACCCAAAAACAAATAAAATTCATTTTTAAATGGTCCATCGTGGCGTTTGGTACTTTGTATGTACTCAATAACAGGACTATTGAAGAACTTATTCAAATATAAGCAGGATAGTGATTAAATAGTGATAGATCAACTGGATAATATGAACAAAACACTCACTAGGAAAAAACATGCAAGACTACCATTAATGTTCTAGGGAAGTATCAGTCATTACTATCTATGAGAATTAAAGTATCTTTTTAGAGGGTAGTTTAGCAAACCCACACAAAAATATTCACAGAAAAAGAGTTCAGTCATGATGTAAATTTTAGGGCTCTGATTTTGAGTAATAACAGTTCCTCTGCTACATTCCAGTCCAAGAGTGTGGACAATAATAGATCACAGTTAACATCAGACTAAAATCAAACTTGGGCCAGAGATATATTACAGCAGGAAAGGTGCTTGCCTTCCATTCAGTCAACCTAGATTTGAACTCTAGCATCCCAGTTGGTCCCCCAAACCCCTCCAGGAGTGATTCCTGAGTGCAGAGCCATGAGTGACACCTGAGCATAGCCAGATGTGACCACCACCCCACAAAGAAAAGGAATAAAAGCTAAGTAAGTGGCCAGAGATACAGTTCAGATGCTAAAATACTTATTTAGCATAGGCTGAAGCCCTGAGTTCAATCCTGTGATGGGCCCTGGTGACTTCCAACACTATTTAGCATTTGGGGGTTTTTTTGAATTTGTTTTTTGTTTTTTTTGGGAGGTTATTTTTGTTTGTTTGGTTGGTTGGTTTTTGGTTTTTGGGTCACACCCAGCAGCGCTCAGGAGTTACTCCTGGCTCTATGCTCAGAAATCGCTCCTGGCAGACTCGGGACCATATGGGATGCCGGGATTCGAACCACTGTCCTTCTGCATGCAAGGCAAACACTTTACCTCCATGCTATCTCTCCGGCCCCTGGATTTGTTTCTTTTGTTTTGTTTTGTTTTGTTTTCAGGCCACACCAGGTAATGTTCAGGAGTTACTACTGGTTATGTATAGTTCAGAAATCACTCCTGGCTTAGGGAACCATATGAGATGCCGGGGATAGAACTATAGTCCAGCTGTGTGCAAGGCAAACACCCTACCACTGCACTATCACTCCGGCACACATTTGTTTTATTTCAAAAAAAAATGTTTCTAAAGTGACTGGACAAAGTACATGGGTTAATGATGCACTTGTCTTGCATGTGGCAGACACTGGTTTAATATTTGGCACCACTTTTAATCCCCCTGATCACTGTGTCAGGGGTGACCCCTGAACACAGTGCACAGTCTCTGAGTAATGCCAGGTGGTGGTCAAAAGCAAAAAACATTGTATTTTGGGGCCAGAGCAATAGCACAGCAGTAAGGTGTTTGCCTTGCACATAGCCAACACAGGACAGACGCCAGTTCGATTCCTAGCATCCCATATGGTCCCCCGAGCTCACCAGGAGCGATTTCAGAGCTCAGAGCCAGGAGTAACCCTAGCCGAGCACTGCAGGGTGTGCCCCCACCACCACAAAAAAAAAGAAGAAACAGAAAACAGCGTCAAGATTCAAAGAACAGGGGCCAAAGCAATAGAACAGCAGTAGGGTGTTTGCCTTACAAGCAGGTGAATCAGGACGGACCTGGGTTCAATCTCCGGCGTCCCATATGGTCCCCCGAGCCAGGAGCGATTTCTGAGCATATAGCCACGAATAACCCGTGTCACTGGGCGTGGCCCAAAAACAAAAAACAAAATAAACAAACAACAAAACAAGATTCAAAGAACACAGGTGCTTTCACATACTATCATTAAAGAATTGTTAGCAGTCCTTCCCTGGAAGAAAGACAAACCTTTCTGGAAAATGCCTCAACCTCTTAGAAAAGGGAGAGGCAAGAATCAATCCTATAAATTCAAAGAGAAGAAAACTTCAGTTAAGAAACATGTGGCCATGGGCCAGAAAGATAGTACAGCGGATAGATGCTTGTCTTGCACGTGACGGACCTAGATTCAACAGATCCAGATTCAATCCCAGCACCCCATATGGTCCCCTGAGTACCACCAGAAGTACTTCTGAGCAAGCCAAGCATGCTAAATAAATTAATTAACTAATTAATTAATTAATTCAGCCATTACTGCAAACTACTCTGCTGTAGGTACCAAAATAGCAAATAAACAATATACAGGGAGGGGCCAGAGAGATAGCAAAGCGGTAGGGCATTTGCCTTGCAAGCAGCCAACTCAAGACCAAAGGTGGTTCTAATCCATATCATCCCTGTGCTTGCCAGGAGTGACTTCTGAATGCAGAGCCAGGAGGAACTGCTGAGCACTGCCGGATGTGACCCAAAAACAAAAAACAAAAAACAAACCCAATATAAGGGAGTTCTGTGTAAGCTTCCCATTTGAGCAAGGCACCAAATAAGGGAAGGATTCTAGTAATCAACTAGAAAAATGTTTCAGCAAAAACAGGGGCCAAAAGTGATAGCACAGAGGTAGGGCATTTGTCTTGCATGCAGACAACCCGGGACAAACCCAGGTTCGATCCCCAGAGTCCCATATGGTCTCCCGAGCCTTCTGAGTGCAGAGTCAGGAGTAAACCCAGAACTCCACTGCTGCCAGGTGTGGCCCAAAAAACAACAAGCAAAAAAAAAAAGGTTCAACTGTGTACTTCAGTGACCACTAACAGCAGAAAGAAGTTAAAATAACAATGGATAAGGGTGCAACAGATAGGTCAACAAACTGTTGGTTTGGTTTTGGTTTTTGGGTCACACCTGGCAGGGCTCAGGGTTACTCCTGGGCCGGGAAGGTGGCACTAGAGGTAAGGTTTCTGCTTTGCAAGCGCTAGCGTAGGATGAACCGCGACGAACCGCGGTTCGATCCCCCGGTGTCCCATATGGTCCCCCCAAGCCAGGAGTGATTTCTGAGCGCATAGCCAGGAGTAACCCCTGAGCATCAAACGTGTGTGGCCCAAAAACCAAAAAAAAAGAAAAAAAAGAAACCGCTCCTGGCAGGCTTGAGGTGTGAGGGATGACCATATGGGATGCCAGGATTCAAACCACTGTCCTTCTGCATACAAGGCAAACGCCCTGCCTCCATACTCTCTCTGGCCCTTGGAGCACATGTTAACATGGAGAAGGCCTGTATTCAATCCCTAGATAGTCCCCAAAACACCACCAGTATAATCCTGGAGCACTGCTGAGTGTGTGCCTCTCACCACTACCACCACCAAAAAAAAGTGGGGGAGGACATACATAGAAAACATGACCTGGTACAGTCTGGCATTTAGTTTATATTAAAGGCTATGAACAAGGGAGTCAAAGAGATAGCACAGAGGTAGGGCGTTTGCTTTGTACTCAACGACTGACCCGGGTTCAATTCCCAGCATGCCATTTGGTCCCCTGAGCCTGCCAGGAGCGATTTCTGAGTGCAGAGCCAGGAGTAACCCCTGAACGCATCTGGATGTGGCCCAACATCTTCAAATGCAGGGAAGTCATAATAGCAGTCACTCTAAAATAAATATGTATCATTCAACACTAAAATGAAAACTATAGCCTTTAGGTGAGAGACAGTTTCACTGTGACTGGAACACATGGTCTGCTTCTAACTAGATTTTTATCAGTCACATATTTTCTACGCTAGTTCCCAGACTATCTTGTACTTAGGGGAGAGGAGGTTATTATTGCCTCTGGTTTTTGGAGTGATATTTAGTAGTATTCAGGGAACCATGTAATGCCAGAGATCAAACATAAGCTTCCTTTCTGCATGCAAAGTTGGAGCCATAAGCTACCTCTCTGGCTCCTCAAACTATCTTGTTTAAAAGTCATAGCAATTTGTATGGAACTAGATGACATCATTCTGAATAAAGTGAGTCAGCAGAAGGACAAATACAAAATGCTCTTTCTTGTATATGAAATATAAAGAAACATAGTAAAGGAATAATAAAGAGCCAATGATAATAGACAATTGTTAGAATAAGCCTACAGAACTAGTGTGTAGGATAGAATGGGGTCTGGGGTAAACCTTGAGACACTGTTGGAGAAAAAGCTAATTCTTGGGTAGTGAGTGTGGTGGTCTAACATTGTAAATCAAGATGCCTGAACAAAAACTGAAGGAAAAAGACACCTGCCTTTATGCTGCTGACTTGGAATCAATCCCTGTGCCACATATAGTCCCAAAACCTACCAGTAGTGAGTGCTCCCTGAGCACAGAGCCAGGAGTGAACTCTGAGTATGCTGGAAATGGGCCAAACATTGGGACTGGAGAGACAGCACGGAGGGCATGTAGGAGGACAGTGGTTCAAATCCCAGCATCCCATATGGTCCCCCGAGCCTGCTAGGAGCAACTTCTGAGCGTAGAACCAGGAGTAACCCCTGAGTACTGCCGAGTGTGACAGGAAGGAAGGGGAGGGGAGGGGAGGGAAGGGAAGGGAGGGAGGGAAGGAGGGAGGAAAGGAGGGAGGGAGGGAGAAAAGGAGGGAGGGAGGGAGGGAGGGAGGGAGGAAAGGAGGGAGGGAGGGAGGGAGGGAAGGAGGGAGGGAGGGAGGGAGGGAGGGAGGAAGGGAGGGAGGAAGGGAGGAAGGAAGGAAGGAAGGAAGGAAGGAAGGAAGGAAGGAAGGAAGGAAGGAAGGAAGGAAGGAAGGAAGGAAGGAAGGAAGGAAGGAAGGAAGGAAGGAAGGAAGGAAGGAAGGAAGGAAGGAAGGAAGGAAGAAGGAAGGAAGGAAGGAAGGAAGGAAGGAAGGAAGGAAGGAAGGAAAGAGGAAGGAAGGAAGGAAGGAAGGAAGGAAGGAAGGAAGGAAGGAAGGAAGGAAGGAAGGAAGGAAGGAAGGAAATGGGCCAAACACAAAACAAAAATTTCAAAGGGGGCTAGAGAGATAGCATGGAGGTAGGGTGTTTGCCTTACATGCAGAAGGTTAAAATCCCAGTATCCCATATAGTCCCCCGAGCCTGCTAGAAGCAATTTCTGAGCAGAGCCAGGAGTAACCCCTGAGCGCTGCTGGCTATACCCAAAAAAAAAAAAAAATTATTTTATTTTTTTATTTTTTGGTCACACCTGGCAGCACTCAGGGGTTATTCCTGGCTCCACGCTCAGAAATTGCCCCGGCAGGCACAGGGGACCATATGGGATGCCAGGATTTGAACCACCTTCCTTCTGCATGAAAGGCAAATGCCTTACCTCCATGCTATTTCTCCAGCCCCAAGAAAAAAACATTAAAGCTATAAAAAAAAAAAAAAAAAACACCTCTCATAGGGGCTGGAGAGATAGCATGGAGATAAGGCGTTTGTTTGCCTTTCATGCAGAAGGACAGTGGTTCGAATCTGAACCCCGGCATTCCATATGGTCCCCTGTGCCTCCCGGGGGCGATCTCTGAGCCTGGAACCAGGAGTAACCCCTGAGTGCTGCCGGTGTGACCCAAAAACCAAAAACCAAAAAAAAAAAAAAAAAAAAAACTTCTCTTCGGATGGAGCACAAAAAACAACAACAACAACAACCAAAAAAAAAAAAAAACCTCTCATCATTTTTGTTTGTGGGCCACAACCAGCGGCGATAAGGAGTTTTACTGCTGACTTTACACTCAGGTCATTTGTAGCAGTGCTTAGGGAACCACAAGAGGTACCAGGAATCGAACCAGTTAGCCACGTGCAAGGCTAACACCCTACCTGTGGCCCCAAATTTCTTATCTTTGATCTAGTTTTCTGCCTTCTAAATTATCTTTATAATCCATATCCTATTTCAACAATTAAAATCTATCTTAATTGGCCTACCAGAAAGAAAAACAGAGCAATAACTCTGTCCTAATTTGTTTACATAGTGTGATATTCTAGCTATTTAAAGACATGAAAAAAATTGAGTTTAGAGTTAGAAAGAAAAAAAAGCAAAGTAGTGTAAGTTAAAGCCAATTACTCAGGGCCAGAGTGACAGTACAGTGGAAGGGTAGTATCTTTCAAGGAGCCGACCTAGGTTCAATTCCTGGCACCCTTTATGGACTCCCAAGCTCCACCAGAATAGATCCTAGAGCACAGAAACAGGAGTAAGCTAAAACTATATATTAATAATAAAAAAATTTAATTAAAAAGGAATAGATTGGGGCCGGAGAGATAGCATAGAGGTAAGGCATTTGCCTTGCATGCAGAAGGACAGCGGTTCGAATCCCGGCATCCCATATGGTCCCCCAAGCCTGCCAGGAGCAATTTCTGAGTGTGGAGCCAGGAGGAATGGATCATAGAAGCAAAAAATTTAAGAGTATAAAAACCAGCTTCTTATGAGTACCAATGGCAATTATTAGTTCTTTCCTCAAATTTCTGAGAAATGGCACTTTCAAGTATTAAAAAAGCTATATGTTTTACAGGTCTCTTCAAAGTCGAAAGGAAAATCTGCCAAAAAAAAAAAAATTTCCTCACAGAATATCAACTGACTTACACTGAGTTTTGCTTTACAAATTAGGACCTAAAACTACAGAGGTCTGAGCCACAATTCAGCTCAAAACTCACTTTAAAACAACATTTTAGGGGCTGGCAAGGTGGCACTAGAGGTAAGGTGTCTGCCTTGCAAGCGCTAGCCAAGGAAGGACAGCCATTTGATCCCCCGGAGTTCCATATGGTCCCCCCAAGCCAGGGGCAATTTCTGAGCACTTAGCCAGGAGTAACCCCTGAGCATCAAACGGGTGTGGCCCAAAAAGACAAAAAAAAAAAAAAACCCAAGATTTTAGAATCTTTACCAAACACTTCAGAAAATGCAAATCTACAAAAGGTATCACCACCTCTTTTCTGTATGCTTTAGTAGTTACAGTCCTATTGTGAAGAATAGGAACAATTGCCAATGGTTACAACACAAAACATAGCTTATTCTTAAACCAAGCTGGATTTGGCTCAGAAAGCTTCCCAGAATGATGGAAGGCATGACTTTAGAATGACTCAACCTTTGCTAATGCATAAAATAAAACAGAAAAGAATAATCTGATGGATATACTTCTAAGTGTGGGCCAAATGAAAAGTTCAAAGTATTTACTTTATGATGAATCTTCATTCCTAGTTGACTGATTAAACAGCATCAATGTGGATAGGCTATGATACTCCAATGAGACACTCTTGGCTGGAATCATAAATAACGGCTCACAGTTCCTCACACCGTGTTTTCATTCATGTTGTTCTACTTGCCAGAAAGTTTGTTACCAACATCTACCCAAAGAATTTCATGCTTAAAAATAAGAATACAGGGCCTGGAGAGATAGCACAGCGGTATTTGCCTTGCAAGCAGCCGATCCAGGACCAAAGGTGGTTGGTTCGAATCCCGGTGTCCCATATGGTCCCCTGTGCCTGCCAGGAGCTATTTCTGAGCAGACAGCCAGGAGTCACCCCTGAGCACCGCCAGGTGTGGCCCCCCCCCAAAAAAACCAAAAATAAATAAATAAATAAGAATATAGCTTACGTAGCTTCCACTGTTTATCGTGAGTTAAATCTTTCTCCTTTGTACTATAGTCCTCCTCAAACTGTAAAAATTACTATATATTTACACTTGTGACACTTTATTGCCAAATACTTTTTCATAAACTTATTTTTCCTATGAATGAGCCTGTATATTTGAAGGAAGTGTCAATATCTTTAATCTTCCTATATACCATGCTCAAAATAATAACTTCCAGAGAAAGGAACTCACTTAATATTTATGGTTATAACGTGGAAGGGGTCAGGAAGAACCTTGATCCTCTAGTGATGACAGACATGAAAAAGGTTTTATAATTGTTCAAACAAGAAAATGAGGACTGGAGATATAGTATAAGGGTCACGATGTTTGCTTTGTATAACCCTGATCCAGGTTCTTTCCACAACATCACATATGATGCTCTGAGCACCAGCAATGAACAGTAACCGGGAGCAAGAAGTCAGGAGTAAGCCTTGAGCACAAATGGATGTGGCTCCAAAACAAAGAAGGGAATGGAGGAAAATGCCCATAAGAAACTGTAAGAGTGAAAGCGTAAATGGTTGGAGCACAAACTTTGAATGCATTAGTCCACAAGTTAATCCCTGGCACCTCATACTCCACATATGTACGGCCCAGATCACCCTGAGTACCATGGGGGGATGACCACAACCCCTAAGCAGGTCTGGGAAACACCTCTTTATAGAGATAAGTATTGAAAACAATGAAAATTAATATACTGTACTGTAAAATAAATTTATTTTCTTTTTCTTTCTTTTTTTTTTTTTTTTTTGGTTTTTGGGCCACACTCGGCAGTGCTCAGGGGCTACTCCTGGCTGTCTGCTCAGAAATAGCTCCTGGCAGGCACAGGGGACCATATGGGACACCGGGATTCGAACCAACCACCTTTGGTCCTGGATCGGCTGCTTGCAAGGCAAATGCCGCTGTGCTATCGCTCCAGGCCCTAAATTTATTTTCTTTAGGGGCCACACCTGATGGTTTTAGGGCTTAACTTTGGCTCTACACTCAAGGATCACTGCTGGAGGTACTGGGTGAACAAATAGGATGCCAGTGATTGACTTTGGGTCAGCTGTGTACAAGACAAGCACCTACCTGCTGTAACATCTCTCTAGCCCTGAGATAAATTCTTTAAAAAAGAAAAAAATCAGGGTCAGAGAGATAGCACAGAGTATAGGGTGTTTGCCCTGCATGTAGCCAACTTTGGTTCGAACCCCGGCATCCCAAGTAGTCCCCCAAACCTGCCAGGAATAATTTCTGAGCATAGAGCCAGGAGTAACCTCTGAGATCCACCACCAGATGTGGCCCAAAACAAACAAACAGACAAAAATCAGAAGGACAAAGATTAGAGGTCAGTAATAACATAGCAGTAATAGTAGCAGTAGTAGAAAGCAACAGCAATAGTAACAGTAAAAGACAACATAAAATGCATGTTTCACAAAGACAACATCATATAATACAAATAGCAATTAATCCTAGGCCTCTTCACTATTATTAGTGTTAATATAGATAGATGATCTTATACCAACTACATTTTAGTAGAAGAGATCACTTTTAGGGGCTGGGGGGGGGTGGCGCTAAAGGTAAGGTGCCTGCCTTGCCTGCGCTAGCCTTGGACGGACCGAGGTTCGATCCCCCGGTGTCCCATATGGTCCCCCAAGCTTCTGAGCACATAGCCAGGAGTAACCCCTGAGCGTTACTGGGTGTGGCCCAAAAACCAAAAAAAAAAGAAGAGATCACTTTTAGAAATCAATATATCACCTAGGTCCTCGATGGAGAACCTATGGTACTCAAGCCAGTGGTGGCATGCGTGCCTTGCAGCTGGCACTTGGGAAGGTCTGCAATTAAGATATGCAGTGCGGGCCCGGAGAGATAGCACAACGGCGTTTGCCATGCAAGCAGCCGATCCAGGACCAAAGGTGGTTGGTTCAAATCCCGGTGTCCCATATGGTCCCCCGTGCCTGCCAGGAGCTATTTCTGAGCAGAAAGCCAGGAGTAACCCCTTAGCAATGCCGCATGTGGCCCAAAAACCAAAATAAATAAATAAACAAACAAACAAACAAACAAATAAGATATGCAGTGCGCGGCAAGTGTGCCCAGTGTCTGCTTTGTAGCTCACCTGGCAACAGGGCCGGACTGGCTATTGGGAGGACCGGGAATTGTGCGGCAGTTTGGGCACTCAGGCTCCAAAAGGTCAGCCATCACACCTAGGTCCTAGGTACTATGTTTAGTAATTCTCACAGTACATGCTTACTAAATTTAGAATCAGTGGAAAGGAGGGCAAACAACTGGGGGGGGGGGGGATCGAGTTCCTAAAAACAAAAATGTGGGCCCGGAGAGATAGCACAGCGGCGTTTGCCTTGCAAGCAGCCAATCCAGGACCAAAGGTGGTTGGTTCGAATCCCGGTGTCCCATATGGTCCCCCGTGCCTGCCAGGAGCTATTTCTGAGCAGACAGCCAGGAGGAACCCCTGAGCACCGCCGGGTGTGACTCAGAAACCATAAAAAAAAAAAAAAAAAAAAATGTGGGGTTGGGATACAGAGAAAATACTTCAAGGAACTGAAGTGCATGCTTTACAGCTGGGAGTTCCAGGTTCAATCCCCAGAACCCATAGTCTGCCAGACCCCATAATCCTAGCCCAAACTGGGAATAGCCAGTTGCATGACATGATATTTTTTTAAAAATGCACTTACATGGTATTTTTTTAAATGTTGTGGTAAATACATTTTACAGGGATTCAAGCATTATAACTAGTCTCTAAAATATTTTAAGTTCCTCTGGTTTACAGTCTATATATGAAGAATATTAGGGAAAAATAAAACTGAATAGTAACTTCAATATTAAAATTTTATGGGTAAAATGAAAATCTTCCAAAGGGAAAAACCTGGAGTTTTCCCTGGAGCTAAATAATCTGCTGAATAGGAAAAGACCATGAGCCAAGAAAACAACTGCTTCATATTCTCAATCTTAACCAAAACATCACATCCAAGGCAGTGAAAACAGAGGAGATAGATGAAATTTTGGAGACTTTAAGAGGAGAAAGGGATTGCAGAATCATAGAACTATGAATACATTTTCCCAAGAGCATATTCAGAAACAAATCCAATACAGGAATTTGGTTAGAAAACAACATGGAAAAATAACAAATGGAGGACAATCTCTTACCCCACACAAGCAGCAGTATTTTACCAAATATGTGTTTTTCCCACAGTAACATCACCTCACTATTGTATTCCTTCCTAAAGCAGCTGCAGAGTGAATAAGGATATAGTGTAAGGGTATTATTCGTATTTGGAAGATTTTCATAGACTAGGCAATGGATCCTAAGGGAAGATTTATAGTACACCCCACATACATTCCAGTTGGCTGGAACTCAGCAGCTGATTGCTCCCTTGTCTAACTTGGTGAGAAGCCAGAGGAGGACTTTTCTCAGTCAACTCTCCCAGGCTGGAAAATTCTCTAACCCCAGAGTTTTGGCTTAAGTCTAAGTATCAGGTTCTTCTCAAGATGCCAAAACTATGTCTTTACGTTGGCTCTGAACAAATCTCTCAAGTATACCATACAGATTCTTACAGATCGCAGAATCCTTGGGACATTAAAGTCAAAGATGGCCACTTTTCCTATCACATAGAAAGAAACATACTTTTCAAAGCATGAGTAACAAACAGCAAAACAAACTTTTCATAAACTATATGTCAATTTCAATAATCCTGAAGGGTAAACAAGCAACTAACACACTCCTTAAATGTATTTAGTGAAAAAAAAAAAAAAGTTCGAGTTTGGGGACCACGCCCAGTGGCATTCAGGGATTACTTCTCGCTCTGTGCTCAGAAATCACTCCTGGTAGGCTCATGGGACCATTGGGATCCCAGGGATTAAACCCAGGTCAGGGGGCCAGAGAGGTGGCACTAGAGGTAAGGAAGGCGTCTGCCTTGCAAGTACTAGCCTAAGACTGACCATGGTTCGATTCCATGGTATCCCAAATGGACCCCCCACGCCAGGAGCGATTTCTGAATGCATAGCCAGGAGTAACCCCTGAGCGCCAATGGGTGTGGCCTAAGAACAAAACAAACAAAAAAACAAAAAAAGAAACCCGGGTCAGTTGTGTGCAAGGCAAATGCTTTATCTACAGTGCTATTGTTCCAGGCCAAAAAGTATTTAATGAAAATTTTATTCTGCTCTTTGGAAAACTGCTTATTCCTATTTTTCTTTCTTTTTTTTTTTTTTTTGGTTTTGGTTTTGCTTTTTGGATTTTGGGTCACATCCGGCAGAGCTCAAGGGTTCCTCCTAGCTCTATGCTCAGAAATCACTCCAGGGGGCCGGAGAGATAGCATGGAGGTAAGGCGTTTGCCTCTCATGCAAAAGGTCATCGGTTCGAATCCCGGCGTCCCATATGGTCCCCCGTGCTTGCCAGGAGTGACTTCTGAGCATGGAGCCAGGAGTAACTCCTGAGCACAGCCGGGTGAGACCCAAAAAAAAAAAACCAAAAAAAAAAAAAAAAAAGAAATCACTCCAGGCAGGCTCAGGGGACCATATGGGATGCTGGAATTTGAACCACCATCCTTCTGCATGCAAGGCAAACTCTCTACCTCCATGTTATCTCTCCAGCCCCTTATTCCTATTTTTCTAGCTCAGATTATCTCCCAATATAGTTGATCCCTAAGCCATGAAAAGCCAAGTCCCAAATCTGTTTCTCTGAAAAAGAAAAATTTACCAAAGTTTTTTTCTACTTCATTAAGAGCTTTTATCAATTATTCATAGTAGCACCTCTTCCAGGGAATGCTTGAAAGTGGGTCATTACTACCTCTAACGGGAAGGGTCAGAAATACTAAGCATCCTGCAGTGATAGACCCTCTATCCCTCCAACCGCCCAAAGACAGTAGTACCATCATAAACAATCAATATCAAATTAAGAACCTCAGTATTGGCCATGGCATGTGGTTCAGTGATAAGAGTGCTTGCCTTGCATATGAGGAAGCCTTGTATTGTGTCCCTGATGCAACAAAAAAGAAGAAAAAGGACCTCAGTATTAACTGCCTTCATAGCTTCTGTTGTAGTGGTTGCAAACTTTTTCTATGAGGGAGTCATACAGTATGATTTAGGCCGGCAGGCCACCTGTTATCTCTCCCAAGTGTAAATAAGAATCTAAACCATTATTTGCTTACAGACCACTGGTATTTTCCCTCCTCTGGGGAGGTCACTAGTAGCAATACTCACAGGACCATATGATGTCATATCCACAGCTCCTATATGCGAAGACTATCTCTGGCTCTTTAGGTTATCTCCACAGCTCACACTGGCACTTTAGAGGTACTGATTCTAGAATGTGAACTGAATCATTACAATCTCTTTATATAGAGATGCTGATTAAAATATGATGCAGCATATTATAAATTACAAAAATGTAAACCATTTCTGTTGGGTTTTTTTGTTTGTTTTTTTTTTTTTGGTTTTTGGGTCACACCCGGCAGTGCTCAGAGTTTACTCCTGGCTCCATGCTCAGAAATCACTCCTGACAGGCTCGGGAGACCTCACGGGATGCCGAGATTCGAACCGATGATCTTCTGCATAAAAGGCAAACACCTTACCTCCATGCTATCTCTCCGGCCCCAAATGTAGACCATTTCAAGCATGTAGAGCTTCAAAATTTAGCCTTAAATCCCTTAAAATAAAGGGGGCATGTATAACCTCTAATAAATTTTTATTTATTTATTTATTTTGGTTTTTGGGTCACTTCGGCAGTGCTTTGGGGTTACTACAGGCTCTACGCTGGGAATTCGCTCCTGGCAGGCTTGGGGGACCATATGGGATGCTGGAATTTGAACCACCATCCTCTGCATGCAAGGCAAATGCTTTACCTCCATGCTATATATAATTCCATCCTCTCCTCTCTTCCTTATTCCTTGTACATTTATATTGCAGCTCTTCTTCCTGTTCCTTTTCAAACACATTACTGGAAGGAGCATATGTACTGTCTTTTCTCTTTCTTTAGAATAGACTACTCCATATTCATTATGCATGCCATTTAAAATTTTCTTTAAAACTAAGATGTTGAAGGTAAAGCAATAATAGTACAGCAGGTAGGACACTTGCTTTGCATGAGATTGACTAGCATTAAATCCCCAGCATCCCATATGCTCTGCCAGGAGTAATCCCTCAGGGCAAAACCAGGAGTAACCACACACTGGGTGTGGCCCAAAAAGCAAAAAAAAAAAAAAAATTAAAACTACTAGTGTTAACATTTTCAAAAATATCTAAACCAAACCAACGTCTGGAAATTCTGACTGGTATCTGGGTCCGGATGGTAACTAAAGGTCACGTGGGGTGGAAAGTGGCCTGTGGGTAACACAGAATACACAGATGCACGCGAACAGGATATGTTGGTAATCGGTTTCCTGAGACATGGTAAGTATAAAGAGTTCTCACCAACACCCTTGAGGAAGATGAAAAACCTTACGTTGAGAAATAATGGATTTTAAACAGGAGTCCATTGTTAGATTTACTTTTAAAAAGGAAGGGGGCTCAGTATACCTCTTTTTCCTCTATCTTTTATTTGTCTAAACTTACAAACAAAACAATAAAAGGCAAAGTGAGTAAACGAGGTTTCTTCACGGTGTGGAAGTTGATGTTTGCAGCATGGTTTATGTCACGTCTCAGGCCCAGAAAGACGAAAAATGTGGTTTTGGTGTTTAACCAGCCTCAACTGCACCCTGGCACTCTGTTTCTTCCCCCTAGAGAACTTCACTAAGTTAAAGGAAAGAAACCAACCTCACATCTTGAAATGAAACGGCTAGGATAAAAATAAAGCCCTGAAGTGGTTTGGTGACCGAGGTCACAGAGGGCCTTAAGGGTTTGTAGGTAGGACCAAAGTACTTTGAGAAACTTCCACTCACTGCCAACCACAAAGAGAAAAAGAAAGACATCAGCCCAAAAGTCCAGCAGTGATCCTGGCTAGCAGTCCTAATCCTTATCTCTTCTCATAGCACATTTAAAATCATCAATATCTAAAATACTCAGACCTAGTTCTGACTGTCAGTGTTATCTCCCAAGATATTTATTTTTCTCTTTTCTTTCCAATGTCTAAAATTATATCCAAGAGGTAAAAGATGGGACACAACAGTTAAATTAAGAGGCAGTACACAATCAGAAGGAAGAAGTTTCCTGAAAAGCTTGAAGGAGGTAAAAGTACCCAGTACTAATTTTCACAAGCTGTTTCTTATAATCTAGGAAAAACAGAATCCACCTCTGATCTCTTCCTATAAAATGAGGCTTTTGTGATCAACTGTCTCCACATGCTGTCAAATCTCAATTCACAAAAGAAAATTTCAAACTGCTTCTAAGGTAAAAAGCATAAGAAATACTGCCAGGGGCTGGAGAGATAGCATGGAGGTAAGGTGTTTGCCTTTCATGCAGAAGAATGGTGGTTTGAATCCCGGCATCCCATGTGATCCCCTGTGCCTGCCAGGAGCGATTTCTGAACATAGAGCCAGGAGTAACCCCTGAGCGCTGCCGGGTGTAACCCAAAAAGCCAAAAAAAAAAAGAAAAGAAAAGAAAAGAAAAAGAAATACTGCCAACTAATTTAAAAGGGAAAGACCGTTGATTCAGTGAGTGGCTAACAATACCTGCTTATAAACATGAGACAATCTTAGGCATTGTTTCCATGTACTGAGCATAGTTCCAGCAGACATAGTATTTGGGATCCCTGGTGCCACAACTGTGTGCAATCTCTAGTGTACAGCCAGGTGAATGTGAACACTACTAAAATATTCACATGCACGTGGTAAGTACTGCAACAAAAAATAAAAAATGTGTGGGCAACCCCTGGTAAGCATCTCTGGCTAGTACTACAACCAAAATGTGTTCACGCACCACAACAGAAAGCACATTTGCAGACACCAACAACCTGATGTGCAAGTCCCAGTGAGCACCACAACCAATCATGCAAGCAACAGAGCATACATGTGTAACCCCCAAGCATATAAAAAACAACAAATATGTTGTTTCATCATAGCAAAAACAACAGGAAAAAAAAAAAAAAGCATAGGGTCCTGAGAGATAGCACAGCGGCATTTGCCTTGCAAGCAGTCGATCCAGGACCAAAGGTGGTTGGTTCGAATCCCGGTGTCCCATATGGTCCCCCGTGCCTGCCAGGAGCTATTTCTGAGCAGACAGCCAGGAGTAACCCCTGAGCAACGCCAGGTATGGCCCAAAAACCAAAAAAAAAAAAAAAAAAAAAGGCATAAAAACGAGTTTGATCCTCCTGGCACCACGGGAAAAAAAATGTAAAGGATATGATATGAAGTCACATATCCCATAAGGATTCCCCCCGCCAAAATATTGCCTGGTATTTCATCTTACAGATAGGAAATTTTTTTTTTTTTTGTGGTTTTTGGGTCACACCCGGCAGTGCTCAGGGGTTATTTCTGGCTCCACGCTCAGAAATTGCTCCTGGCAGGCACAGAGGACCATATGGGGCGCCGGGATTCGAACTGATGACCTCCTGCATGAAAGGCAAACGCCTTACCTCCATGCTATCTCTCCGGCCCCCAGATAGGAAATTTTTATATAATTTGGCACAAAATTAAGTTTACTTGTTTTGCTATGACGATATCATTACAGGACAATTAATCATTTGCATTTGCATTTCTTCTAGATGTAGAAGCAATGATTTAATTCCTGAGGACAGAGAAAAATAAGCCTCTCTGCTAGTTTTTATTTTAACTGGCCAGAAGTACTGCCAGGTGATATCAAAATACACACATATACACACACTCAAAACAACCCATAGAAAAATGGACCAATATATACAGGCAAAAATTAAAATTTCTACTCTTCTCTTTGAGACCCACTAATGTACATTATCCTCCTGGTAATGTGTGAACTCACTTATGAAGATTATGCTAGAGACGGTCTATCCTTTATGACAGACTTTCATGTCTACTCTCATGCTACCCAATCATAAAACTCCAAACAGTATTCAAGGTGCCTTTGGAAAAGACAAGGAACACAGCGACCAAAGACCACTTTAGTCAAGTCAAAGACCACTTTAGTCAAGCTCATCTGCACCATTCTCAGAACAATGAACACATGGTGTGGCTCTACTATCTTTCCAGTCCCACACCACCAGGGGTCACTCTTAAGCACAGAGCCAGAAATACCCCGAGTACTGTCAGGTGTGACCCCATAACCTAAATAAATATAAATTAATAAACCAGAGCCAGTGATAAAGTAAGGAATTAAACTCTTGCCTTGAATGTAATCAAACTCTAGCATTACATGGTCCTCAAGCAGCCCTAAGAGTGATCCCAGGGCACAGCTTCCAAACCAAATATAAAAACTAAAACTTTAAAAATCATGTATCATATACTATATGTGATTATATTATATAGTATACATTTTAAATACAGCTACTGACTTAAAAGATTATTTTAAGGCCCAGAGAGATAGCACAGCGGTGTTTGCCTTGCAAGCAGCTGATCTAGGACCAAAGGTGGTTGGTTCGAATCCCGGTGTCCCATATGGTCCCCCGTGCCTGCCAGGAGCTATTTCTGAGCAGATAGCCAGGAGTAACCCCTGAGCACCGCCGGGTGTGACCCAAAAACTGAAAGAAAAAAAAAAAAGATTATTTTAAAGCCAGGGATGTAGCTCACTTATCTTGCATGTGAAAGGTTCTAGATTCATTGTCCAGCAATGCCCCCAAAAAATCCAAAATTATTATAATGCAATTATTTTTTAAATGTAAATAAGTACGACTTTCCTCATATCTGCACACCTGTGAAAGATATGGTCAGCAGAACCTCCAGATCAGTACTAGACTGTAAATGAGGAATTACAAATAATCTGAAGTGGCTATCAGTGTCCAGACCAGAACTGACCGATACAAAAGGAGGGCTGCAGAAGTTGGGCCCCCTGATTTGGACACAGCAGCTTCCAGAAATGACTGAATTCTTAGAGACCCTTGGAGAGGCACCCTCCAATAATAACTTTTCTGACCAAAGCTTACCATTACACTAGAAATTATTTAAATAGTTGTAAAAGTGTCAGTATAGAAAAAAGGCATTTTAATAACCTGAGAAAATAACTTAAAACTATATCCTGTATCCAATAGAAGTTAATATATAATGTTAAAATAAACAAACAGAAAAGTGTCCAAAATAATGGATGAAAACAAAACTTGGGGAAAAATTCAAACATAAGAATTCAAATGTTGGAGAGGTAGCATGGAGGTAGGGCATTTGCCTTGCATGCGGAATGACAGTGGTTCGAATCCCTGCATCCCATATGGTCCCCCGAGCCTGCCAGGAGCAAGTTCTGAACCTAGTAGAGCCAGGAGTAACCCCTGAGCACTGTCGGGTCTGACCCAAAAAAAAAAAAAAATTCAAATGATGTAGGGCCTGGAGCAATAGCACAGCAGTAGGGCATTTGCCTTGCATGCTGCTAACCCAGAATGAACCTGGGTTTGATCCCGGACATCCCATATGGTCCCCCAAGCCAGGAGCGATTTCTGAGCACAGAGTGGTGCTCAGAGAACCATATGTGGTGCTAAATATCAAACCATGTTTGCCACATACAAAGTAAGTGCCTCACCCTTGAACTATTTCACCAGTTTGTAAAATATTGCCTACCCTCATGCAAAGCATATGATCAGCCCTTTGAATATCTCTCAAGCAATATTTTTAATGTTTTAAACAAAATAAAATAGTCCACTTGTCACCAGCTACCCTAAGGGCCCAAAATTACTTTCTAAATGACCATTTGTTCTGCTATATTCACTGCAGCACTATTCACGATAATCAAGATCTGGAAACAACCCTAGTGCCCAAGAACATTTAACCAGATTTAAAAAATTATTGTAGGGGCCAAGGCAATAGTACAGTGAGTAGGGCATTTACCTTGCACGCGAATGACCCACATTCAATCTACGGCATCCCATATGGTGACTTGAGCACCAGCCGTGAGTAATTTCTGAGTTCAGAGCCAGGAATAACCCCTAAGCACTGCCAGGTATGGCCCAAAAAAAGAGAGAGAGAGAACATTGGTATATATAACCAGTAACTACTCAGCCATAATAAGTAATGAAATTATGCAATTTGTCATAACATGGGTGGGATTAGAGGGTATCATGATAAATAAAAGTTAGTCAACAGAGGGGGAGAAATACAGAATAATCTGTCTCATACTCTGGATATAAAGAAACATAATAAAAGCACAAACAGGAGATCTACAGAAGTGAGCGTTCCTGACAGGAGGAAATGGAGAGGTCTTTGGAGAATTCAAGCAGGCATTAGAGTGCAAGAAAGTCAAAAGCACTTAAGATATGGACAGTAAGGAAATAAAAAAAAAAAAACCCAAACATAGAAGCAAATAGAAACAAAAAAATTGCAAAATGTGAAAACAGAGTAAAGCAAAAGTTTAGACTCACAATAAAATAAATCCAAAGACACACACCAACAGATATTATCATCAAAGTGTTAAAAGGGTGAGGGTTATACAAAGCAACAGTATAAAAGGTAAGGCATTTGCCTTGCACCATCCAGGCTAAATTCCTGGCACTCAATATGGTTCACCAAGCTCTGCCAGGAGTAAACCTTGAGAACCACCAGGTGAAAAATTTTAAAAATTTTGTAAAGACAGGCAGGAACAGAAGACTACAAATTACAAACTAGAAAAATAGGTCAATGAGATAGTTCAAAAGGCTGTGGAGCATATTTTTCATTCAGAAGGCCCACAGTTGGGGCTGGAGCGATAGCACAGTGGCCAGGGTGTTTGCCTTGTATGCGGTTGACCTGGGACAGACCCAGGTTCGATCCCCGGCATCCCAATTGTCCCCCAAACCTGCCAGGAACAATATCTGAGCACAGAGCTAGGAGTAATCCCTGAACGACGCCCGGTGTGACCCAAAAACAAACCCAAAAAATCCCCAAAAAAACAGAAGGCTCAAAGTTAATTCCAATCATCATAATGGTCTTCAGGAACAACGACAGAGCACCAATGCCAACAGTAGTTCCTGAGCACAAAGCTGGAAGTTGTCCCTGAGCACTATCAGGTATGGTCAAAAATTAGAAAATATACTTATCACTTATATACTTTTCAACAGGAACCATGCAGGATGGATCATAAGAGGATTGCATAAGATATTCAAAGTAGGGGGCTGGAGTGATAGAACAGCAGGTAACGAACACAGATTCAAACCGTGGCATTCCATATGGTCCCCTAGGCTTCCGTGAGTGATTGCTGAGTGCAAAAGCAGGAGTAATCCCTGAACACAACCGGGAGTGACCCAAAAAAATAAACACAAGAAAGATATTAAAGGGGTCAGAGAAATAGCATGGAGGTAGGGAGTTTGCCTTGCATGCAGGACTGTGGTTCGAATCCCAGCATCCCATATGGTCCCCTGCGCCTGCCAGGAGCGATTTCTGAGTGTAGAGCCAGGAGTAACCCCTGAGAACTGCTGGATGTGACCCAAAAACCAAAAAAAAAAAAAAATTAAAGTACTAAAAGAGGGACCTGAGTTGTGGCACAAGCAGTAGGGCATTTGCCTTGCACACACTAAACTAGGACAGACCATGGTTCGATCCCCCATATGGTCCCCCAAGCCAAGAGTAACCACAGGATTTCTGAGCACATAGCCAGGAGTAACGCCTGAGGGTCATCAGGTGTGGTCCAAAAAGCAAAAATAAATAAATGAATAAATAAATAAAGTACTAAAAGACTTTCATTTTTTGTTTTTGTTTTTTTTTGGGGGGGGTCCATACCCATTTGATGCTCAGGGGTTACTCCTGGCTAAGCACTCAAAAATTGCCCCTGGCTTGGGAGGACCATATGGGACACCAGGGGATCGAACCGCGGTTCTTCCTTGGCTAGAGCTTGCAAGTCAGACACTTTACCTCTAGCGCCACCTCACCGGCCCCAAGACTTTCATTTTTTCACTTTATTGATTGATTGGGTTTTTTGGGCCACACCTAGCAGCGCTCAGGGGTTACTCCTGACTCTGAACACAGAAATCACCCCTGGCAGGCTGGGGGACCATATGGGATGGTAGGAATCGAACTGGGTCCCTCCCAAGTAGGCCACATGCAAGGAAAACTCACTTCCGCTGTGCTATCTCTCCAGCCCCCTACTAAAAGATTTTCAAATGAGAATACCTTATTCTTTCATATTATCATTTAATATAGAAAATATAAAAAATATTTGATTTTGCTTATGATGGGTGTGTTCCACAGTTGGTAATGAATGATAAGGCATTAATTTTGGCTCTGCACTCAGAAGTTATTCTTGGTGGGGCTCAGGGGACCATATGGAATGCAGATGAACCTGAATTGACTGCATGCAGACAAGTGCCCTTCCCACTGTACTATCTGGTGCAGGAAGGATAAAGAATTCTCCAGATAAACGAAAAATAAAACAAACTAAGCTGGCCTTGCAAAACAATAAATAAACACTAAAAATCTGCTTATAAAATTGAAATTTGTCTCACTGAGGAGAAAAAAGGGGAAGGGGGAAGGGAGGAGAAGGGAAAGAATAAGGGAAGGAAAGAGGAAGGGGAAGGGAAGGGAAGGGAAGGTGAGAGGAAAGGGAAGGGAAGGTGAAGGAAAAGGGAAGGGAAAGTGGAGGGGGAAGGAAAGGAAGGAATGAAAAGGAAAAAGAATGGAAGGAAGGAAGGAAGGAAGGAAGGAAGGAAGGAAGGAAGGAAGGAAGGAAGGAAGGAAGGAAGGAAGGAAGGAAGGAAGGAAGGAAGGAAGGGCCAGAGAGATAGCATGGAAGTAAGGCATTTGCCTTGCATGCAGAAGGACGGTGGCTTGAATCCCGGCATCCCATATGATCCCCCAAGGCTGCCAGGAGTGGTTTCTGAGTATAGCACCAGGAGTAAGCCCTGAGGAATCCCAAGGAAGAAAGGGAGGGAAGGAGGAAGAGAGGGAGGGAGGGAGGGAGGGAGGGAGGGAGGGAGGGAGGGAGGGAGGGAGGGAGGGAGAAAGGGAGGGAGGGAGGGAGGGAGGGAGGGAGGGAGAAAGGGAGGGAGGGAGGGAGGGAGGAAGGGAGGGAGGGAGGGAGGGGAGGGAGAGAAAGAGAAAGAGAGAGAGAAAGAGAGAAAGGAAGGAAGGAAGGAAGGAAGGAAGGAAGGAAGGAAGGAAGGAAGGAAGGAAGGAAGGAAGGAAGGAAGGAAGGAAGGAAGGAAGGAAGGAGAAAACAAAAGAAAAGAAAAGAAAAGAAAAGAAAAGAAAAGAAAAGAAAAGAGAAGAAAAGAAAAGAAAAGAAAAGAAAAGAGAAGAAAAGAAGAAAAGAAAGCAAGCAGTGGCACTGCAACCAAGTATGTGACCACAACAAAGTGAGCACCGAAACCAAACTGTCAAATGCTTTCTCAGCTTCTATTGTCATTGCAGCAACAACTGCAATAGCAAGCACAGAAAACACATCTTAGCTTTGTGAAGGGTAGAAATAAGGGAGGAAAAAAAGAGTGGAATAATACAAGCTGGAGAAAGTGGTGTCACAAGTAAGCCCTGCCAGATGTGGGGGGAGGGGAGGACAGGAAGGAGGAAAGAAAGAAGGAAAGAAGGGAGGCAAGATGGAGGGAAAAAGACTTTTAAGGAATAGTGCAAGGGCGTAGAGCACTTTCCTTGTAAGCATAAATCTAAAATGCACGGAGTGCTATCCAGGCAATTCTGCTACCTAGCCATTCACCTGTGTAGTTTGTTATCTCTGGCACCTCAAGACTTCCAAATCCCTGGATGCCAGGAGTGATTTTGAGTGTAAAAGCCAGAAGTAACCCTTGAACACTGCTGGATATGGCCAAAAAAAAAAAAAAAAAAATTCATGTGAGGTCAAAGAAATAATATGGCAGATAGGGCACTTGCTTTGCACGTGGTTTACCCAGGTTCAATCCCTGGAATCCCATATGGTTCCCAAGCACTGTCAGGAGTAATTCCTGAGTGCAGAGCCATGAGTAACCCCTAGACATCACTAAGTATAATTCAAAAATATTTTTTTCATTTGGGGCTGGAGCAATAATATAGCAAGTACTATTTATTGCCTTGCATTTGGTTGATCTGGGTTTTACCATCAGTACCCCATGTGGTCACAAGTCCAGAGCAAAGATGAGCACCAGGAATATGCCCCAGCACAGCCAGGTATTTCCCAAACATCCCATCCATAAAAAAAATTATTTTTAAGGGGCCAGAGAGATACTATAGAAGTCAAGGTACTTGCCAAATTCTTACCAACTTGCACACAGCCAACCTCACAATACCCAGGGACCACCAAGCCCTGCCAGATATGATTCCTCAGTAGTGAGGAAGAAACCATGAGCACAGTTGAGTATGGCCCAAAGACTAACAAAATTAGATCATCATCAGTGGATGGGAGGTTAACTACTAATACTCACCAGCAGCACAACAAAGAACCCTAGAAAACAAACGGGAAAACACACAGAAGCCCACCAAGCTCAATAAGCAAAAAAAAAATTGTATCATCAAACACATAAATAACATCAGTAAATCCTCCATGTCTTTATGAGTTAAAAGAAATGATAATATGGGTAGTCAGCAAAACACAAGAAAGTATCAGAGTTAAAATTAAAGGAAATAGGGGCCGGAGAGATAGCATGGAGGTAAGGCGTTTGCCTTTCATGCAGGAGGTCATCGGTTCGAATCCCGGCGCCCCATATGGTCCCCTGTGCCTGCCAGGAGCAATTTCTGAGCCTGGAGCCAGGAATAACCCCTGAGCACTGCCAGGTGTGACCCAAAAAACAAAAAAAAAAAAAAAAAAAAAAAAAAAATTAAAGGAAATAAACCAGCAACTACGAGTCAGAAATGAAGAACATGGTAGGTGACAAGAAAAAGTCAATAAAATTCTGAACAGAAGAATAACAGAAGCTGAACAAAAGATCAAGGAACTATAAGTTGAGAAAGAAGAAACCACTAGGAAATATCAAAAGATAAAAATACTCTGAAAGAAATGAACAGCATATCAGAGAACTATGAATTGAGTGCAAGAGGAACATCAGAGTCAAGAGGAATCATCAGTTTCTGAAGAAACAGGAAGGCTGGCACAGCGGTGCTTGCCTTGCAAGCAGCCGATCCAGAACCTAAGGTGGTTTGTTCGAATCCAGGTGTCCCATATGGTTCCCTGTGCCTGACAGGAGCTATTCTGAGTAGACAGCCAGGAGTAACCCCTGAGCACCGCCGCGTGTGACCCAAAAACCAAAAACCAAAAAAAAAAAAAAAAAAAGAAACAGGAAGGCAACTGTGATCAACATCAGGTAAAGAAATCATCAGTTGGGGCTGGAGATTTGTCTTGTAAGCTGAAGGACGGTGGTTCAAATCCCGGCATCCCATATGGTCCCCCGAGCCTGCTGGGGCCAATTTCTGAGTATAGAGCCAGGAGTAGCCCCTGAGAGCTGCCCGGTGTGGGCCCCCCCCCCCCAAAAAAAAAAAAGAAATCATCAGTTGTTTGCCTTTCAAGTGGCCGACCCAGAACAGACCCGGGTTCAATTCCCAGCATCCCATATGGTATCCGAACAGGCCAGGAGTGATTTCTGAGCACAGAGCCAGGAGTAACCACTGAGCACTGCTGGGTAAGCCCTAAAAACAAAACACAAAAAAAATGCAAGAACATGGGCCCGGAGAGATAGCACAGTGGCGTTTGCCTTGCAAGCAGCCGATCCAGGACCAAAGGTGGTTGGTTCCAATCCCAGTGTCCCATATGGTCCCCTGTGCCTGCCAGGAGCTATTTCTAAGCAGATAGCCAGGAGTAACCCCTGAGCACTGCCGGGTGTGGCCCAAAAACCAAAAAATAAATAAAAAATAAAAAAATATGTGCCCGGAGAGATAGCACAGTGGCGTTTGCCTTGCAAACATCCGATCCAGGACCAAAGGTGGTTGGTTCGAATCCCGGTGTCCCATATGGTCCGCCGTGCCTGCCAGGAGCTATTTCTGAGCAGACAGCCAGTAGTCACCCCTGAGCACCGCCGGGTGTGGCCCAAAAACAAAAAAAAATTAAAAAATTAAAAAATAAAAAATAAAAAAAGCAAGAACAAAACAACAATGGTGAGGACTAGAGTGAGAATACAGTGGGTAAGGGACTTGCCTTGTACATGGATGATCCAGGTTTGATCCCCAGGAGTCCAGAAGGTCCCCGGAGCACCAATAGGAGTGATTTTTGGAAAGCTATAAATATACCCTGGGGCCAGAGCAACAGCACAACAGGTGGGGTGGTAGAGAGTTTGCCTTGTACATGACTGACCCAGGACTGACCTGGCTTCAATCCCAACATTCAAGGAATGATTTCTGAGCACAGAGCCAGGAGTAACCCGAATGCCACTGGGTGTGGCCCAAAAACCCAACCACCCCCACAGAAAAAAAGGACACCCTGAGCAAAGCCCGGTATGGCTCAAAAAGCAAAAAAAAAAAAAAAAAAAACATTATATATATAATAACATAAAAAAGAGAAAGAATATGTCAATTTCTTGTTATGACTAACCTCTAAAGAAACTGAACCAAACAATTATCATCATGATTCTGCATATGTATTATCTCATTTAACCTATCATTACCACCATCTCATAGATGAGGAATATCAATTTGGACATGTTTAGGAACATGCCAACATTCTCACAGCTGACAGATGATAAAACAAAGACTGATTAAACTTAGGACTTTCCAAAGTCCAAGTTATTAACCTGCATGTTACCTTTCTCCTTTTTTCGTTTTTTCTGGTTTGGGGTCACACCCTAAGGTACTCAAGGCATACTCCTGGCTCTGCATTCAGGGATCACTCCTGGGAGGCTCTGGAGAACATATGGGATACCAGGAATCGAACTTGAGTTGGCCACATGCAAAGCAAGCACCCAGCCTATGATAATACAGCTCTGGTCTCACTTCAATTTACTCCTAATTCGAGCAGCTTTCTCATGAAATGGACCCTGCAAATTCAATCTTCTGAAAATTGGGGGTCCGTGATTTAAAGCCACTTGGGGTCTTGGAGGCTACGGTTGCTCCCAGCAGCAGACTGGGAATATGCAGCACTAGAATTGAAACACAAGTCTCCTGCATAGAGGTCCTTTAAGCTATCTCTAATCGCAATGTCTAAAGCTTCTCGAACTTAAGTTCCTTATTCATATGACAGTACACTAGATTATCACTCTAATTGTACTACTTTATAAAGCAGGATGCAGATAATAGTGCTGACCTAGAGCTAGATAGATAGTACAGGGGTTAAGGCCAACTGACCCCACCACCACATATTCCCTAAAACAACTAAGGGTAACCCCAAAGCACAGAGTTGGCAGTAGCCCCTGAGCAGTGCTGAGTAAGACCCAAACCACCAACACCCCAGCAAATTATTGACCTAAGATATCAGAATATCATCTGCAGATGTGGTAAAGACATGCATGCCTTAAATGAATGAGAACTGTTTTGATAAACAGTCCGGGGGGGGGGGGTAAAGGGGAAAGAAATTACCAGATTAATAGGCAGACATATTTTACTCTGAATGCTGTACACTATGTAACCATATAGGTAGGACACACCTTAAGTTGTTAACAGTGGTCATCTCTAGATAGTAGAAAAATAATTATTGTTTATCTGCAGTTTCTTTTTTCTTCTTTTTTTTTTTTTTTTTTTTTTTTTGGTTTTTGGGCCACACCCGGCGGCGCTCAGGAGTTACTCCTAGCTGTCTGCTCAGAAATAGCTCCTGGCAGGCATGGGGGACCATATGGGACACCGGGATTTGAACCAACCACCTTTGGTCCTGGATTGGCTGCTTGCAAGGCAAATGCCACAGTGCTATCTCTCCAGGCCCATATTGTTTATCTGCAGTTTCAAATTTATTTCAGTAAATGGCCATGAAAATAGCTCATCAGATGCAGTATATACTTTGCATCCAAGATCTCCAGCACAGTATGGTTCTCAGAATACTGACAGGAGTGACATCTGAGTACTGACCTTAAAGTAGTCACTGAAAATGATGATCCTAACCCCAAAAGTTTTCTTTTGAAAGGGCCACACCCAATGATACTCAGGGTTAACCTACTGGCTCTACACACTGGGATCATTCCTGAAGGTACTGTGACAGGAGAATGTGAGAACTGAATTCAGGTCAGGTCAAACACGAGTGAGGCCAAGCACCCTGTTCACTTCGTTTGCTGATTTTTGGCTTATGGGCCATACACAATGTTCAGGGTTACTCCTGGTTCTGTGCTCAGGAATTACTCCAGGCAGGCTCTGGAGACCATGAGATGCCAGGGAATAAGCCTGGACCAGCAACACGCAAGGCAAATACCCTATTCTCTGTATTATTGCTCTGCTTTTTTGTTTTGTTTTGGGGCCACACCTGGTAGTGCTCACAGGTTACTTCTGACTCTACTCTCAGATATCGCTGTTGGCAGACTCAAGAGGATCATAAGGGATATTGTGGATAGAACATGGTCGCATGCAAGGCAAATGCCCTACTCACTGTGCTATATCACTCCAGCCCTATTGCTCTGCTTTTATCATCATATCTTACTTGATTTTGTTTTAGAATAAGCATGTATTGATTTTGTAAGCTTTTTACTTTATTTTGGGGGGCATACCCAGTGAGCCTCAGGGGTTACTTCTAGCTATGTGCTCAGAAATCATTGCTCCTGGCTAGGGGACCATATGGGACACTGGGGATCGAACCAAATCCATCCTGGATCTGCTGCATCCAAGGCAAATGCCCTACAACTGTGCTATGGCTCTAGCTCCTGATTTTGTAAGCTTTTTCAAGCAATGAAAACAAATGATGAAGAAAAAAGTTTACCCTAACTAACTGAAATCATCAACAATTTCCTCAAATAACCAAGACACAAAGACTAAAAGACAGCTTAGTGGTTTTAAAGCATTAGAAAGCATAAGGCAGGGATTTCCAACCCTAGAGCTGTTACATGTTCCAAGGCAGTAACAATCCCACTGTGTGATTCCTGGAGGAGAGGAACCTTAAGATGGTTCCAGTCTCCAATCTTCTCCCCACCCTAACCCACCCCAATAACTAAAGCAATTCTTGGGAAAAAGAAGATGGGAGGTCTGAATTTCCCCAACTTAAAAATGTACCACAGGGAGACCGGAGAGATAGCATAGAGGTAAGGTGTTTGCCTTGCATGCAGGTCTGTGGTTTGAATCTCGGCATCCCATATGGTCCCCCAAGCCTGCCAGGAGCGATTTCTGAGCATAGAGCCAAGAGGAAGTCCTAAGCGCTGCTGGGTGCGACCCAAAAACAAAACAAAAATAATAAAAATAAAAATAAATAAAAACGTACCAGAGACCAGAGTGATAGCACAGCGGTAGGGCATGTATGTGCCTTGCACGCACCTGATCCAGAATGAACCCAGATTCAACCCCCAGTATCCCATTTGGCTCCCCGAGCCTGCCAGGAGCAATTTCTGAGCACAAAACCCCTGATCACCACAGCCTGGATGAGGCCCCAAAATATTATCTTTGGGAACTATTTTTATACTTTTGTTTTTGTTTTGTTTTTCGGGCCACACCCATTTGATGCTCAGGGGTTACTCCTGGCTAAGCGCTCAGAAATTGCCCCTGGCTTGGGGGGACCATATGGGATGCCAGGGGACGAAACCGCAGTCCTGATCCTTGGCTAGCGCTTGCAAGGCAGACACCTTATCTCTAGCGCCACCTCGCTGGCCCCTATTTTTATACTTTTTTATCTCAGATTCTGGCTATTGTGAATAGTGCTGCAATGAATATAGAAATGCAGTGAAAGCTGGAAAGGGATTAATATGACAATAATAGTTGGTCACTCTGGACAAAAACTGGATGTTGAAAGGAGGTAAAGTGATAGTAACAGTATTGTAAAACACAATGCTACAAGGAAAAAAAAGGAAAGAGGAGAGAAGAGAGAGGAAAGAGAGAATGAGAGAAGAGAGAGAAGTGTGCCAGAGAGGCAGGTTGGGAGGGATGGGAGAAAAAATGGAGAAATTGATGGCAAAAAATGAACACTGATGAAGGGGAACCAGAGTACAGAAGTAGGGTGTTTGCCTTGCACAAGGTGATCCAGGATGGACATTGATTTGATCCCAGAATCCCATATGTTCCCTGAGCCAGGAGAGATTTCTGAGTGCATAGCCAGGAGCACTAAGTGTCACTAGGGGTGGCCCAAAAACTTAAAAAAAATGAACACACTGATGTAGTAATGAATGTTGGAACATTGTATGACTAAAACTAACTTAATCATCAACAACTTTTTAACTCTGTATCTCACAGTGATAAAATAAAATAATGTTTAAAGGAGATGAAAAAAATGGCTCCTGCACCTTAAAAACTTGCCTAGGAGGGGCCAGAGAGATAGCATGGAGGTAAGACATTTGCCTTGCATGCAGAAAGTCGGTGGATCAAATCTCGGCATCCCATATGGTCCCCCGAGCCTGGCAGGAGCGATTTCTGAGCGTAGAGCCAGGAGTAACCCCTGAGTGCTGCCGGGTGTGACCCAAAAACAAAACAAAACAAAACAAAACAAAAAAAACTTGCCTAGGAAACACCAAGGCATCTGGCAAGTATCAAGGGGATCTGGAAAACTCTGCTTATGGTATTCCAAGGAGAACTTCTGAGCACACACTGGGTGTGGTAATAAAATCAAACAAACACCCAGAACAGAATCCAAAGCCAACCACTGCCCCATGTCTGCCCAAATAGCCAGCATCAGAGTCTCACCTATCTTGAAAGGAGGCAAAACTAGCAGCAAAATTTATGGACATAACTTCTTCAACTGATATCTCTGGGACCCCTTGAGACAGGGGTAGTCTCTCCCCCTCACCTCTGCAGAAGCCCTGGCGCACACACAGACCCACCTCACAATTATTGCATGGCTATGGTCCACCTTCAGTGCTTCTTCAATTACTGTATATACTCAAGTATAAGCTGAGTTTTCTGGCACAAAATTTGTGCCGAAAACCCCCGAACTCGGCTTATACTTGAGCCATACAGCTTATTTGATTTGATGCACATGCAGCGAATTAAATGCACATAGTCACCAGTAGTCTTCTGCCATCTGCGGGAGGAGGCAGTGCTTCAGCTCAGTCCACAAGTCGCAGCTGAGCTGAAGAGGTAGGCAGCTGAACTGAACTGTATGCCACTGAACTATTTAACCCACAATATTCAATGGCACATTTAAGTGAAAAGCCCATTTAAGGCAGTAAAGTCATGTAAATAAATGTTTATAAATCTGAATCCTTATAATCAGGGGTTTTGGAGTATAAGGATTCAGGATTTTTAACCATTTATTTACAATGCTTTACTGTCTTTTTTTTTTTTTTTTTGGTTTTTGGGCCACACCCGGCGGTGCTCAGGGGTTACTCCTGGCTGTCTGCTCAGAAATAGCTCCTGGCAGGCACGGGGGACCATATGGGACACCGGGATTCGAACCAACCACCTTTGGTCCTGGATTGGCTGCCTGCAAGGCAAACGCCACTGTGCTATCTCTCCGGGCCCGCTTTACTGTCTTAAATGGTTTGTTCACTTATTAAAGTTGCCATTGAGTACTATGGGTTAATGTGGTTTGTTCACTTATTAAAGTTGCCATTGAGTACTATGGGTTAATGTGGTATGTTAATGGTATACAGTATATCAAACAATCATGTATGTCAATGTAATCATGTATTTATTTATTTATTTATTTACTGATTCCTCAATTATTATAACTGCTTTGGGTATATATTTTTATTTTTGAAATTTATCAGTGGCTGCTGCAGTTTCCACCTCGGCTTATACTCAAATCACAAAGTTTTCCCAGTTTTTTCATGGAAATTAGGAGGAGTTTGCTTATACTCAGATCAACTTATACTCAAGTATATATGGTATCTCTCAGAAACACCTAGCCACCAAAATCTCCAGATATGCCAGTTATGTAGTTGACATCTCCAGGATGCCTGTGTGGACTAGACTAGACCCCATCCCAACCTCCCACTCACCCCATTCTGTACTTCCAGAAGTCCTGGCAGCCACACCCATACACCACTGCTTCTTCTATATAAACTCATCAGCCCAGCTCCACAGATCCTTAAAGTCCTGGACCATGCAGGCACTTACCTGGCCTTGTGATATAACCATAATTTTAATACTGACTTCCCAGTACGACTACACCAAATAGAAGTGAAATTATAATAGAAGCCACATTAGCTCAACAAACAAAACCAACAATGCTCAATTGCAATAAACATCTTAGTAAACCCTCGGACAATGGCCTAACAACCCCAGTGCAAGATATAAAAATCTCAACAAAATGGGGCCAGAGAGATAGCGTGAAGGTAGGGCATTTGCCTTGCATGCTAAAGGCATGCTAAAGGATGGTGATTAGAATCCCGGCATCCCATATGGTCCCGAGCCCGCCAGGAGCAATTTCTGAGCATACAGCCAGGAGTAACCCCTGAGCACTGCTGGGTGTGACCCCCCCCCCCAAAAAAAAATCTCAACAAAATTTCTTTTAATGTAAGTTTTTTTTTTCAATAATTCCATTATCGGGGCCAGAAAGATAACATGGAGGTAGGGCATTTGCCTTGCATGCAGAAGGATGAAGGTTTGAATCCCGGCATCCCATATGGTCCCCCAAGCCTGCCAGGAGCAATTTCTGAACATAGAGCCAGGAGTAACCCATGAGCACAGCCGGGTATGACCCAAAAAACAAAAAAACAAAAAGAAAAAAAAAAGAATTCCATTATCATTTAATTGTACCAAACAATACTGAGTAAATTATTCATGCCTTCCAAAGGGAAGAAGGCTTCAGGGAGGCTGGGAAAATGGTGACTATGAGGAAAGAAATGTTTCATGGTAATGGAACAGATGCTGGAATATTGAATGCCAGAAGTAACTATTAGAAACAAATCTGTAAATCACAGTTATTTAAAATAAAAAAATTTAATTGAAAACAAGACAACAGGGGCCGGCGAGGTGGCGCTAGAGGTAAGGTGTCTGCCTTGCGAGCGCTAGCCAAGGAAGGACCGCGATTCGATCCCCCGGCATCCCATATGGTCCCCCCAAGCCAGGGGCAATTTCTGAGCGCTTAGCCAGGAGTAACTCCTGAATATCAAACGGGTGTGGCCACACACACACACCTGAACAATGGATACCATCTGTGGAAACAACCACAATTGTCTTTAACACTACCAGGATCCAAGCCTCTACCAGAGAAGACCTACCACTGCTTTGGCATTGATTTACTCCAAAGAGTGCTGCTCCCAACACCCAGGCGACTCAGCAACAGTCTGCATTCAGGGCAGATCGCTCTGCATTTAATGATATGCTGAAACTAGAGGATGCTCCACATCAGCCTGACATCGATGAAAGAAATGCACAGAATCCAGAGTCTTTAAATATAAGAGTCTGATACCAACAATAGCTAAAGTGTGAAAAAGTTTCACTGGGATCTTGAGAATGACTGGAGTCGGATAGATTGGTATGCCTGGAACCCAGAGTCTGTCTTATGCCAATAAACTTCTGGGGTGAGGCCTTTTAGTAATCAGGTCAAGGTTTTTTTTTCCATTTTCTCCATTTTTCTGAACCTATGCAAACATTGGCAATTGACAATATCACACATTTACTATATTTTTTTACTCTTATCCTTTAAGGAAAAAAATACAACTTACTGAACTTAAAAACAAATTACTGTAGTAGAATGCCTGTCTCGAATACAGGCAGGGGATGGGAAAGGGGGAGGGGGTAATGTTGCACTGGTGAAGGGGGGTGTTCTGGTTATGACTGTAACCCAAATCCCAAATATGATCATGTTACTTAAATAAAAATATATTTAAAAACAAAACAAAAAAAACAAGACAAAATAAAATTTGTGTGGGACCAGGGGCCAGAGAGGTAACATGGAGGTAAGGTATTTGCCTTGCACGCAGAAGGTCATTGGTTCGAATCCTGGCATCCCATATGGTCCCCTGAGCCTGCCAGGAGCATAGAGCCAGGAATAACCCCTGAGTATTGCCAGGTGTGACCCAAAAACTAAAAACAAAAAAAATTTGTGTGAGACCAGCGTGATAGCACAGCAGGTAGGGCGTCTGCTTTGCACGAAGTCCAGGTTCAGTCCCCAGCATCTCCTATGGTCCCACAAGCCTGCCAAGAGTAACTACTGAGCACAGAGCCAGGAGTAACCCCTGAGCACCACCAGGTGTGGCAAGAAAAAAAATTGTAGGCAGAAATTTTTTTTTTTTTTGGTTTTTGGGTCACATCTGGCAGCACTCAAGGGTTCTTCCCGGCTCTACGCTAAGGAATAGCTCCTGGTATGCTTGGGGGACCATATGGGATGCTGGGATTCGAATCACCGACCTCCTGCATGCAAGGCAAACACCTTACCTCCATGCTATCTCTCCAGCTCCAGACAGAAATTTTAATTAAAATTAAAAAGTGCGTTTGTGGGCCCAGAGAGATAGCACATCGGGGTTTGTCTTGCAAGCAGCCGATCCAGGACCAAAGGTGGTTGGTTCAAATCCCGGTGTCCCATATGGCCCCCCCGTGTCTGCCAGGAGCTATTTCTGAGCAGACAGCCAGGAGTAACTCCTGAGCACTGCCGGGTGTGGCCCAAAAAAAAAAAAAAAAAGTGCGTATGTTGGGACTGGCACAGTAGCAAAGTGATTAGGGCATTTCCCTTGTACATGGCAGACCCAGATTCAAACCCTGACATCCCATATGGTCCCTTGAGCCTGCCAGAGTAATTTAAGAGCATAGAGCCAGGAGCAATTCCTGAGCACCATGTGGTATACCCCACCCCCCGCAAAAAAAAAAAAGCACATGTGGTTCTAGTGTTAGATCAACACTTTGCATGAATGAGGTTCCATAAGTTCAATATTTAGTACTACCAAAGATCATTAATTGAATATAATCTCCAGTATTCCTGCTGTGATCTCCAGAGTCACAAGTGTGTAACTCTCCTGGATCACAGCCAAGTATGTTGCAATAACACCTCAACAACTATGTAATCCCTGGACAGAGCAACTATAAGAAAACTACAAAGGGAAGGAAGAGGGGGTGTGCAGAAAAGGATAACCTTTAAGTGTTACCTTCCAGCCAGGCAATTTTTTTTTAACTTTTGGGCCACACCCAATAGTGCTCAGGAGTTACTGCTTACTCTGCACTCAGAAATCATTCCTGGCGGGCTCAAGGGACCATATGGAATGCCAGGGATCAAACCCAGGTGGGCCATATGCAAGGCAAGCATCTAGCAACAACACCTTACTAAATTTAATGAATGAAATAGTACTGCTTTGATTGAATTAAATAATGCAGATGATGTATAAGCCAAAGCAAAATCCCAGAAACAAATTATTTCCTGAACCCAGAATTACTATAGAACTAGCCCACTGACCACCTACTCCATGTAAATCAGCACCAAATGAGAAAGTAGTTTTCTGCAGAAGACTCAATCTCTACCATTCCAACTTTCTCACATTATTTCTCATTCCAAATTCCAGAGTATGATATTCTGCAAACTTTTTGTTGTGTCACATTTCCTGTCTTTGCTCATGTTGTTTCTTCTACTTGGAACACTTTGCTTAGTTAGTTTCCAGGAAACTTTCACTCTTCCTTTGCCTTCCTCACAATTTATGCTTCTTCTAGAGCTGACAAGATGCCCTTCTGTGCTTCTGCACTACCAAGTCTCCTCATAACACAACTTGAGAATTCACCTATACACCAAAATTTATTACTAACACCAAAATAGGGGCTGAAGAGATGATTGATACAACAGATAGGGGCATTGCCTTTGATCCCCAACATCCCATATGGTCCCCTGAGCATCACCAGAAGTAATTTCTAAGTGCACAGCCAGGAGTAACCCATTGGCATTGCCAGGTATATCCCAAAAGCAAAACAACAAACTAAGTACTTATGGTGCTCCTGTAGCCATTACAGAATACATAGAGCAGGGGCTGGAATGATAGCACAACAGTAGAGTGTTTGCCTTGCACAGGGTCAAACCAGGATGGACCACGGTTCAATTCCCAGCATCTCATATGGTCCCCCAAGCATGCCAGGAGTAACTTCTGAACACTGCCGTGAGTGACCCAAACCACCCTCAAAAAAAAATTATATAGGGGCCAGAGAGATAGCATGGAGATAAGGCATTTGCCTTGCATGCAGAAGGACGGTGGTTCGAATCCCGGCATCCCATATGGTCCTCCGAGCCTGCCAGGAGTGATTTCTTTTTTTTTTTTTTTTGGTTTTTTTTTTTTTTTTTTTTTTTTTTTTTTTTTTTTTTTTGGTTTTTGGGCCACACCCGGTAACGCTCAGGGGTTACTCCTGGCTATGCGCTCAGAAGTCGCTCCTGGCTTGGGGGACCATATGGGACGCCGGGGGATCGAACCGCGGTCCGTCTCCTTAGGCTAGCGCAGGTAAGGCAGGCACCTTACCTCCAGCGCCACCGCCCGGCCCCAATAAATTGTGTGATGAACATTTTTTTTTTTTTTTTTTTTTGGTTTTTTTGGGCCACACCCGCTTGACGCTCAGGGGTTACTCCTGGCTATGTGCTCAGAAATCGCCCCTGGCTTGGGGGGACCATATGGGACGCCGGGGGATCGAACCGCGGTCCTTCCTTGGCTAGCGTTTTTTTGGTTTTTTTTTGGGCCACACCCGGCATTGCTCAGGGGTTACTCCTGGCTGTCTGCTCAGAAATAGCTCCTGGCAGGCACGGGGGACCATATGGGACACCGAGATTTGAACCAACCACCTTTGGTCCTGGATCGGCTGCTTGCAAGGCAAATACCGCAGTGCTATCTCTCCGGGCCCCAGGAGTGATTTCTGAGCGTAGAGCCAGGAGTAATCCTTGAGCATTGCCGGGTGTGACAAAAAAAAAAAATTACATAGAAAGAGTAGCATTAACCACTGCCCCAAACTAAGGCTTTGAACAAAGATGGTCCAAGTTGATCCCTAGCACTGCATAGTCTCTTTACTCCTGCAATCAGTCACTCTAAGCAACAAACCTGAATTAGTCCTTGAACACTACTAGGAAAAAAAAAAGATTGAAAACTGATTTGAGCCTAAGATAGCAGTTACAAAAGTGAAAAGGACACTTTTTCCCTGGTTTTTTGGCTGAATAAAGATATAATTATAAAACTAAAGACTTGCCCAAGTGCCAAAAACTTAAGTGTCATTTTTGCTTCTCTCTCCTCCCTTAGCTCCTCAGATCCACCTAAGTCCTTTAGATTCTATCCTCATTTATATTTCATATCTGATCTCTTCTCCACATCTCTAAAACAATTTCCTAGTTCAAGTCCTTTCTACACATCTCTTGGATTAATACTATGCACCTATAACTCTTTATTTCTAGACTTATTTCCTAATTTTTCATGAAGCGTGATATATATGTGTGTATATATACATATATGTAAAAATATATACACATACATAAAATACATATTGAGTATTTTCTCTAAATTATTCAATACTCCTTACTAACTTCAGGAAATTCCTGACTTTCAAGATCTGGTCTAAATAATAACAATACCATAAATGTCAACAAATCTGATCCCAGTAATATCAATAACCATAAATGTTAACACTATTTTAACCATGTAATACCAAAGTATAGTTTAAAAGAAGGAAGTTTGAGAAGTGGCAGAGTTAGTATAGTAAGTATGGCATTTGCCTTGCACACTATTCTCCCAGGTTCAAGATCCCTGACATTCTACATGGTTCCCTGAGCAGTGATCCCTGAGCAGAAAGCCAGGAGTTAGCCCTGAGCATCCTCGGGTGTGGTCCAAAACAACAATAAAAATCTGATCCCAGCTTCCTACCTCTACACATTCTTCTAAGTATTTCACTCCTCATGGCAGTCTTAGCTTCCCTACAACTAATCTCTCACAACAAACACAAAATCCCCCACAAAAACCTAAAACTTCATATTCTTCCAAATCTAGAATAGCAAAAATTTTTCATCCTAAACTCCATAAATCTTCATTCAGAAAAATTACTTTTACTAAATTCTATAGTGCCACATAGTGGTGAAAGAAGGAAGCACAAAGTAAAGAAAAGGTCCAGGTCAGAGATAGTACAGGTGCTGGCAATGCCTTGGGCCTAATCCACACCTCCACTACAGTTCAAGGAACACAGCCAGAGGTCACTGTTGAGTACAGAACACCACCAAGTGTGGCTCAAAAACCCAAAACAAAAAAGCAATTTAATTAAGAAGAAATGCATAGAATCCAGAATCTTTAAATATAAGAACCTGATACCGGGTTTGGCCCCAAAAACCAAAAAAAAAAAAAAAAAAAAAAAAAAAAAAAAACCTGATACCGGGGCCGGAGAGATAGCATGGAGGTAAGGTGTTTGCCTTTCATGCAGGAGGTCATCGGTTCGAATCCCGGCATCCCATATGGTCCCCGTGCCTGCCAGGAGCAATTTCTGAGTCTGGAGCCAGGAATAACCCCTGAGCACTGCCGGGTGTGACCCAAAAACCAAAAAAAAAAAAAAAAAAAAAAAAAAAAAAACCTGATACCAACAATAGCTAAAGTGTGAAAAAGTTTCACCAGGACCACGGAGAATGACTTGGGTTGGACAGACTGGTATGCCTGGAACCCAGAGTTGGTCTTATGTCAATAACCAGAGTTGGTCTTATGTCAATAAACTTCAGGGGTGAAGCCTTCTTGTAACAGGCCAAGAATTTTTTTCCGTTTTCCCCATATTTTTCTGGGCCTATGCAAACAACGGCGATTGCCACTATCACACCTTTACTATATTCTTTTACTCTTATCCTTTAGAAAAAAAACAATTTACTGAACTTAAAAACAAATAACTGTAGTAGAATGCCTGTCCCAAATACAGGTAGGGGATGGGGGTGGGGAGGGCAGAATGTTACAGGATGTTCTGTTTGTGACTGTAACCCAACTATGATCATGTTACTTAAATAAAAAATATATTTAAAAAAAAAAGAAGAAATAGACAAGAATATTAAAGGAGTCTTAATGGGGCCAGAGTGGTAGCGCTAGCAGTAAAGGCATCTGCCTTACAAGCGCTAACCTAGGACGAACTGAGGCTCGATCCCCCAGTGTCCCATATGGTCCCCCAAGCCAGGAGCTATTTCTGAACGCATAGCCAGGAGTGACCCTTGAGCGTCACCGGGTGTGGCCAAAAAAACCCCCCAAAAAATAAAAAAGGTGGGGCCGGGTAGGTGGCGCTGGAGGTAAGGTGTCTGCCTTGCAAGCGCTAGCCAAGGAAGGACCGCGGTTCGATCCCCCGGCGTCCCATATGGTCCCCCCAAGCCAGGGGCGATTTCTGAGCACATAGCCAGGAGTAACCCCTGAGCGTCAAACGGGTGTGGCCCAAAAACCAAAAAAAAAATAAAAATAAAAAAAATAAAAAAGGAGCCTATGGGGGCCAGAGAGAGAGCATGGAGGTAAGGCATTTGCCTTGCATGCAGATGGACAGTGGTTTGAATCCTGGCATTCCATATGGTCACCCGAGCCTGCCAGGAGCGATTTCTGAGCGTAGAGCCAGGAGTAACCCCTGAGCGCTACTGGGTATGACCAAAAAAAAAAAAAAAAAAAAAAAAGGAGCCTTAAGTGATTCAGTAGATTCAGTATCCTCATCATTTTATGTACTACAGACTCAAATGTCTGATTCATTGCAACTCCTCAAGAACTTACATCATTGGGACTCAGGCTACCCAGCCCATTTTCCTGTTCAGAATCTTTCCCAGATTCAGTTCCCTTGGAGGAACGTGGATGGGATGGATGAATCCAGATCTCCAAGCGGGTGGTGTCCTCTCCAACATGCCGAAATGTAGACTTCTTTCCTTTCCGCCACTGGTCAGGGTTTAGTTCCATTTCCTCATGTTGCTTCTTTTCCATCTGTTCTGCCTATACAACAAACATAGAAGTCAGATTCCTGAAATTCAATTAATAAAGAATAGTACCCACTTCAGTTTATTGCAGGAGTGAAAGTACAGCAGGTAGAGTGCTTACCTTGTACATGCCTTATCCAAGTTAAATCCCGGGAACCATATATGGTCCCCCAAACCTGCCAGGAGTGATCCCTGAGCATAGCCAGGTGTGGCTCAAAAACAAACAAACAAACAAACAAACAAAAAAGAACTAAGAAATAAAGACTGCCTCAATTTCAGAGTATTAGAGTAACATCTATTTGGTGTCATAAAATTCTATAATCCAGATTCTGTGTAAAATACACATCTAAGGGCCTTACAAGGCTCTCTTTAAAATGAGTCTGATAGGGCCAGAGAGATAACACAGCATTAGGGCGTTTGTTTTGCACGTAGCCGACCCAGGACCAATGATGGTTCAATTCCCAACATCCCATATGGTCCCCTGAGCCTACCAAGGACGATTTCTTTTTTTTTTGGTTTTTGGGCCACACCCATTTGATGCTCAGGGGTTATTCCTGGCTATGCACTCAGAAATCGCCCCTGGCTTGGGGGGACCATATGGGACACCGGGGGATCGAACCACGGTCCGACCTACGCTAGCACTTGCAAGGCAGACACCTTACCTCTAGCGCCACCTTCCCGGCCCCCCAAGGACGATTTCTAAGCACAGAGCCAAGCCAGGAGTAACCCAAGCATCACCGGGTATTACCCAAAAAAAAAACAAAAGTAAAATAAAATAAAATGAGTCTGGTATGCATCAAAAAATGAAAAGAAGTGCAGTAGGTAAAATGCTTGCCTTGCATACAGCTGACCTGGTTCAATCCTTGGCACCACATATGGTCCCCAGAGTACCAACCAGGAGTGTACACTAAGCAAATAGGAAGGAAAGGAGGGAGGAAACCTAGAGACAATGATAGAGGGATACTGACATTCTGATGGTAAATGTGATGTAACAACACTGTAAGCCTGAAACATTTCTATTAACAGCACTGCATATCATAGTGTCTATATTAAAACACTGAAGAGAAATAAGTGAAACAAATTAGTTTATTTTGCTTAGGTTGAGTTCTGATGGAACTCCCTTCAAGAACATTAGTCATGGGGACAGATCGGTGGCAGAAGCTGTAGGACATTTGCTGACCTAGGACAGACCTCAATTAGATTCCCGTGGCGTCTCATATGGTCCCCCAAGCCAGGAGCGATTTCTGAGCGCATAGCCAGGAATAACCCTTGAGCGTCACACAGGGTGTGGCCCAAACCCTCCATCCCCCACCCCCGGGAAAAAAAATTAGTCATCATTAACTGAAGAAATGGGGCACTATGGAAAACAGTCTTCTAGGAAAGAGTGATTCTGCCAGCATGCCCACTCACCTTTCGTTTGGTCTCTTCAAACAAGCTCATAAGACTCTCCTTGGCAGTCAAGATAGGGTTGCTGGCTGCTAAACTCCGCATATAGTAATACACAGCATCAAGCTTTCTCCTCTGTGAAAAAGCCAAAAACATATTAAGTTGACCTGAATCAAGTGACAAATGAAATCCTATCTCTCTCAGTCTGTGTGCCCCAACCTGTGACGATTTCCTGTAAAAAAAAAATTGGGATGCTAATCATGAGTAACCCAAAGACAATTAGATCAAAGATCTCTTTTTTTTCTTTTTCTTTTTCTTTTTTTTTTAACCACTCAGACTGCATCCTCTCCCTCTACCCCTTCCAAAGGAAGGGAAGAACGATCGTCAATGGCCAAAGGCAGCCGCAGAAGCAATACCTAGAGCTGGCTTCAAGCTCAGGAGAGGATGCTCTGGCTCCTCCTCATGACTTCGGGTGCTCTACCCGATCAGAGAAACTTCTCTAGTTACCTACTATAGAAGTGATCCCTGAAAGTATAGTCTTGGGGGCCGGAGAGATAGCATGGAGGTAAAGCATTTGCCTTACATGCAGAAGGTTGGTGGTTCAAATCCCGGCATCCCATATGGTCCCCTTAGCCTACCAAGAGCAATTTCTGGGCATAGAGCCAGGAGTAACCCCTGAGCGCTGCTGGGTGTGACCCAAAAACCAAAAAAAAAAGGAAAGTATAGTCTTGATCAGAGATCTCTTTTTGCATAGTATCTAGTACTAAGAATGGAGAAGATAAGAATAAAGAGTTTCATAAAATATTTTTCATTTTGAGAAAGAAAATTTTATTTTTGGGGACCAGAGAGATAGTACAGCGGTAGGGCCTTTGCCTTGCAAGCAGCCAACCTAAGACCAAAGGTGGTTTGAATCCCGGCATCCCATATGGTCCCCCTTGCCTGCCAGGAGCGATTTCTGAGCACAGAGCCAGGAGTAACCCCTGAGTGAAGCCATATGTGACCCAAAAACAAAAAAAAAAAAAAAAAAAAAAATTATTTTTTTTCTTTCTTTTATTTTTTGGGGGGAACAGGGGTCCACACTCAGCAGCACTCAGGCTCTGTTACTTCTGGCTCTGCGCTCAGAAATCACTCTTGGTAGGTTCAGGGGACGAAACCCAGTTTGGCCACATGCAAGACAACACCCTATGCACTGTGCTATCACTCCAGCTCCACCAATTTTTGGGCCATACCTGGTGACGCTCAGGGGTCACTCCTGGCTATGAGCTCAGAAATCGCGCCTGGCTTGGGGGACCATATGGGACGCCGGGGAATCGAACCTCGGTCCATCCTAGGCTAGCGCAGGCAAGGCAGGCACCTTACCTCTAGCGCCACCATGCCAGCCCCACCAATATTTTTTTTATTTTATTGTTTTTGGTGCGTGGGCTTACTCCTATCGGTGCTGAGGTACTACTCCAGGAGGGGCTTGGGGGACCCTATGCAGTGCTGAGATCAAATAATACAAGTTGGCCACTTGTAAAGCAAATGCCCAACCTGTAGTACTATCTCTGTCCAGTTATTTATTATCTTAAAAAATAATAAATGACTAACTGGAGAGACAGCTCAAAGAGCTGGATCACATGCTTTGCATAGCAAAAAATTGGCTTCAACCCTTGGCACTGCATGAAACCCTAAGCAATGAACTAGAAATAGTTTCCAAGCACAGCTGGGTGTGGCCCCAAAACTAAAAGTACAAATGACAATGTTACTAACTATAAGGTAGTATTGGCCAGCACTTCATAGATATAAACTCTCAAGTTAAGAATACTAGGACAAAAAAAAAGAATACTAGGACAACAAGGCGGGTGGGGCGTTTGCCTTGCAAACAGCTGATTAGAAAAGACAGTGGTTCAAATCCCGGCATCCCATATGGACCCCCGTGCCTACCAGGAACGACTTCTGAGTGCAGAGCCAGGAGTAATCCCTGCAGGATGTGACCCCCCCCAAAATAAAAACAAAAACAAAAACAAAAGAATACTAAGACAAGGGCCAGAGAGACAGTATAGTACAGTGAGTAAGGTGCTTATCTTGTATGCAGCAACTCAAGTTTGAACCCCAGCATCCTATATGGTCCCCAGAGTATTATCAAGAGTGATTCCTGAGTGCAAAGCCAGGAGTAACCTAAATAACATCAAATATGAACAAAGAACAAAAATAAAACAAAACAAATAAAAAAGAACACTAGAGGAGCCAGATCGATAGCGCAGGGGTAGGGCATTTGCCTTGCACAAGGCTGATCAAGGAAAGACCTCAGTTAGATCCCTGACATCCTATATGGCACCCCAAGCCAGGAGCAATTTCTGAGCACATAGACAGGAGTAATCCTCAAGCATCACCAGGTGTGGCCCAAAAACAAAACAAACAAACAACAACAAAAACCACTAGGGCAGGGGTCTGAGCAGTATATACCTGATAGGGAATTGGCCTTGCATGTAATGAAACGAGTTTGATCTCCGGTTTCACACATGGTCCCTTTAACACCACAAAAATCACTGGGTGTGGCCAAAATAACAAACAAAAACAAACCAAAGAAAAGAGCACAAGGGCAGAAAGCTGGATCATTTGCCTTTGATCCCCTGTACCAGATGAGTCCTGCCATTGGTAATCCCTAAGCATAGAGCTAAGAGTAAGACTGAGCATTCTCGGTATCACCAAAAGTTAAGAAATATTATAAATTCTGGGGCCGGGTGGTGGCGCTGGAGGTAAGGTGCCTGCCTTGCCTGCACTAGCCTTGGACGGACGGCGGTTCGATCCCCAGGTGTCCCATATGGTCCCCCAAGCCAGGAGCAACTTCTGAGCACATAGCCAGGAGCAACTCCTGAGCGTTACTGGGTGTGGCCCAAAAACCAAAAAAAAAAAAAAAAAAAAGAAATATTATAAATTTGACCAATAAGAAAGATCAAATCAGGGGCCAAAGAGATAGCACAGTGGTGTTTGCCTTGCAAGCAGAAGACCCAGGACCTAAGGTGGTTGGTTCGAATCCCGGTGTCCCATATAATCCCCCGTGCCTGCCAGGAGCTATTTCTGAGCAGGTAGCCAGGAGTAACCCCTGAGCACCGCCAGGTGTGGGCCAAAAACAAAACAAAACAAAACAAAAAAAAAAAGATCAAATCCTAAATATGTCAAATATTTATTAGTGTTCATTTGGGGACCTCCACAGAAGTGCTATAAGTAAGCAAGATTACACCTAGAGGTATGCAGGAGGCCTCATGGTGAGAAAAATCAAACCAAGGATCCTGTGCATAAAAGGAATGCACTTTAGTCCTTTAAGCGATATCTCTAGGTCATATACCAGAAGTTGAATCTAGCTCTCTGTCTGACTACTTAAATTCATTTTTTTGTTTTGTTTTAGGGCCACACCCTTCAGTGCTCTTCTTACTTCTGGCTCTGTACTTACTGTACACTAACTACATGGCAGAGCTCAGGGGAACTCAGTGCTAGGAACTGAAACTGCATCAGCTGTATGCAAGGAAAGAACTTAAATTCACATTTCTACTATTATCATGTTGATTGTGCTGAGAAAAGAAAATATAAAACTAATCCCACCACCACTCACCACTACCACCACCAACAAAAAACAAAAAAAAGAAAAAAAGAAAAAAAAAAAAGACCAGAGTGATAGCACAGCGGTAAGGCATTTGCCTTACCTCGGCAACCCAAGACAAACTGGGTTTGATCCCTGGCATCCCATATGGTCCCCCAAGCCTGCCAGGATGATTTCTGAGAGAAGAGTCAGGAGTAACCCCTGAAGTCTACCAGGTGTGACCACCCCCACCAAAATAAAAGGGAAGGAAAAAATGTTCACTAAGAGCTATTTATAACAGCTGAAGACAATTTCAAGGGCTAAGGGGAATGCCACTACTTAATAATGAAAACCTGTTTTAAAAAAATACTAGCTTTTGGGGTCGGAGCAGTGGCGCAGTGTTAGGACATTTGCCTTGCACATGGCTGACCTAGGACAAACCATGGTTTGATACCCGGCATCCCACATGGTTCCCCAAGCCAGGAGTGATTTCTAAGTGCAGAGCCAGAAGTAACTTCTGAGCGTCATAGGGTGTGGCCCAAAAACCAACAACAACAACAAAATAATAGCTATTCTCTCTAAAATCTAATCATTCTTCAAATATCAATTTTTGCATTTAGAAGTTAGAAGTGATCCTTAAGAATAGAACCAGGGGGCTGGAGAGATAGCACAATGGTAGGGCATTTGCCTTGCACTAAGCCAAACCAGGATGAATGGTGGTTCAAATCCCGGCATCCCATATGGTCCCCCGGGCTTGCCAGGAGCGATTTCTGAGAGCAGAGTCAATAGTAATCCCTGGGCACCACCAGGTTAGGTGTGACCCAAACACCAAAAACCAAAAAAAAAAAAAAAAGAACAGGGCTGGAGATAGGGCATTTGCCTTGCATACAGGACGGTGATTCAATCCTGGTATCCCATATGGTCCCCGAGCCTGCCAGGAGCGATTTCTGAGCATAGCGCCAGGAGGAACTCTTGAGCACTGCCAGGTGTGACCCAAAAACCCAAACCTCCCCCCAAAAAAAAACAGAATCAGAAATAAAGACCTAAGCAGCATCAGGTATAGCATAAAAAAAAAGGCAAAAAAAGAATATCAATCACATATTGCTTCAAATATAATTTGTATTACTACCTATACATCTCAATTACTAAAAAAAACAAGTTTTTTTCAGTAAAGAAACAATATCCTGGAGACTGAGCCATATTACAATGTGGGGGCATTTGCACTGAGTTAATTCCATATGGTCCACAGGTACAGCCTCTGACTGATTCCTGAGTACAAAGCCAGCACTAACCTGAAAATTGTTTAGATATAGCTAGATATGGCCCCAAAACAAAATAGAACAAACCAACAAAAAACCCAATATCTGGGGGCCAGAGCGGTGTCGTAAGTGGTAGGGCGTTTGCCTTGCAAGCACTAACCTAAAACAGACTGTGGTTTGATCCCCCGATGTTCCATATGGTCCCCCAAGCCAGGAGCAATTTCTGAGCACTTAGCCAGGAGTAACCCCAGAGCATTAATGGGTGTGGCCCAAAAAGCAAAAAAAAAAAAAAAAAAAAACCTATCTGATGAGCAAGAGGGAATGATTCAATCAAGCACAGTACCGCTTAGGACCCACTAAACTAAAATTTTATACCCATTAAAATGTATTTCCTGGGGGCCGGGCGGTGGCGCTGGAGGTAAGGTGCCTGCCTTGCCTGCGCTAGTCTAGGACGGACCGCGGTTCGATCCCCCGGCGTCCCATATGGTCCCCCAAGAAGCCAGGAGCAACTTCTGAGTGCATAGCCAGGAGTAACCCCTGAGCGTCACAGGGTGTGGCCCAAAAACAAAAAAAAAAAAAAATGTATTTCCTGGAGAAATAGTACAGTGGGTAGGGCATTTGCCTTGCTCACAGTCAATCTGGGTTTGATCTCCAGCATCTCATATGGACCCCAAGACTGCCAGAAGTGGTTCCTGACTACAGAGCTAGGAGTAACCCCTAAGTAACTGTTGGTGTAGCCAAAAAATAATTTTTAATAAAATACATTTTCTCATTCCATCCCCACCCCCACCACTGGTATTTTCTCTTATGAATTTGTTCATAAAAGAGCTAATATAAATGAAATTGTAAAGTTTCTTTTTTTATTTTTAGGCCATACCCAGTAGTGTTCAGGGGTTAAGCCTAGCTCAGTGCTCAAATAGTATCCTAATGATGCTTAGGAGACTATGAAATGGTAGAGATCAAATTTAGGTCACCAAATAGCCAACAAGCATGAGAAAAGATATGGAAAATAATTGGTCTTTGGAAATGCAAATAAAACCACAAAGAGATATACTTAACACTCAAACTGTAAATATCAACAAATACTAAATGGAAAAAAAATTCTGAATGGAGAACTGGAGTCTGCACTTAGGAAAAGCCTCAAATACACAAACAGATAACAAGAAAATTTTGGGATGAATTCAAGAGGAACAACTTAAGATTCACTGGGGTCCCAGAGAGCAGGAAGACAAGCTCCATGAAGAAGCAACAGTCGAAGACATCACTGCTGAGAAGTTCCAAGAGCTGGAACTTAGAACATAGCATTCACATCCTGGAGACCTAAAGGTAACAGCTAAAAGAGATCCAAATAAAAACACCCTAGGGCACATCCTAATTAGAATAATGAAAACTATAGTGAGACAGAATATTAAAAGAGGCATGGTCAAAAAGAAAAAGAAATTATGTATATATACAAATATATAGATATATACATATATACATATATGTATACATATTATACATACATACATACATACATACATACATACATACATACATACATACATACATACATACATATATAAAGGAACATCCTTAAGATGTATAGTGGGCCCGGAGAGATAGCATAGCGGCGTTTGCCTTGCAAGCAGCCGATCCAGGACCAAAGGTGGTTGGTTCGAATCCCGGTGTCCCATATGGTCCCCCATGCCTGCCAGGAGCTAGTTCTGAGCAGACAGCCAAGAGTAACCCCTGAGCACCACCGGGTGTGACCCAAAAACCAAAAAAAAAAAAAAAAAAAAAAAAGATGTATAGCATATTTTCCAGAGAAAATGCTCTAGGTCCAAAGACAGTGGTGGGATATAATGGAAAAAAGTCAATAAAATGAATGTATCACCAAGAAGAACACTTTTAGAACATATACAACTTCACAGATAAACAACAGCTCAGGAACTTCATAAACTCAAGATTAATCCCACAAACACACTAAAATTCCTATAGAAAGATGATACAAAAACTCAGTGACAATAATTTCTCTCAATGTTAATGGACTAAATAAGAGACAGAATATGGCAGGATGGATTAGAAAATTGAACCATAGGGCCCAGAGTGATAGCACATTAAGTTGGGAGTTTGTCTTGCAGATAGAAAACCAGGGACTGACCCGGACCAACCCAGGAGTGATTTCTGAGTGCAGAGCCAGGAGTAATCCCTGAGCACTGCCAGGTGTGGCCCAAAAAGCAAAAAAATAAAATAAAGGGGCCGGAGAGATAGCATGGAGGTAAGGCATTTGCCTTACAAGCAGAAGGTCGGTGGTTCAAATCCCGGCATCCCATATAGTCCCCCAAGCCTGTCAGGAGTGATTTCTGAGCATAGAGCCAGGAACAACCCCTGAGCATTGCCGGGTGTGACCCAAAAACCAACCAACCAACCAACCAACCAACCAACCAACCAACAAAAAACAAAAATAAAATAAAATAATAATTGAACCATGTGCATAAGTGCCCCTTGGGCCTGTATGCAAATATCACCCCTCATTTCCCTCTTTATTATTTTGGTTTTTGGGCCATACCCAGCAGTTGCCAGGGGTTACTCCTGATTCTGTGCTCAGAAGTCATTCCTGGCAGGCACGGGGACCATATGGGATGCTGGGATTAGAACCACCATTGGTCCTGGGTCAGCTGCTTGCAAGGCAAACGCCCTACAGCTGTGCTATCTCTAGCCCCTGGACTTTTCTACTTTTTTTTTTTTTTTTTTGGTTTTTGGTTTTTGGGTCATAGCCGGCAGCGCTCAGGGGTTACTACTGGTTCTATGCTCAGAAATCATTCCTGGCAGGCTTGGGGGAACCATATGAGATGCCGGGATTCAAACCACCGTCTTTCTGCATGAAAGGCAAACGCCTTACCTCCATGCTATCTCTCCAGCCCTGACTTTTCTACTTTTATACTGTGTTGTGTACCTGGACTCTCCCTCCAACTGTAGAGAAACCATGTCTCTCTTGAGTGTATTAATCTCTTCCTTTCTTATCCTCTCTTTCCCCTTCCTCAGTACCTTTGAATAAAGCCTGATTTTACTAAGAAAAAAAGATAGGATAGCAGGTACGGCACCAGCCCGTCATGTGGCTGACCTCGGTTTGATCCCTGACACACATATGGTCAGTCCCGAGCACCACCAGGAAAGCTCTGAGCAAAGCTTAGTGTGGGCCAGAAACAAATAAAAAAAAAAAAAAAGCAGTAATGAGTAAAAAGGAAGTAAAATTCTGACCAGTTGAGGACTTTGACAGATTTAAAGACTTAAAGATGTAAAAATTTAAATTCTAGTAATGAGTAACCTAGTTCAACATGATTCGGAAGGGAAATAAGATGAGATCCAAGGGCCAGAGAAATAGCACAGTGGTAGGGCGTTTGCCTTGCATGCAGCATTCCATATGATCCCCCAAGCCTGCCAGGAGCGATTTCTGAGCGCAGAGCCAGGAGTAACCCGAGCGCTGCCGGGTGTGACCAGAAAACAAAAACAAAAACAAGGGGCCGGGCGGTGGCGCTAAAGGTAAGGTGCCTGCCTTACCTGCGCTAGCCTAGGACGAACCGCGGTTCGATTCCCCCGGCGTCCCATATGGTCCCCCAAGCCAGGAGCGACTTCTGAGCACATAGCCAGGAGTAACCCCTGAGCGTCACCGGGTGTGGCCCAAAAACCAAAAAAAAAAAAAATAAAAATAAAAATAAAATAAATAAAAAAACAAAAACAAAACAAAACAAACAAAAAAAGATGAGATCCAGACTAGAAGTCATAGTCAAAAATACAAAGTACAGGGGCCTGAGAGGTGGCGCTAAAGGTAAGGCATCTGCCTTGCAAGCGCTAGCCTAGGAAGGACCAAGGTTCAATTCCCCAGCATCCTATATGGTCCCCGCCAAGCCAGGGGCGATTTTTGAGATTATAACCAGGAGTAACCCCTGAGCGTCAAATGGGTGTGGCCCGAAAAACAAACAAAAAAAAAGACTAACAGTGAATAAATATTTGGGGCTGGAGAGATAGCAGGGAGGTAGGGCATTTGCCTTGCATGCAGAAGGACAGTGGTTCAAATCCCTGCATCCCATATGGTCCCCTGAGCCTGCCAGGAGCAATTTCTGAGCGTAGAGCTGGGGGTAGCCCCTGAGCGCTGCCAGGTGTGACCCATAAACTGGGAACAACAACAACAAAAAAAAAACTATGAACCATACCTCTAAGTAAAAGATAAAGGGATAGTACATAGATTGTGGATTTGCTCATAGTTGACCCAGTTCAATCTCTAGTACCACATAAAGTATCCCAAGCACTACTAGGAATGACCCCTGAGCAAAGAGTCAGGAATAACCCCCCAACATTATTGGGAATGGCCCAACAACAAAACAAACAAAAAAGAGTGATAGAGGGGCCGGAGAGATAGCATGGAGGTAAGGCATTTGCCTTTCATGCAGAAGGACAGTGGCTCGAATCCCGGCATCCCAAATGGTCCCCTGTGCCTGCCAGGGGCGATTTCTGAGCATAGAGCCAGGAGTAACAACATAAAGAGAGGGCAGAGGAAGCAAGTCCCTGGGATTACGGTGAGCAGATGAAATGAACTGATTTTCTTTCTAGATGAAATGACTTGAAAAACACTTCCCCTATACACAGGATTTCTTACCGTATATACTGCTAACAGAGCCAACTGGTTATAGGGCCTCCCATTTTTAGGAGCAATATGCTGAGCCTTCAGGTACCAACTAGAATAGAAAAACAGGTTTTTTTTATTAAATTAAAAAAATTTTTTTAATTTTTTTTTAATAAGTATAAAGCAGAGCTGGAGGGTTGGAGAGATAGCACAGCAGTAGGGCATTTGCCTTGCACACAGCCAATCCAGGATGGATGGTGGTTCGAATCCCGGCATCCCATATGGTCCCCCGTGCCTGCCAGGGGTGATTTCTGAGCACAGAGCCAGAGGAACCCCTGAGCGCTGCCAGGTGTGACCCCAAAACAAAAAAAAAAACAAAAAAAAAAAACAAAACAAAACAAAGCAAAAAAAGCTGGGACGGAAAAATAGACAGCACAGAGGTAGTGCATTTGCCTTGCATGCAGCAGATCAGGATGGACAGTGATTTGAATCTAAGCATCCCATATGGTCCCCTGAGCCTGCCAGGAGTGATTTCTGAGTGCAGAGCCAGGAGTAACCTGAACACTGGCAGGAGTGACCCAAAACAAAATAAAACAAAACAAATTATAAAAGCTATGGGGCTAGAGTGATAGCACAGTGATAGGGTGTTTGCATTGCAAGTGGACAACCCGAGAAGGACCTGGGTTCGATCCTCAGCATCCTATATGGTCCCCTGAGCCTGCCAGAAGCGATTTCTGAGCACAGTTCCAGGAGAAACCACTGAGCACCGCCGGGGGTGGCCCTAAAACAAAAAAACTAGTATCAACTCTCCCAATTCATCATAGGATAGTCCTTACTACTTAAGGCATAAATAGGAGTGTCAGAAGTAACCCTAGAGTCACAATGCATGACTCAAAGACCAATAGAACCATCTGTAAGACATTTATATTTATTTATGCAAGGCAGCTAAAATGATCCTTTTTTCATAATCATTTTTTTTAATTAAAAAAAAATGGGGGGGGGGGTCACACCTGGCAGCACTCAGGGGTTCCCTCCTGGCTCTGCTCTCAGAAATTGCTCCTGGCAAGCACGGGGGACCATATGGGATTCAGAAATTCAAACCACCGTCAGTCCTGGGTTGGCTGCATGCAAGGCAAACTCCCTACCACTGTGCTATCACTCCAGCCCCCTTTCTTAATCTTGATTTTTTTATTATTGGTTTTTGGGCCACAACCGTGGCACTCAGAAGGTGCTCAGAAATCACTCCTGGCAGGCTCGGAGGATGATATGGGATGGCAGGGACTGGAATCAGTCCATCCCAGGTCAGCTGTACTCAAGGTAAATGCCCTACCGCATTTTTTTTTTGAATGGGGGGCCACACCCGGTAACACTCAGGGGTTACTCCTAGCTTTGTGCTCAGAAATTGTCCCTGTCTTGGGAGACCATATGGGACGCCTGGGGATCAAACCGCAGTCTGTCTTAGGTTAGTACATGCAAGGCAAATGCCCTAGCCCTACCGCCTACGCCACCACTCCAGCCCCCCATGATCTTTTTTTTTTTTAATTTTTGGTTTTTGGGTCACACCCAACAGCACTCAGGGGTTACTCCTGGCTCTATGCTTAGAGCCTAGGGCCGGGCAGTGGCACTAGAGGTAAGGTGCCTGCCTTGCCTGCGCTAGCCTTGGATGGACCGCAGTTCAATCCCCCGGTGTTCCAATATGGTCCCCCTAGCCAGGAGCAACTTCTGAGTGCATAGCCAGGAGTAACCCCTGAGCGTCACCAGGTGTGGCCCAAAAACCAAAAAAAAAAAAAATGAAAAGAAAGAAATAGATGGCAGACTCGGGACCATATGGAATGCCGAAATTCGAACCACCGTCATTCTGCATGCAAGGCAAACTATCTAGTTCCATTTTTAAAAATAACTTTTTATTTATTTATGACCAATGATTTTTTTTTGGGGGGGGGGGTTTGGGTCATACCCAGCAGCGCTCAGGGGTTGCTCCTGGCTCTATGCTCAGAAATCACTCCTGACAGGCTCTGAGGACCATATGGGATGCCGGGATTCGAACCACCAACCTTTTGCATGCAAGGCAAACCTCCATGCCATCTCTCCGGCCCCTACCAATGATTTTTTTTAAAAGGCTTAGATAAAAGCCACATAAGAGAAGCAATGAACATGAAGCAAAAGTACCTGCGTGCTTTCCCATAGTTTGCTGTGTCATTGGCTTGTTCCCGATATCTAGCAATATCTCCTTGGCAAATCATACATCGCTGGGCACTGATCAAGGCATATTTTACCTTCAGGGAAAAAAATTGAGTTTAATATCATGCTTAAAAAATTATACTGCAAAAAAATAAATAAATAAATAAATAAAATTATACTGCAGTCTTAAATAATAAGGATGAAATCAAATGACAAAGCAGGGGCCAGAGGTACGGTGGGCAGGGTGCTTGCCTTGCATACAACTAAGCTGTGTTTAATCACTGGTCCCATAATGTGCCCCCAAGTCCTGCAAGGAGTGATCACTAAGCACAGAGCCAGAAGTAAGCCCTGAGCACAATTGGGTGTGCCCCTAAAACAAACAAAACTGACAAAGCAGCATTAATAAGGCACTACTGGTTCTCACCAAATAAAGTTTAAGCCTAGGCTTAAGCAAAAAAATGTCAACTATGTAATGTAAAATTTACTAAGACAGCTTAGCAGAGTGCAAAGAAAGCCAATCTTCTTTTGAGGCCCAAGTTAATGGAAGAAAATATTCTGAAAGTCAGAGTTTAAAAATCTATGTAACAGCTGCAGAACTTTATGTACCAAAGAAATCACTCAAAGGGCTAGTATGCAGGCTTTGTATGCTGAAAGTCAAAGTCTGATTACCAGCAGGGGGCAGAGAACTATTACAGTGAATAGGGCACTTGCCTTGCACACAGCCAACCCAGGCTCAATCCCTGTGGTACAACAGGGTTCTTGAACACCAAGAGCAAGAATACTCACCCACACAAGTTACATGCTAGGTATATCCCCTGAACAGTGCTAAGTGTGGCCCCAGCTAAAAAGAAACAGTTTGGGGTCTGAGAAATAGTACAGCAGGAGGGAGGAAGTTTGCCTTGCATATGGCTGACCAGGGTTAGAATCCAAGTATCTAGAGGCCGGCGAGGTAGCACTAGAAGTAAGGTGTCTGCCTTGCAAGCACTAGCCAAGGAAGGACCGGGGTTCGATCCCCCGGCGTTCCACATGTCCCCCCAAGCCAGGGGCAATTTCTGAGCGCTTAGCCAGGAGTAACCCATAGCATCAAACAGTGTGGCCCCCCAAAAAAAAGTCCAAGTATCTAAATATTTCCCAAACTCCAGCATAAATGATCCCCTAGGCTTTCGATTACTTCCGTTCTTTCCCAACCCTGATCCAAATTCATTTATTTGCCAGAGTAGATGGCTCTAAAAACAAATCTATGGGGCCGGGAAGGTGGCGCTAGAGGTAAGGGGTCTGCCTTACAAGCGCTAGCCAAGGAACGGACCGAGGTTCGATCCCCCGGCGTCCCATATGGTCCCCCCCAAGCCAGGGGCGATTTCTGAGCACATAGCCAGGAGTAACCCCTGAGCGTCAAACGGGTATGGCCCAAAAACAAAAAAAATAAAAAAATAAAATAAAAACAAATCTATGTGGTACAATGGCAAAACATATGCCATGCATGAGAGGCATTTCAATTGTCAGTACCAAAAAAAAAAAAAATTAAGTAAATAAGGGCCCAGAAAAACAGCACAGTGGTTTAGAGAACCTGTCCTGCAAGTACATGGTCATGAATTCAAATTTCAGGTGTTCTAAATATGCCAAGAAGGACCTGGAGGGGCCCGGAGAGATAGCACAGCGGCGTTTGCCTTGCAAGCAGCCGATCCAGGACCAAAGGTGGTTGGTTCGAATCCCGGAGTCCCATATGGTCCCTCGTGCCTGCCAGGAGCTATTTCTGAGCAAACAGCCAGGAGTACCCCTGAGCATCGCCGGGTATGGCCCAAAAACCAAAAAAAAAAAAAAAGGACCTGGAAGTTGCTGTTTGAACCAGGCAGTCATGCCATCTGTAATCTCTGCCATCACTAGGGATTTCCAGTCACAGCAATCAGGTATGTTTGAGCACCAATAAAAGGGGTGCTACTACAAGTAAGAAGTAGACACAATTAAAAAGATATGTGAGGAGCTAGAGTAATAGCACAGCAGGTAGACCATTTGCCTTGTTACACAGCTGACCCAGGTTCAATCCCCAGATTCCATATGATCCTCCTGAGCTTCCCAAGAGTAATTTCTGAGTAACCCAAAGAGTAACTCACGTGCCACCAGGTGTGGCCCAAAGACAAAAAAATAAAAAATAAAAGATATGTGAGTGCCCAAGATCAAGAAATGAGGGGCCAGAGAGATAGCATGGAGGTAAGGCAAATGCCTTTCATGCAGAAGGTCTGTGGTTCAAATCCCGGCATCCCATATGGTCCCCCGAGCCTGCCAGGAGCGATTTCTGAGCGTAGAGCCAGGAGTAACCCCTGAGTGCTGCTGGATGTGACCCAAAAACCAAAAAAAAAAAATTAGAAATGAGACCTCTGCCAAATAGCTGTGTCAATATATACAGGGTACACTCACAGGGAGCACAACCTGGGTGTCTTGACTAGAAGTATGAGACCAAACAAGCATTTGTGCAAACATACAACTAAAGGAGTACAAAGAGCCAGTACAGTGGATAGGCACTGTCATCCCATATGGTTCCCCGATCACCACCAGAAGTGATTCCTAAGTGCGGGACAGAAGTGATTACTGAGCATTGCTGGATGTCCCCCGCATAAAAGGAAAAAAAAATATATATATATATATAATATATATTATATATATTGTATATATAAAAATATATAAAATATATAAAAATAGAAAAACAAATATGACACATAATAATTATATGTTAATATATTAATATAGAATATATATGTGCATATATTAAAGCTCAGTGAATACTGCCAGCCAAGTTTGCAAGCATAACCTCTGCAAAAAACAGCTAAAAACTGTATGAGCACCACAGCCAGTTTGTGTGTGCAACCTCATTACAACAATGAAGAAAAGGAGAAAGGGAGGATGGAATAAAAGAGTAAGAAAAGTAGAAGGGCCAGAGTGATAATACAGCAGGTAGGGAGTTTGTCATACATGCAGTCGATCTGGGTTCAAGCTCCAGAATCCCATGTGGTCCCCTGAGCATTGCCAAGAATGATTCCTAAGTGCGGAGCCAGGAGGGTAACTCCTGAGCATCACCAGGTATGGCCCAAAACCCAAAATACAACAATAAAACTAGAATTAAATAGATAAAAGAAAAAAATCAATGCTATCCATTTGCTAAAAAACCTATCACTAGCACATCATAGCTTTCACAATGAGTACAAACTCTTCAGAGTTCATATATAGAGTTTATGACCTATTCTTTACTATTTATTGGTTTGCCTCCTATTTTCAACTATACATAGTTCCACTCAACTTGTTGCAACTCAACTTGTTGCATTTTTCCAAGCCCTGATTCTTTCCTCCCTCTGCTATTATCAAATAGCCATTTCAGCTCCTAATCAAAATCAATCTGAAAATCTCTTAGAATTCCTTGAGCCCACTATACTATAAACCAAATCCAATTCTCTCTTTGCTTATCAAAGATGCTTTATATACCGAAATCAGTATACTCAGACATCACCTTATAATTGGTTTAATATCTGTTCTCACAACAGAAAAATCTTTTTTTCTTTCTTTTTTATTTTTTGTGCCATGCTAGGAAGTGCTCAAGGATTAATCCTGGCAGGGCACAGGGGATCATATGAAATTCCAGGGATCAAACCCAGATCAGCCTACCCACTCTGGCCCCCAACACCTAGCAATTTCTCTAAAAATGTAATTCTAAATAAATTTTCACTAATAGATGAGTAAATATACGAAAAGGAGATAAAGAGAGTACAGAGGTTACAGCATTTGCAATGCATACAGCGGCCTCTGGTTCAATCCCCAGCACCACATGGTCCCCTCAGCACCACTGAATATGATCCTCAAGCACCACCAGGTGTGGTCCAAAACCCCCACTCCCTAAAATAAACATAAAAGGTAAAGAGTAAGGCTTACTGTCTTGCGTAATGGTTTGCTGCGAATGGCAAGACCATCCATGTAGTCTTCCAGTTTGAACTTGTAAGTAACTTGAAGCTTCTGAAGCAAACTATCAAAAAAGTCACTACCCTGTAAATGGAAAAAGTAAAAGGTAACTTGGAGCTGGGAAATTAGCTCAATGGGGAGAGCACTTGCCATTCACACAGCCAAAACAGGATCCATCCTGGCACCCTGCATGGTCTCCAGACCCTGCCAAGAGTGATCAGAACAAGGTGTAAGCCCTGAGCACAGCACAGTGTAACTCAAAAAAATAAAACTAAATTAAATCACACCCTTCTGATTAAATCTACCCATCAGAAACTGGGGCAACTTACACTTTTGCAGGTTAACATTTACTTATTCCACAGAAATAAAAGCACTTATTTAATGGTCAACAAATAAGCACAAAACATATATATCATAAGCCTTTCCATAGTTTTAAAGATATGAACACACATTATCCCCTTTACCCACAAAAGCTTCTAAGCTCAGAACTTAAGTAAGCAACAAGGTATGAACTCAAGGAAGCAACAGAGAAAGGTAGACCTAAACCCAAAAAATAGAACATGCATATTTGTCAATGTTTTGTTATTTCCACTGACAAAAACCGAACATACTACAGGATGCCAAAGATTTTAGCCTACAGATAATGAAGGTTTACCTCATCCAAGAGCTCCAAAAGTCTGTTCCGTATCTGCTCTGGGTTCTCAACGTTCGGATCCTTGAGAAGCTGCCTGAACTTCTCAATTACCTGATAGAAAGCATTCTTCCACAGGATCTGATCCACATTCTGATTATCAGAGAACTCAATATCTAATAGAATAGAGCGTTCATACAGCTGCAGTAGCTCAGCTCTGAAATAAAATAAATGCAAAAGCTAAGCCCAAGATTTGATCTTCCGGGGCCGGGCGGTGGCGCTAGCAGTAAGGTGCCTGCCTTGCCTGCGCTATCCTAGGACGGACCTCGGTTCGATCCCCGGCGTCCCATATGGTCCCCCAAGCCAGGAGCGACTTCTGAGCGCATAGCCAGGAGTAACCCCTGAGCGTCACTGGGTGTGGCCCAAAAAAAAAATAAAAAAACAAAAAAAAACAAAAAAAAAAAAAAAAGATTTGATCTTCCTACAAATTATAAACCTTAGTTGTCAGGAAATCCAAAAGGCCACACAAAGTACAATACTAATTTACATTCTATATAGCAGAATGTCATCTAAAGAAAATCATATATTGGATATTAGCTTTTCTCCATAAGTCTCCACCTAAATTTAACAACAGAAATAAAATCTTTTTGGGGCCAAAGAGATAGCATGGAGGTAAGGCGTTTGCCTTTCATGCAGAAGGTCATGGGTTCAAGGGGTCGGCAAGGTAATGCTAGAGGTAAGGTGTCTGCCTTGCAAGCGCTAGCCAAGGAAGGACAGCAGTTCGATCCCCCGGCGTCCCATATGGTCCCCCCAAGCCAGGGGCAATTTTTGAGCGCTTAGCCAGGAGTAACCCCTGAACATCGAACAGGTGTGGCCCGAAAAACCAAAAAAAAAAAAAAAAAAAGAAGGTCATTGGTTCGAATCCTGGCATCCCATATGGTCCCCCGTGCCTGCCAGGAGCAATTTCTGAGCTTGGAGCCAGGAGTGACCCCTGAGCGCTGTTGGATGTGACCCAAAAACCAAAAAAAAAAGAAAGAAAGAAAATCTTTAGGCCCGGAGATATAGCTCGGAGGTAGGGCATTTGCCCTGCATGTAGAAGGACAGTGGTTCGAATCCCGGCATCCCGTATGGCATCCCGTATGGTCCCTGAGCCTGCCAGGAGCGGAACGATTTCTGAGTGTAGAGCCAGGAGTAACGCCTGAGTGCTGCGAGTGTGATCAAAAAATAAATAAACAGGGGCCGGGCGGTGGCGCTGGAGGTAAGGTGCCTGCCTTGCCTGCGCTAGCCTAGGACGGACCGCGGTTCGATCCCCCGGCGTCCCATATGGTCCCCCAAGAAGCCAGGAGCAACTTCTGAGCGCATAGCCAGGAGTAACCCCTGAGCGTCACAGGGTGTGGCCCAAAAACCAAAAAATAAATAAATAAATAAATAAATAAACAAACAAACAAACAAAATCTTTGCAAGTTAGATGTTCATTTTCTGGCATTGTATAAAGTCTTTCCTTTACCGTTTCGTTATTCCATGCTTTTTTTTTCCTTTCTGGTTTTTGGACCACACCCAGTGATGCTCAGGGGTTACTCCAGGCTATGCACTCAGGATTTGTTCCTCGATTGGGGGACCATATAGGATGACAGGATCTAACTCAGGTCCATCTGGGTCAGCCACATTGCAAGGCAAACGCTCCACCGCTGTGCTTTTGCTCCGGTTCCTCTTTTTTTTCTTTTTTTTTTTTTTGGTTTTTCGGGCCACACCCATTTGATATCGACCGGTGGTCCTTCCTTGGCTAGCACTTGTAAGGCAGACACCTTACCTCTAGCGCCACCTCACCAGCCCCCTCTTTTTTTTCTTAAAGAAACTATGAGGGCTCGGAGAGATAGTACAGCGGCGTTTGCCTTGCAAGCAGCCGATCCAGGACCAAAGGTGGTTGGTTCGAATCCCGGTGTCCCATATGGTCCCCCGTGCCTGCCAGGAGCTATTTCTGAGCAGACAGCCAGGAGTGACCCCTGAGCACCGCCAGGTGTGACCCAAAAACCAAAATAAAAAAAAAAAAAAAAAAGAAACTATGAGCATGATTTTTAGAACTAGAAACATTTTCTTTTCTGCTCTTTTCCAACCACCTCTCTGTTAGAAACACCAATGTGAGAGAACACCCCGTGACTTACCTAAAAAGTTTCAACCTCCATCAGTTATAGGAACCTAAACACATCCCGCTTATCCCTATATCCCTACAGAAAGGACAGAATACGCCATACCTGAGTTGAGTCATCTTCTCCAGGCCTTCAGGACTGATGCGGTCCCTGGAGAGCAAGTTACTGAGTTGTAGTTCCTGGTTGTCAGCTACCCGGAGAAGTCGATGTAGTTCTTGTTGCTGCATGTTCCTCATGTGTTGCTCCATCTCCTCGGGACTCATGGTGCTGGCAGGAAGAGGGCTACAAACATACTGTCCTGATGGAGCTGGATAGCCTGGATAGTAGGGTCCTGGGTACACCCCATTCGCAGGGCCCACTGGATACTGCAGAGGGCTATAGCCTGTATAAGGGTACTGGGAAGTAGGGCCTGGTGTTCGGGGATAGTAATAGGGGTTGTCAGAATTTTGAAACTTATAGAAAGATGCCTGAGCCTGGCGTGAGTCACCCCAAGAAGTAGGGCTCACTTCATCATCAGTGTCTAAAAAATGTAGCTGAGGTGTCTGGCTCTTTAGAGCAGGTTTCTGATCAGGATTATTTGGGTCCCATAATCTCCGAGTGGTACCTCCACGACCCCAACTCCGAGATCCTTTACTACCTGATCCAAATAAAAGCCGAGGTCCCAAAGATGTAGATTCTGGAGAAGTAGCTGAACTAACAGACAGAGTGGTATGGGCAGGTAGAATAAGAATGCCACGGCCACGACCCCGAAGTTCCTGTTTCAGGTTTTTGCTCTCCTGCTTCTCGGAGCCTCTGCCAGCACTGCTCAAGGCCTTGTCAGGCTTTATCCTATCCACCTCTCTGCCTGACCTTACTGTGACAGAATCTTTGTTCATGGTTTCTGCATCAAAAGTGACACGAAGAGTGCCTCTATTTTCTTTACCATTGCTTTTCTGCTCTCCCTCACCACGGCCAGACCAACTTCTTTCTAAAAGTTTCGTCCTTTCTGAGCTCTTCCTGGGCCCATCAGGTTCATCTATTCTGTCCTCATCTAAGGAGTCAGTTGAAGACATAGAGACTTGTTTCTTTAACCGAGGTCTCTCCTTGGTTCGATCCTGGCGACGGCGGCGACATCCATTATCAGTCATGCCAGCCCCTTCGGTGCTATTGTTGCTACCAGCTGAACTAGTACTGCAGGTGCGGTAGCGGTTCCTTCGTTTGTCTGAACGGGAATAGCGCTTTGCAGAACCAGGCTTCCCCTGTCCAGGATCATCGATCACTTTCTTTACCCCTTCCCCCTTTTCAATTCTCTTTCCTTTTTCTCCCTTTACAACAAGCTTTACTCTGTCATTGTCTAGGTTCTTTTCTGTCTCATCTTTGTCTACTTTATTCACAGCCTGCTCTTTTGTATTTCCCCTACTCTCATTTTCCTCCACTCTCAGTTGTTCAACCTGGTTAAGAATTTCTTCTTCATCCACCCGGTTATTTATTTCTTTGGTAATTGTCTGCAAACGCCTCCCAGGCTGATATATCTGCATGTCAGGTTTCTTTGTTCTCTTGATAATCCTTAGACTTCGATCCTCTTGTCCAGCAGTCCTAGAAAAAGAATCCTGCGCCTCAACATTTTCTGCGTCTATTGGGCCATTTTGCTGTTGGCTGTTTAATTCCTTGCAAACATCTTTAATGTGCTGTGTTCCATTTCCAACAGAAGAATCCCGATCATTAACCATTTCATCTTTACATTCATCATTGCCAGATGGTTCCTTGACTTTAGTTTTGTTCCTTAGCCGAGAAAGACCAGGCTTATAGATTTCCAGATCTGGGCGTCTATTATCTTTACGCTGCCTGGGCTCCTTCATGTTTTCTGTAATATTAAAAAAAAAAAAAAGGCAAAGAGTAGAAAAATAAAGGGGGCAGAGGGAAGGTTGTATGTCATTCTGGCAAAGTAACAGAAAAGCGAGCAAGAATTACACACAAATGTTGCCGGGGAGATAGCACAGTGGAAGAGCATTTGCCTTGCATGCACCCGATCCAGGACAGATGGTGGTTCAATTCTGGGCATTCCTTATGGTCCACTGTACCTGCCAGGAGTGATTTCTGAGCACAGAGCCAGGAGTAATCCCTGAGCATCCCAGGTGCGAACCAAAAACAAACAAACAAACAAACAATATATATATATTGCTAATAGCTGGGGTCGAAGAGATAGGATAGCAGTTAAGTCTTGCAAACAGCTGAACTAGGTTTGATCCCTGGCACCACATATGATTCGCCAAGGTCACCAAGATTGATCCCTGAGCACAGAGCCAGGAGTATGCCTTTAGTACCATTGGATTTGGTACAAAATCCATAAAGAAACAAAATAAGTAGGGGCTAATATTAGTGGACAATAAAATTTCTGCAGAAGCATCGATTCCACTAGCTGTACAACATATGTTGTAGATCTAAGAACGTAATTGTATTGGAACTACCACACAATTAAATAGAGGGGCAGGGGAAAAAATACTCCCGATCAAGCCATAATATTCAAATCCCTAAGACCCCAAACTACTCATCATTATCAGAATAAAAGACATCTGTTTCAACATAAACAGTTCTCTTCTATAAGCCCCTGCATCCATCCACCTTAGGTTTTTCTTCTTCTGCCTCTAATGTTTTTCCAGACTAAATTTTGTGTGTGTGTGTGGTTTTTGGGTCACACCTGGCAGTGCTCAGGGGTTTTTCCTGGCTCCGTGCTCAGAAATTGCTCCTGGCAGGCACGGGGGACCATATGGGACACCGGATTCGAACTGATGACCTTCTGCATGAAAGGTAAACGCCTTATCTCCATGCTATCTCTTCAGCCCCCAGACTAAATATTTTTTAACATATTAATGGACTGAGGGGGGTGAGGAGTGGGAAGTGAGCTAAAAAAAGAAGAGAGGTATGCATAACTAATCACAATTCTGGACATCCCTAAACAAAAATCTACAACTCATCTCTGAACTTGGCCAGGACAATCTTCTTTTTCATATCGATTCCTCACACATACCTCCTCTTGAAGCAAACAGAAAGCAACAGATCCTTTCACATTCTTCAACTCCACTCATGCTCACCAACTGTCTAACAGCAGCCAGTAAAGTCATTTCAAGTAAATGCTGCTCAAACTATCATCATTAGAATACTGAGACCAACTGCTACTATGATGATGGAATATGAAAAGAAAAAAGTTCCATGAGAGAGCTTTCCCTGCAAGATGGTAGAAGTATTGTGACATGCTCTCAAAACACCCAAGTCTGAAGCACACAAGTATAAGCAAAAAGACTCAGCACCTCTCTCCAGGCTCCATGAAATTGATAAATGGCAGATAAACAAGTATGTAATTTTTGTACGTTATTTTTTTCTATGAAAGAGAGAGCCTATTTTAAAAAAACAAAAAAAACAGAAAAACTACCAGGATCTGAGCAATAGCACAGCGGTTTGGCTTGTACATGGCTGACCCGGGAAGAACCTGAGTTCAAGTCCCAGCATCCCATATGTTCCACAGAACCTGCCAGGAGCAATTTCTGAGAACCTCTAGGTGTGGTCCACAAAAAAATAAAAATAAAATATAAAAAAGTAGTGGTGCTAGAGGTAGGGTGTCTGCCTTGCCAGCGCTAGCCTAGGACGGACGCGGTTCGATCCCCTGGTGTCCCTATGGTCCCCCAAGCCAGGAGCGACTTCTGAGCACATAGCCAAGAGTAACCACTGAGCGTCAGCGGGTGTGCCCCCCCCAAAAAAAAAAGTAGTGAAGAGATAGCATGGAGGTAAGACATTTGCCTTGCATGCAGAAGGATGGTGGTTCGAATCCCAGCATCCCATATGGTCCTCTGAGGCTGCCAGGAGCAATTTCTGATCATAGAGCCAGGATTAACCCCTGGGCACTGCCAGGTGTGACTCAAAGACAAAAAAAGAAAAGGGAGGGAGGGAGGGAGGGAGGGAGGGAGGGAGGGAAGGAAGGAAGGAAGGAAGGGAGGGAGGGAGGAAGGAAGGAAGGAAGGAAGGAAGGAAGGAAGGAAGGAAGGAAGGAAGGAAGGAAGGAAGGAAGGAAGGAAGGAAGGAAGGAAATAGCATTTAAAAAGCTACCAAACATGCACTTTGGGAAAATGAAAGAAATCGAGATTACTCGATCCTCAAAAAGAATGCTCTAAAATACCATCATATAAACACCAATTCAAAACAAATCCCTAGCAGGAATCATGTGCTTCAGGAACACCTGAGAAGTGAAGGATATTGCTTTGGTCTTTTCAGAAGTTTAAAAGGCTGCTTCACCAAATATGAAGAGCTACAGCTCTTTGGCTCCAGAATTGTTCATTCAGCCTCAGCATCCTTTTGGGCCAAGAGAAGTGAAGCACTACTTTCCCGAGAAGAGGAAAAAGGAAACCTGAATTAATCCAATGTAACTCGTTGGTGATAAAAACCAACTTTCCAGACTTTGGACCACGAACCTGCAGCAGAAGCACATCTATCCCCCTAACTCAAGTCCTAACTCCAGCGCCTAACGAAAGGAGACGGGAGGAAGGCCCTAGAATCCTTCGCAGAGTTCTCCAGGTTGGGAAAGCTGCAGAAAGAGACCCCAAGTCGCAGGTAGAAGAGCATCCTGATGAGCACTCCTCCCATGCACACACACTAGAGCTGAACAAGGAGGAGTGAGTGAGCTGAGGTCCCGGAGCCCTCAGCACAGCTAGAGGCACAACCTTCGAGGCTACTTGGGGAGTGTGTGTGGGGTGTCAGCCAGTTGGTCTCCCCAAAGTGTCCTAGCGCCTGCTTTCCCCCCTCTTCTTCTCAGCCCCAAGGTGGGCTCGAGAGACGGCGGGGGAGACCTGGAGGTGAGTGAAGACCTCCGCCAGACCCACGGATTTCCAGGGGGAGTAGTAGTCAGTCCAGTAGTCGGTCCAGAGGGCTAATCGGGGAGCAGCACTAGAGCAAGGGGGAACAGTCCTCGGGCTGGTTCTCACCGAGGGGCATGGCATGTGAGAACTCCGAAAATCGAGGCGAATTTTTGGAGGTTGCTTTATTCAAAAAATGGAGAAGAGTCAATCAGTACATTTTTTTGGAGGGTTGCTTCCAAAACCCAGGCTTGCCTGAATAAAGCGACCCCCCAAAAGTGCACTGATGGACTCGCCTGGGTTTTTGTACAACCCAGGGATACCCGAATAAAGCAAATCTCCCAAAAAAAAAAAAAAATGCACCGAGGGACTCGCCTCGATTCGAACCCAGGCACACCTGAATAAAGCAACCCCCGAAAAGTGCCTGGATCTGTGTCGAAGCCAGGGATACCCGAATAAAGCAACCTCCAAAAATGCGCTGATGAACTCGCCAGGATTTCCCGAGTTCGAACAGGCACCAGGCAAGGGAAGCCCGCAGGCGCCAGCAGCCCTCGGGGAGGCTTCGGGGCCGCTCCGGCCGCTCCTCCGGCCCGCCGACACCCCCAAGTGCCGCCGCGGGGCCGACCGCCTGGAGGAGGCGGAGGCGGAGGGGCGAGGGCGAGGGAGGCGGGTCCCGGCAGGCCCGGCCCGGCCCGGCCCAGGCGCGGGGCGGCGCGACTCCCTCGCTCACCTCTGGCCCCGGCCTGAGGCGTCAGGGTGGCCAGGATCCCTCGCAGCTCCGACGCGGAGATCCGGACCCGCTCCAGCCCCTCCGCCATCTTCGCGGCTCCGGCTCCGGCCGCGGCGAGCGACTCGGCCGCCACCGCGCGCAGCCAGGAAACGCGACGGACCGACGGGCGGGCGGGCGGGCGGTGCGCGCTCCTCGGCGCCTCCCACCGCCGCTTCCCTTCCCTGCCCCGCTCCTCCCCGCCCCCTCCCGCCTTGCCGCCTCCGACGACGGTGGCCGCGCTGGGATAAAAAAAGACGCGCGCCGCGCAAACGCACGCTCGGCCTCTGGAGACCGGAGCGCGAGGCTGGGCGGAGGCGGGCGCTGCGCGTGCGCAGACGGAGTGCGGTCGGGCTAGGTGAGCTGCGGCTGGACCGAGCTGGAGGCTCGGCACCCAGAAGGTGAGCTCGGGCCGGGCCGGGCCAGGCGGGGCAAGGCCAGGCAAGGCCAAGCCGGGGCAGGCGGGCGGACTGAGGCTCAATTAGAGGAGACGCCCAGCGTCATTTTAGGCCGGGGTCCCCCTCTCTCCCTCGCAGGCCGGCCTAGTACCCGACGCTTTCTTTCGGCCGGAAAGCCCCCAGGTTGTCACTTTAGTTGGATGGCTTAATTAACAACAACCGAGTTAAGAAGGAACCCGAGGGCCCGGAGAGATAGCACAGCGGCGTTTGCCTTGCAAGCAGCCGATCCAGGACCAAAGGTCATTGGTTTGAATCCCGGCGTCCCATAGGGTCCCCCGTGCCTGCCAGGAGCTATTTCTGAGCAGACAGCCAGGAGGAACCCCTGAGCAACGCCGGGTGTGGCCCCCCCAAAAAAAAACAAACAAAGAAGGAACCCGAAGAACGGTAGAGAATTGCTTCCCCCCCCCCCCAGTGATGCGAGGATGCGAACCCTTAAAGCAAATTGCATCTTCGGGCTTTTTTTTTTTTTCCTTTCTTTTTTAATCGAGTGCAGTTGGGTCTTGCTGAGGAAAAGAGGGGGGGGAGTCGTGTGGAAGTGAATCTGGAGGCGTTCTAGTTCGAATTTCGGGGTCCACTTTGGCTCCTGGGGGAAATGATTTATTGCACCGGACTGCTCAGGACCTCAGGTGGCTGCTTCCCGACTTTTGGAAGCGTTCCTGGAACCTAAGACGGGTCGTTGGACTTCGTGTTCAGCCCTAGGGAAAACCCTCTCCTCCTCCCCACGGCCTCCACCGCCTCAGCCTAGTGGGGTCTTTGGGCCAAACCCCCCAACCAAAGAGCCGACAGTTTCGTAGTCTGATCTGGAGCTTCTGAGAAGCTCTGGAGACTCGTTCAGGGTCTGTTGTGTGACAGACACCTCAGCGGCAGGTTAATAAGCAAAGGGAGGGGAGATCGAGTCCACTTACCAGTTCAAAGGAAGAGTAAGTCGTTCATCAGGGCACAGGGCAGTCTTGGGGGAACGAAGAGGAAGATGGGGGGGTGATGGGCATGGGTAGGAACACGGGTGGTGGGATCTGTGTTGAAATATTCTAAACCTAGGACCGGCGAGATAACAGCGGTAGGGTTTGCCTTGCACGCAGCTGATCCAGGACAGATGGTAATTCGAATCCTGGCATCCCATAGGGTCCCCCGAGCCTGCCAGCGGTGATTTCTGAGTGCACGGACAGGAGTAACCCCTTGAACACTACTGGGTATGACACAAAAAACTAAAAAATATTTAAAAAAAGAAATATTCTATATCTAAAGTTTAACTATCGGTGACTTTGTAAATCACAGCTTTTTAAATATATTATTTTTAAAATCTATGGATTGAACATTAAAAAATCAAAACAGGGGCCGGAGCGATAGCATGGATGTAAGGCATTTGCCTTGCATGCAGGACGGTGATTCGAATCCTAGCATCCCACATGGTCCCCCGAGCCTGCCAGGGGCGATTTCTGAGCGTAGAGTCAGAAGTAACCCCTGAGCGCTGCCAGGTGTGACCCAAAAAAAAAATCAAAACAGGAGCTGAAGCGATACCGCAACGATGGGGCATTTGTCTTGCACACAGCTGACCCGGTTTTGATTCCCTGGGATCCCCCAGGATCCCCCAGATAGTCCCCGGAGCCTGCCAGGAGTGACTTCTGAGTGTAGAGCCAGACATAGAATGACGCTGTGTGTGGCCCACAAAATAAAGAGAGTTGGAGCTTGAGCAATAGGCATTAGTATATGTATATAGATAGGGTGTTTGCCTTAAATGCCACTGGATTGATCTTCAGGATTTGATCTTCAGCACCTCATATATGGTCCTCTGATCTCAGAATCAGGAGTAAGAAGCCCTTAGCACATTGGGTATGGTCGTAAGAAAAAAAGAACAAAAACTGTTCATGTCACTTATCAGAGCACAAAATAATTAAGCTAGAAATGAATAACCACATGGCCTGAGAGATAGTGCAGCTGTTAGGGTGCTTACCTTATTTTTATGCACCATTGGAATTTAATCCTTAGTACCATATGTCATTTCCTGAGCACTGTGGCCCCCCTCAAATAACCACAGGGGCCGGAGAGATAGCATGGAGGTAAGACATTTGCCTTGCATGCAGAAGGATGGTGGTTCGAATCCCGGCATCCCATATGGTCCCCGAGCCTGCCAGGAGCGATTTCTGAGTATGGAGCTTGGACTAACCCCTGAGCACTGCCAGGTGTAACCTGAAAACCAAAAAAATAAATAAATAACCACAAATTAAAACTTTGAATGTTTTGGTGTTTTGGTTTAGGAAGGTCAAATCCAGCAGTCTGGACATTTACACAGAAGTTGTGTGCATACTACATTCAAAGAATGTGCTCAGCCTGTTGAATTCTCTTTTCAACATTTTTTTTAACATTTTTTGTTTAACATTTTTGTTTGTTTGTTTCGAGCCATATGTAGTTGTGCTCAGGGGTTGTACCTGGCTTTGTACTGTGGAGTCACTCCAGTGCTCAGTGTGCCATATGGGATGCCAGGGATGGAATGCAAGGCAAGCACCGTACCCACTATGCTATATCTCCAGCCTCCATACTTTGACTTTTGGTTTGTTGGTTTCTTTTTGGTTTTGGGCCACAGCTGGTGTCGCTCAAGGATTGCTCCTGGCAGGCTCAAGGAACCATATGGGATGTTGGGGATCAAACCTGAGTCCTTCCTGAGTCGGCAGCATGCAAGGCAAACATCCTACTGCTGTGCTATCACTCCAGCCCACTTTGACATATTTTTTATAGTGTTTTTTTCTGGGGGGCCACACCTATTAGCACTCAGGGGTTATTCCTGGCTATGCGCTTAGAAATCCCTCCTGGCTTGGGGGGACCATATGGGATGCTGGGGATCAAACCACGGTTTATCCTAGGCTAGTGCTTGCAAGACAGATGCCTTACCTCTAACACCACCGCTCCAGCCCTGCACTTTGACATTTTTTTAAAACACCAGTCTTAGAGTCCAGGGTGATGATACAGCAGTTAGGGTACTTAAGTATCGTCAGGTGTGGCCCAAAACCCCTGAAGCCCCAAAAATTATGTAGTAAAACCAATGGAATATAATTAAAGCTATACTTAGAGTATAATTGGTAGAAACTTGAAATATAATATAGTAAGTAGGGTGTTTGCCTTGCATATACCCGGCCTGGGCTCAGTCCCCAGTATCTCATATGGTTCCCATCCCATATGGTCTCCCAAGCATACCAGGAGTGATTCCTGAGTACAGAGCCAAGAGGAACCACTGATAATAACAATAAATAATAATATATAATCTAATAATATAATAATAACATATATAATAACAAATAATAATAATAAATAACAAACAATAACAAAAAAAGTATGACTTTTAGCCTTGAGTGTCTTTATTACCCTAAAAGTATAAGAATTTAGCCAAAGAAATAATACAACAGTTGGAAAGCTTGCCTTGCATGAAATTTACATGAGCTCTATTCCTAACGCCATATATAATCCCTGACACTGCCAGATGGGCCTCAAAACCAAAATGTAATAATAAAAATCAAATAATGGGGTAGCACAAACCAACAAATATACAAAATAAAATGGAAATTAAAATTAAAGGGGCCGGAGAGATAGCATGGAGGTAAGGCGTTTGCCTTTCATGCAGGAGGTCATCGGTTCAAATCCCTGCACCCCATATGGTCCCCCGTGCCTGCCAGGAGCAATTTCTGAGCCTGGAGCCAGGAATAACCCCTGAGCACTGCTGGGTGTGACCCAAAAACTACAAAAAAAAAAAAAAAATTAAAAAAATCAACAATTAGGAACAAAAAATAAAATAATATAAAATTAAGAACTCATTCAGAAATAGACATTAAATAAAAATAAAACATTAAAATAGACACATTACAGTGAATAGAGCACTTGCCTTACATGTGACTAACCCATACTTAATCCCATATGGTCCATATGGTCCCCTGTGCACCACCAAGAGTGATTCCTGAATACAGACCCAGGAGTAACCCCAGAGCATGACTCGTTATGGCACAAAAAAAGAAAAAAATAGGGAGCCAGAACAATAGTAAAATAGATGCATTTGGGGCGCTAGAACAATAATACAGCTGGTAGGGTTCTTGCTTTGTACATGTCCAACCCAGGGTTGATTCCCCGCAACCCAAATGGTCACCCAAGCGCAGCAATGAGTGATTCCAGAGTGCAGAACCAGGAGAAACCTTTGAACACCAAGTGTGGCCAAAAAAAAAAAAATTTATTTTTAAACTAAAATGTACATAGTTGGGGCCAGAGCCATATTTCAGTGGGTAGGGCAAAGTTTGCCTTGCATGCAGACAATCCAGGTTCAATTTGCAGCACCCTATATGATCCCCCAAACCAGCCAGAAGTAATTCCTGAGCTGCTGGATGTAGCCCCAAAACAAAAAATTAATTAATTAAGGGGCCGGGCGGTGGCGCAAGAGGTAAGGTGCCTGCCTTGCCTGCGCTAGCCTTGGACGGACCGCGGTTCGATCCCCCGGCGTCCCATATGGTCCCCCAAGCCAGGAGCAACTTCTGAGCGCATAGCCAGGAGTAACCCCTGAGCGTTACCGGGTGTGGCCCAAAAACAAAAAAAAAAAATTAATTAATTAATTAAATAGGCACACTTGAGGGCTGGAGAAATTAGAACCTGCAGAGATTAGACTGAAGACAAGGATTAAGGCCCTTGTCTTTGACTATGACTAACCCTTGTTCTATCCCCAGCACTGTATATGGCCCCTGAGTACTACCAGGAGTTACTCCTCAGTTTTTCCTGGTTTTTCCAAACCCCTACCCCAAAATAAAGGAAAAGGTACATTTCTTTTTTTTTTCTTTTGTTTTTTGGGCCACACCCATTTGACGCTCAGGGGTTACTCCTGGCTCTGCGCTCAGAAATCGCCCCTGGCTTGGGGAACCATATGGGAGGCCGGGGGGATCGAACCGTGGTCCTTCCTTGGCTAGCGCTTGCAAGGCAGACACCTTACCTCTAGTGCCACCTTCCCAGCCCCAAAAAAGGTACATTTCTGAATATAAAAGACATCTTTCAGGATATATCTCATAAGCAATTCAAACTAGCACACCAATCCTTAAGAGTTTTCTCCTAGTGTACTAGTTTCTTCACCTGCCTTTTCATTTTTTTTTTCTCAAATTCATTTTTTTTTTTGGGGCCACTCAATAGTGATGCTCAAGAGTTACTTCTTGGGCCCGGAGAGATAGCACAGCAGTGTTTGCCTTGCAAGCAGCTGATCTAGGACCAAAGGTGGTTGGTTCGAATCCTGGTGTCCCATATGGTCCCCCGTGCCTGCCAGGAGCTATTTCTGAGCAGACAGCCAGGAGTAACCCCTGAGCACCACCGGGTGTGACCCAAAAACCAAAAAAAAAAAAAAAAGAGTTACTTCTTGCTCTGCACTCAGAAATTTCTCCTCAGGGGTCTACATGGTTTGCCATATAGTCAGGAATTGAACCCAGGTTAGCCACATGCAAGGAAAGCACCCAACCTGCTGTACTATCCCTAAATTCCCGCTTATTTCTCTCTTTTTTTTTTTTTTTTGGTTTTTGGTTTTTGGGTCACACCTGGCAGCACTCAGGGGTTACTCCTGCTCTACACTAAAAAATCGCTCCTGGCAGGCTCTGGAGACCGTATGGGATGCCAGGATTTGAACCACTATCCTTCTGCATGCAAGGCAAATGCTCTACCTCCATGCTATCTCTCTGGCCCCTTATTTCTCTTTTCTAACACTTGCTTTGTTTGCTCCTATTTTCCTTCTATGTTAAGATTTAAGGCAGTTATACTGTGTGATTCACACTGCCACAAGAGCTTTCTCAGTTTATCTTATTTCCCATTCATTACAATTCTCATTCTGTCCTTTCAGTAGCTCAACTGGTGAAATGGTAGCCACTTCTCCAATATTTCATATATATGTTCTTAGAGATAGATTATCTTTGAAAAATGTATAGTATTGTTCTGTGTATATTTGTGCTTTAAATGTACATAATTGAATTGTGTAATAGAAATCATTGTTTTCAATATTTCTGTAAAAACTAACTGTTGTATATTATTGTCTTAAATGTCCTCATATTTAATCACTGATCCTGATCCAGCCGAGGCTAATCAGATTTTTTAAACTAAAACTGAGAAAATCTTTTTCAAGTATGGAAGCCATAAAAATGTAAAATATAGGAGCTGTCAACAGCCACCTGCCCTGCCAAGTGAAAACAGCTGATCTACAATGAAAAAATTGAAGCCATCATGCTGAAAGCAGCAGAGGTGAGAATCAAGAAAACCCTGGAAACTCAAGACACTGGTTCTAATTTTTCCTGAAACTCCTTATTCTTGCCTTTTCTTTGGGTCATCTATCCTTGGTTTCCATGAGCCAGTGAAATTCATCACTCTTGTCTCGTGCCAAACCAGTTCATGTTGGGGGTCTGTCTCTTGTAATCAACAATCATAATCAATAGACTCCATTTGTTGTGTTTTTAATTGTTATTTATTTATTTATTTATTTTTTACAATGCTAAAAATTGAATGCTAAAAATTGGCTTTATTCATACAAGATATGCACTCTACCACTGATGTACATCCCAACCCTATTATCTTTTTTAATTGTAGTAAAATACACATAACATAAAATGTATGGGGTCAGGAATATACATACATGTTTTGTATCTACAAACTCTATATTCAATCCCTGATACCACACCACATTATAAACAAAACATATCTAAAAAAAATGGGGGCCGGAGAGATAGCATGGAGGTAAGGCATTTGCCTTTCTTTATTTTTTTTGTTTGTTTGTTTTTTGGGTCACACTGGCGGTGCTCAGGGGTTACTCCTGGCTGCTCAGAAATAGCTCCTGGCAGGCACAGGGGACCATATGGGACACCGGGATTCGAACCAACCACCTTTGGTCCTGGATCGGCTGCTTGCAAGGCAAACGCCCGCTGTGCTATCTCTCCGGGCCCCAGCATTTGCCTTTCTTGCAGGTCATTGGTTCGAATCCTGGCATTCCATATGGTCCCCCACATCTACCAGGAGAGATTTCTGAGCATGGAGCCAGGAGTCACTCCTGAGCACTGCCGGGCGTGAACCAAACCTCCCCCCAAAAAAAAAATAATGATGGTGCTCGCTTTGGCAGCACATATACTAAAATTGGAATGAAACAGAGAAGATTAGCATGGCCCCTGCGCAAGGATGACACGCAAATTCATGAAGCGTTCCATATTTAAGAAAAAAAAAAATGATGGACTGGAGCAATAGCACAGTGAGTAGACTGTTTGCCTTGGATGTGCCCAAGCCGGGTTTGATCCCCGGCATCCCATGTGGTCCCCAAGCCTGCCAGGAGTGATTTCTGAGTGCAGAACCAGGAGTAACCCTTGAGCACTGCTGGGTGTGACTCAAAAAACAAAATAAATAAATAAAATAGGGCCCGGAGAGATAGCACAGAGGTGTTTGCCTTGCAAGCAGCCGATCCAGGACCAAAGGTGGTTGGTTCGAATCCCGGTGTCCCATATGGTCCCCCGTGCCTGCCAGGAGCTATTTCTGAGCAGACAGCCAGGAGTAACCCCTGAGCACAGCCGGGTGTGACCCAAAAACCAAAAAAAAATAAAATAAAATTTAAAAATATGCAGTCTGGAGAGATTGTAAAAGGGGTGTTTGCATACACTACAATAGTTTGAATATCTGATCTCAGAAATGGTCCCCTGAACATTGCCAGGTGCCACTCCTGACCATAGAGCCAAAAATCGCCCCTGAAATTAAGCCATTTGACTTGCATAGACTGCAGCTGCAACAATGGTTCAAATTCCAGCACTATTAATATGGTCCCCTGAAAAATTGCTAGATGTGGTCCCTAACCATAGAATCAGAAGTAAGGCCTGAGTCGTGAAACTTTGTACAATATAGGTGAGTACTTCTGAGAAAAAAAAAAAAAAAACAGGCCGGAGCGATATCACAGTGAATAGGGTGTTTGACTCGCATGCAGCCAACCCAGGTTCAATCCCAGCATCCATATTCAAGGACCACCAGAAGTAACCGATGAACATCGCTGGACATGACCTAAAAGACAAACCAAAATTTTCTTTTCTTTTTTTTTGTTTTTTGTTTTTGGGCCACACCCGGTAATGCTCAGGGGTTATTCCTGGCTATGTGCTCAGAAATCGCTCCTGTCGTGGGGGACCATATGGGATGCCAGGGATTGAACTGAGGTCCATCCTGGGTCAGCCACATGCTGGGCACACACCCTGCCACTGCATCTCGTCTGGCCCCAACAAACCAAAAATTTCTATATACAGACTTGTAAAAGAGCACTACTAGAATAAAACGACCTTTTGTAATTTGCTGAGATTTAAGTGGTGTTTAATGGTGTTAAGCACATTCACATTGTTGTGTAACTAGTCTCTAGAACTTTGCAAAGCTAAAACTAGGGGACAGAGAGATAGCATGAAGGTAAGGCATTTGCCTTGCATGCAGAAGGTTATTGTTTCAAATCCTGGCATCCCATATGGTCCCTGAGCCTGCCAGGAGTGATTTCTGAGCATGGAGCCAGGAGTAATCCCTAAGCACTGTTGGATGTGACCCAAAAATTAAAAAACAAACCAAAAAAAACTAAAACTAGACCCATCAAGTAACCTCCATTTTTGTCTCATGACAGTATAAGTAAAACCATGTAGTACTTTTCTTTTATTGTAATTGGCTTAAATCATTTAGTCTAGGGGCTGGCGCGGTGGCACTAGAGGTAAGGTGTCTGCCTTGCCAGCGCTAGCCTAGGATGGACTGCGGTTCAATCCCCTGGCATCCCATATGGTCCCCCAAGCCAGGAGCGACTTATGAGCGCAGAGCTGAGCGTCACCGGGTGTGGCCCAAAAAACAAGCAAAAAAAAAAAATCATTTAGTCTAATATTCTCTAGACAAAAGCAATGTTTGCTCAACCTTTTTTGACTGTGGCCCTCTTCCAACCATTTTCCTTCCTATGATTCCCTGTCCTAGTGGTTATTCCCTTATCTTCTGCTGCTGTAACTCACTCTTTACATAATTTTTGAGAACCACACCCAGAGGTGCTCAAGGGTTACTCCTGGCTTTGCACTCAGAAATGGTTCCTGGTATGTTCAGGGGACCATATGGGATTCTGGGGTTCGAACCCAGGTTCATTCCAGGTTGGCTGTGTGCAAAGCAAATGCCTTACTACTGTTCTTTCACTCTGGTCACCTATTTACATAATTCTTTATCTGTGACCCCTTGGAATACTCTGAGGCCCATAGCAGGGCCATATGACTTCTGGTTGAGAAATGTTGAAGAGGGCCCTGAGAGATAGCACAGCGGTGTTTGCCTTGCAAGCAGCCGATCCAGGACCAAAGGTGGTTGGTTCGAATCCCGGTGTCCCATATGGTTCCCCGTGCCTGCCAGGAGCTATTTCTCAGCAAACAGCCAGGAGTAACCCCTGAGCACCGCCGGGTGTGACCCAAAAACAAAAAACAAAAAAAAAAAAAAAAAAGAAAGAAAAAGAAACGTTGAAGAGCATGGAAAGGCCAGAGAGAGGGTTCAGACACCTGGAACATGCTTTACCTGTGGGAGCCTCATGGGTTTTTTTTGTTTGTTTTTTATTTTTGGGCCACACCCGGTGACACTCAGGGTTACTCCTCGCTATGCGCTCAGAAGTCGCTCCTGGCCTGGGAGACCATATGGGACGCTGGGGGATCGAATTGCTGTTCGTCCTAGGCTAGCGCTGGCAAGGCAGACACCTTACCTCTAGCGCCTCCGCACCGGCCCCGGGAGCCTCATGTTTGACACACCCTAGTATCATCAGAAGCTCCTAGCACTAGTGTGTATGACCTTCCCCCAAAAAATAAGAGTATCCACATTATTTTAGTATGTATCAGAATTCCCTTTACCTTTAGGCTGAATAATACTCATTGTGTATGTGTACTTTTTCTTTATCCATCTGTCAATAATTCCTTGGGTTTCTTCCACCTTTTCGCTATTGTAACTAATGCTATAATCATAATACTCAAATATATTCTTGAAACACAGCTCTCAACATACATAATCCAGAAATAGACTTTCTGGGTCACTCATTTTATATTTGATTCTTTGGAGGAATTTCCATACTATTTTCTTTTTTTTTGTTTTTGTTTTTGGGCCACACCCGGCAGTGCTCAGGGGGTGACTTCTGGCTGTCTGCTCAGAAATAGCTCCTGGCAGGCACAGGGGACCATATGGGACACCGGGATTCGAACCAACCACCTTAGGTCCTGGATCGGCTGCTTGCAAGGCAAATGCTGCTGTGCTATTTCTCCGGGTCCATACTATTTTCAATAGTAACTACAATGGAGCTGGAGAGATAGTATAGGGGGGTAGAGCACTTGCTTTACATGCAACCAATCCAGGTTCATTTCCCCAGCACCCCTTATGTTCCCCCTGAGCCCTGCCAGTGTGGCCTCCCATTCCCCCACCCCTGTCAAAAAAAATAGTAATTGGGGCCGGAGAAATAGCATGGAGACAGGGTGTTTACCTTGCATGCAGAAGGACAGTGGCTCAATTCCCAGCATCCCATTTGGTCCCCCGAGCCTGTCAGGAGTGATTTCTAAGCCTAGAGCCAGGAGTAACCCCTGAGCACTGCTGGATGTGACCCAAAAACCAAAAAAAAAAAAAATTAGTAATTGTATCTACTTTATATTTCTACCACGTGTACCAAGAGTGCATAAAGTTCACCGAAATTCATTCTATTTTCTCTACATTCCTTCTTTAGATAACACCCAAACTTTTAAAATTCTCAGGGTTTCTGGCTCTGCACTCAGGATCATTCCTGGTAAGCTCCGGGGGTCATAGAGAGTGCTAGAGATCAAATTCAGGTCAGCTGTGTGGAAGGTAAATAACTAACCTGCTGTTTTATCTTGCCCCTAAAAACTTTGTAATATCAGAATCTTTTTTTTTTTCCAAAAAATATGGAATGTTTTACGAATTTGCGTGTCATCCTTGTGCAGGGGCCATGCTAATCTTCTCTGATAATAGCAGAATCTTAATATTTATAAGGTAGTATGTATTTATGAGAGTATTTTTGGGTTGGTTTGGGGATGGGGTTTGGGTTCATGTATGTAAAACAAGTATCAGACCTGTCATTGTGGGTTTAGGTTGCATTATGGGCTTTGGGTCTTGGATTTTTAGTTTGTTTACTTGGCATTTGGACCACAGATGGCCTTGATGAGGGGCTAATTCCCCCTCTCTTATTCTAGGTTGCTCCTAGCATTGCTTGGCCTTATGTGGTGCTATGAATTTGAACTAAGATCAGCTACATACAAAAGTCTTGTTTTGTTTTTTTTTTGTTCGTTTGTTTTTGGGCCACACCCAGAGGTGTTCGGATTACTTCTGGCAATGTGCTCAGAAATACTCCTGGCAGGCTCAGGGACCTCATGGGATGCCAGGGATCGAATCCAGGTCTGGTGCATGCAAGGCAAACACCCTACCTGATGTGCTATTGAACTGGCCCCAGCCTTCCATTGCTCTTAAGAAAAAAAAAAAATCTAGGAGGCAGGAAGATAATACAGGAAGTAAGGCATTTATCTTACATGAGTCATTCAATCCCTAACAGTACATATGATCTTGGGCAGGAGCAATAGCACAACAGGTAAGGTATTTGCCTTGCCCAGCATCCCATATGGTCCCCAGAGCACTGCCAGGAATGGCTCCTGAGCAGCACTGGGAGTGACCCAGAAGCAAACAAATAGAACATTTGATCCTCTAAAGTCACTGCTGAGCAATGAACTACGAAAAGTCCCTAAGCACCAACCATTGAAAGTCACCCAAATCACCACATAGTCACCCAAAGAAAAATGGCCAAAGGGGCCAAAGAGATAGCCTGAAGTTAGGGCATTTTCCTTGCATGCAGAAGGACATTGATTCAAATCCTGGCCTCCCACATGGTCCCCCTAGCCTGCCAAGAGCAATTTCTGAGCATAGAGCCAGGAGTAACCCCTGAGCACTGCCGGGTGTGACCCAAAAAAGAAAAAAAAGTCATGATCCAGAGAGAATACAAACAGCTAAAGGCACATTTTGCAGGTTTAGTAACAGGCACCACAGGATTCTGTAGCAACACCAGGACTCCCTCGAGCACAAAGCTAGAGGCGTCCCTGAATACAGCTGAATATGACAAAAAATGGACACAAAATCTATTTGTCATGGTCCCTGAATATCTGGTCACTGCCAACTTCACTCTCCTATCAATTCTCATTTGATACTATTTTTACCCGCATTGACCTTTTTATTGGGGGGTGTCACACCCAGTGACACTCGGGTTACTCCTGGCTTTGCGCTCAGAAAACATTCCTGGGGGCCCGGCGGTGGCGCTAAAGGTAAGGTGTCTGCCTTGCCTGCGCTAGCCTTAGACGGACCGCGGTTCGATCCCCCGGCATCCCATATGGTCCCCCAAGCCAGGAGCAACTTCTGAGCGCATAGCCAGGAGTAACTCCTGAGCGTTACCGGGTGTGGCCCAAAAACCAAAAAAAAAAAAAAAGAAACCATTCCTGATGAGGGGAACCATATGAGATGCTGGGGTTCCAACTGAAGTTCGTCCTGGGTCAGCTGCGTGCAAAGCAAACACCCTACTGCTTTGCTATCATTCAGGCCCCACACTGACCTTTTAGATTCTAAATTATTCCAAGCTTTTTTTTCTCCTGAAAACCTTTATATATGTTAGTCTCTCTATATGAAACTTTTAAAACAATCCCCTTAAAGTATTTATATGTGTTAGTTTCTGGGCCAGAGAGTACAGTAGTGCTTATTTTGGATGTTTCAAACCTAGGTTTCCATCCCCTGGCACCACAAATGTTTGTCTAAGCACTGCTATGTGTGATCCCTGATTACAGAGCCCTGAACACTGCTGGGTATGCACCCAGAAACAAACAAACGACAACAGCAGCAGCAAAAGTATCTCTCCCTGGGGCCAGAGAGAGAACACAGCGTTAGGGCGTTTGCCTTGCAAGCAGCTGCCCAAGATGGACCTGTGTTTGATCCCATATGGTCTCCCAAGACAGGAGCTATTTCTGAGCGCATAGCCAGGAGTAACTCCTGAGCATCACCAGGTGTGGCCCCCCCCCAAAAAAAAGAAAAGATGTATCCTTGAAACTTACCCTCTGCTCTGCTTATTCATCCTCTACTCAAATTTTACAAGTGGTTTCAATCATGAATAATTTTGTAACAGTATATCATGGTAATTCAGTACATTTTAAAGTAATATTTTACTATTGAAGAGATAGTTAATGGTCTGAAGGCTGTGGATTGCATCCAACCTGGATCCCTTACCAGATGATCCCTGGAGCAACCATAAAGAGCAGCTCACAGCACCAAACTGAGAGGAGCCAGACACATCTGAGGTCCTTCCTGAGGCCTCCCTTAGGCTTCCCATCTGAATAAGATTCCCTATTATATGGATCATAATAATTATCCAAAGTAATGTAAGAACATTTGTAAAACATATTTGGGATTATTTATTGCACATTATACAACTCTACTAAGCAGGGATAAATGTTTTTTGTTTTCAGGGCCAGAGCGGTTGTGCTAGAAGGTGTCTGCCTAGTAAGCGGTAGCCTAGGACAGACCGCAGTTCGATCCCCTGGCATCCCATATGGTCCTCCCAAGCCAGGAGTGATTTTTGAGCACACAGCCAGGAGTAACCCCTGAGCGTCAACGGGTGTGGCCCAAAAACAAAAAAAAACAAAAAAATAATGTTTTTTGTTTTGGATTTTTAGCCACATTAATGTGTTTTTGGCTATTCCCGGTTTAATACTTTGGAGTTGCTCCTGGTGGTATTCAGAGACTGTATGCAATGGGAATCTCAGCCCATTGACCTATCTCTGGACCACAGGCTTGTTTGGGGAGAATATAGAGGAATTATTCCACATCTAGCTGTGTTCAAGGCTTATTCCTGATTTAATTCTCAGAGGTCACTTATGGTAGGAAGACTATATATGGTGCTGGGGATTGAACCAGTGTCAGCTACATACAAAGCAAGTACCTTACTTTTTCTCTGCAGCCAATCTAGTATTTGACATATAGAAAGTGTTCAGTGTGTGTTGACTGTAAGTGAATAAATTACACAAAGATATTACTGTGTACAATTTTGTATTAATTTTGAGCTTTAAATTTGATGATTTTGTTAAAAATACATAAGTGACTGAATTAATTCAGAAGGTGGAAAATTCATAGACAACACTAAAAAAGTTATCAGAGGGACTGAAGTGATAGTACAGTGTATAGGGTACTTGCCTTGCACATGACTGACCTGGGCTTAATTCCTGATACCCCTTAGGTTCCCCGAACCTGCCAAAGAGTTATACATGAGGGACTGAAGCCATAGTACAGCAGGTAGGGTAGGTAGATATCCTTGCATGTACAGCTAACCCGGGTTCAATACCCTGCATTCTATATGGCATCACAAGCACCATCAGGAATGCTTTCTGAGTGCATAGCCAAGAGTAACCCCTGAAAAATGGAGTGGGTAGAGCGGTTGTACACGGCTGACCCAGGTTCAATCCTCGCCACCGCCGGGAATGAACCTTAGCACCACCAGGTGTGGCCCCCCCAAAAAAGATTAACCCCTAAGAATTGTTGGATGTGGCCCCAAAACAAAAATTATGAGTGCAGAGCCAAGAGTAAGTCATGAGTACGGCCTGGTGTGGCCCAAAAATAAAAAATAAATAATGGTTTTTTAAAAGAAAAAGGTGAGACTGGAGTGATAGCACAGTGGTTCTATAACTTTGCATGAATTTATGGTTTATGCTTATTTTTATGAACATTGCCTTGCATGCTGCTGGCCCAAGAAGGACCCGGGTTTGATCTCTGGCATCCCATATGGTACCCCAAGCCTGTCAGGAGCGATTTCTGAGTGAAGAGATAGAAGTAACCCTAAGTGCCACTGGGTGTGGCCCAAAAACTAAAAAAATATGATATAAGGGCTATGGTGTGGAATGACATTACATTGAGTAGGACATTTGCCTTACATGTGGCCAATCCAGTATCAATTAGGGTTTAATTCCCAGCATCCCATATGATCCCCCAACCCTGCCAGGAGTAATTTCTGAGCTCAGAGCCAAGATTAACCCTGAGCACCACCGGATGTGGCCTGAAAACCAATTCCCAAACAAGAGCCAAGACTTTAGCATCATTGAGTGTGGCCCAAAATAAAAATAGGGCCCGAAGAGATAGCACAACGGCATTTGCCTTGCAAGCAGCCGATCCAGGACCAAAGGTGGTTGGTTCGAATCCTGGTGTCCCATATGGTCCGCTGTGCCTGCCAGGAGCTATTTCTGAGCAGACAGCCAGGAGTAACCCCTGAGCACCGCCAGGTGTGGCCCAAAAACCAAAAAAAAAAAATAGAGGCTGGGGTGATAGCACAGCAGTAGGGTGTTTGCCTATCACGTTAGCCACCCAGGAGAAACCCAGATTTGATCCCCAACATCCCAGGAGAGATTTCTGAGCACAGAACCAGGAGTAACCCAAGTGCCACCTAGTATGGTCCAAAAACCAAAACCAAAGATAAAATAATAATAATAATAATAATAATAATAATAATAATAATAATGAGAGCCATTGGGGCTGGAGAGAGATCATGGATGTAAGGTGTTTGCCTTTCATGCAGAAGGATGGTGATTCGAATTCCGGCATCCTATATGGTCCCCTGAGCCTGCCAGGAGTGATTTATTTTAGCATAGAGCCAGGAGTAACCCCTGAACACTGCTGGGTGTGACCAAAACAATACAAAAAAAAAAAGAAAATGAAAGCCAAATGATAGAGCATATAGGACATTTGCCTTGCACACAGCCAATTCAGGTTTGATTTCCAGCATACCATATTGTCCCCCAAGCCTGCCAGGAGTGATTCCTGAATGCAAAGCCAGGAGTAACACAAGTGCTGCCAAGTGGGGCCAAAAAATGAGAAGGAAGAAACATCAAAGAATAAGAAGAGTTAGAAACCGGAGCAATAACAGCGGTAGGGCATTTGCCTTGCACGCAGCTGACTCAAGACGGACCTGAGTTCAATCCCCAGCATCTTTTTTTTTTTTTTTTTTTTGTTTTTGGGCCACACCCGGTAACGCTCAGTGGTTACTCCTGGCTATGTGCTCAGAAGTTGCTCCTGGCTTGGGGGACCATATGGGACACCGGGGGAACGAACCGCGGTCCGTTCAAGGCTAGCGCAGGCAAGGCAGGCACCTTACCTTTAGCGCCACCGCCCGGCCCCAATCCCCAGCATCTTATATGTCCCCCAAGTCAGGAATGATTTCTGAGAGCACAACCAGGAGTGACCCGGGTGTGGCCCAAAAACAAAAGAAGGAGTTATGGTATTAAACTTAGATCCAGAAAGGTAGTCTAAATATCTAGAGAGCTAGGAAATACTTTTTTTTATCTAGTTCATGACAAATTCTTAAAAAAGTATTAGCCTTTTGGGAACTGGAGCAGTGGTGCAAGTGGTAAGGGCCTTGCCTGTGCTAGCCTAGGACGATTCGATCCCCCGAGTCTCATATGGTCCCCCAAGCCAGGAGCGATTTCTGAGCACACATAACCAGAAGTAACCCCTGAGAGTCACCAGATATGGCCCGTCCAAAAAAAGTATTAGCCTTTTGGGGGCCAGAGAGATATCACAGTGGCAGGGCATTTGCCTTGCACAAAGCCAACCCAGGATGGATAGTGGTTCGATTCCCAGCATCCCATATGGTCCCCCGTGCTTGCCAGGAATGGTTTCTTTTTTGATTTTAGTTCTTGGGTCACACCCGGCAGCGCTCAGGGGTCACTCCTGCTCTACACTCAGAAATCACTCCTGGGGGCCGGGTGGTGGCGCTAAAGGTAAGGTGCCTGTCTTGCCTGCGCTAGCCTTGGACGGACCGCGGTTCGATCCCCCGGTGTCCCATATGGTCCCCCAAGCCAGGAGCAACTTCTGAGCACATAGCCAGGAGTAACCCCTGAGCATTACCGGGTGTGGCCCAAAAATCAAAAAAAAAAAAAAAAGAAATCACTCCTGGCAGGCTCGGGGGACCATATGGGATGCCGGAATTCGAACCACCATCCTTTCGCATGAAAAGCAAGCACCCGGGGTCGGCGAGGTGGCGCTAGAGGTAAGGTGTCTGCCTTGCAAGCGCTAGCCAAGGAAAGGACCACAGTTCGATCCCCCGGCGTCCCATATGGTCCCCCCAAGCCAGGGGCAATTTCTGAGCGCGTAGCCAGGAGTAACCCCTGAGCATCTAACGGGTGTGGCCCGAAAAACCAAAAAAAAAAAAAAAAAAAAAAGCAAGCACTCTACCTTCATGCTATCTCTCTGGCCCCCAGGAGTAATTTCTGAGTGCAGAGCCAGGAGTAACCCCTGAGCACCCCTAAGTGTGGCCCAAAACTAAAAACCAAAACAATGTATGTGCATCTTAAGTGGTCAACAGAGTAAAGCTAGTATTATTAACATATATGTGTATATAAATGTATATATGTATGTGTGTGTGTGTGTGTGTGTGTGTGTGTGTGTGTGTGTGTGTATGGAGCCGGAGAGAGCATGAAGACAAGGGTGTTTGTCTTGCATGCAGAAGGATGGTGGTTCAAATTCTGGCAGCCCATATGGTCCCCGGAGCTTGCCAGGAGCAATTTCTCAGCGTAGAGCCAGGAGTAACCCCTGAGCGCTGCTGGGTATGACTCAAAAACCAAAACAAACAAATATATATATATGGGGATGTAGAGCATAATACAGCAGGTAGGACACTTGTCTTGCATGCAGCCAACTATGGTTCAATCCCTGGTTCCCAGATGGTCTCCTGGGCCCACCAGGAGAGATCCCTTAGTGCAGAGTCAGGAATAAATCCTAAGCACAGCCAGGTGTGACCCAAAAACAAAAAATTACTTTAGAGCAAGAGCAAAGATATAGTACAGTGGGGCAGGAGCTTGCCATGCTGGTAGCTAAGCCAGATTCAATTCCCAGCACCTACTATGGTTTCTCCAGAAATTTAAGAAGTGATCCCTGAATGCAGAGCTAGGTGTAAGCCCTGAGCACCAAGTATGGGGCCCCAAAAATTTACTATTGGAGGGGCCAGAGAGATAGCATGTGGGTAAGGCATTTGCCTTGCATGCAGAAGGATGGTGGTTCAAATCCCAGCATCCCATATGGTCCCCGAGCCTGCCAGGAGCTATTTCTGAGCAGATAGCCAGGAGTAACCCCTGAACACTGCCGGGTGTGACCCAAAAAAAAAAATACTATTGGTGGGACTGAAAAGTAGAACAGGTAGAAAGCTTTCCTTGTATACCTTATAAGGTACTCCAAGCACTGCCTTGAGAGATTCCTAAGCACAGAACCAAGAGTAAGTTCTGAGCACAGCCAGTTATTGACCAAAAACTAAATTAAAAGAAGTAATACAGGGCCCGGAGAGATAGCACAGTGGCGTTTGCCTTGCAAGCAGCCAATCCAGGACCAAAGGTAGTTGGTTTGAATCCCGGTGTCCCATATGGTCCCCCGTGCCTGCCAGGAGCTATTTCTGAGCAGACAGCCAGGAGTAACCCCTGAGCACCGCTGGGTGTGACCCAAAAAAAAAAAAAAAAAAAAAAAAGAAGTAATACAGGGGCTGGAGACATAGTACAGTGGGTTAGAGTACTTGCCTTGCACATAATCGATCCAGGTTCGATCCCCTGTATCACATATGGTCCCCTGAGCACTGCCAGAAGTAATTCCTGAATGCAAAGCCACGAGTGAGCCCCGAGTACTAATGGTTATGGCTCAGTAAATAATTCAAAGTAAAAATAAATAGGAACCAGAGCAGTGGCACAGCATTAGGACATTTGCCTTGCACGCAGCTGACCCAGGACGGACCTTGGTTCGATCCCCCAGCGTCCCATATGGTCCCCCAAGCCAGAAGTAACCCCTGAGCATCACTGGGTGTGGCCCTAAAAACAAACAAAAAAGTAAAAATAAATCATAGGCAGCATGGGACCGAAGAGATAATATGGAGGTAATGTGTTTGCTTTGCATGCAGAAGGTCATTGGTTCGAATCCTGGCATCCCATATGGTCCCCCGGGCCTGCCAGGAGTGATTTCTGACCATGGAGCCAGGAATAACCCCTGAGTGCTGCAGGTGTGACCCAAAAACAAACAAACAAAAGCAACCAGAATGATAGTACAGTGGATAGGGCACTTGCCTGGCACATAGCAACTTAGGTTCAATCCCTGTCAGCCCATATGATCCCCCAAGCACTGCTAGCATTCCTGAGTCCAGAACCAGGAGTAACCCCTGAACATTGCCAGGTGTGGCCCAAAGATTAATAAATACATACTACTGGGATCAAAGAGATAGTATAGTGGGAAGGGCATTTGCCTTTTATGCACTGACCAGAGTAAGATGCTCAACGCCCAATAACGTCTTCTGAGTCCCACCAGGAGTGATCACTGAGCTCAGAGCCAGGAGTTGTCCCTGAGTCATGGGTGTAATGAAAAAAATATATAAACTATAAAGTTGTTTTTTTCTTTGGTCACATCGGTAGGGGTTACTGTGGCTCTATGCTCAGAAATCGCTCCTGGCAGGCTCAGGGGACCATATGGGATGCTGGGATTCAAACCACCGTCCTTCCGCTTGCAAGCAAATGCCCTACTTGTACCATGCTATCTCTCTGGCCCCATATTAAGTTTTTTTAAGTTGTATATTTATGACGAAGGGATAACCAAAGCTATCAAAAAAGTTTCTTCAGGGCTAGTACAATAAATAATAATAGGGACTGGAGCAATAGTACAGGGCATTTGCCTGCATGTGGCTGACCAGTTCAATTCCCAGCAATCCATATGGCTCCTGATCCTTCCGGGAGTGATTCCTGAGTGCAGAGCCTCTGAGTGCCACCAGGTAACCTCTGAATGCTACCAGGTAAGACCCCAAAACCGGGCTGGAGAGATAGCATAGTGGTGTTTGCCTTGCAAGCAGCCGATCCAGGACCTAAGGTGGTTGGTTCGAATCCCGGTGTCCCATATGGTCCCCCTGTGCCTGCCAGGAGCTATTTCTGAGCAGACAGCCAGGAGTAACTCCTGAGCACCACCGGGTGTGGCCCAAAAACCAAAAACCAAAAAAAAAAAAAAAAAGAAACCCCAAAACCAACCTACAAAAAAAAAAAAAAAGGGTCTAGAGACTGTGAGTAAGTGGTTGACCCAAAGTACAATCTCTGGACTGGGTATGGTCCCCGAAGCATTGCCATGAGTGATTCCTGTGAACACAGAAGTAGGACCCTTACACACCACAGAGTATGAGCCCAAAAACCCAAAACAAAGAAGTATATCAATAAAAATTATTAAAATTGTGACTGAGATGCTATGTAAAATTCAAACATTTGAGGCCAGATCAATAGTATAGAGGGTAGGGCACTTGCCTTGCAAGTGGCCAACTTGGGTTTGATCCCAGCACTCCATGCTCCCCCATGCTAGAAATGACCCAAGCACTACCAGCTGTCCCCCACATGAAAAAGAGGTCATACATTTACTTAGCACAGGTGAGGTCCTGAGTACGATTCCCAGCACTAACACACACACACACACACACACACACACACACACACACACGTTAAAAAATGGAGGTATAAAAAAAATGGAGGTATAATATTGAAAATTATTTATTGATTTTTGGGTCACACCAGCAGCGCTCAGGGGCTACTCCTGGCTCTACACTCAGAAATTGCCCCTGGCAGGCTCAGGGTACCATATGGGATGCCGGGATTCAAACCACCGTCCTTCTGCAAGCAAATGACCTACCGCTGTGCTAACTCTCTGGCCCCGAAAATTATTTGTTGAAATATAAAATATTGAAACAATATTAAAAATTACAATTCTGGAGTAATAGTACAGCAGATAAGTGCTTGCTTTGCATGAGGCTGACTTAGGTTGGATGTCCAGCATCCCATATGGTCCTCCAAGCCCTTCAGGAGTGACCCTGAGGACAGAGTCAAGGTTACCTGAGCACTGTTGATTGGGGCCCCTCTAAAATTAAAGATAATTAAAGATATGAGGGGACATATGAGAAGATATGTTTTCACGAGAAGAACATAGGTCTCTCAAGAGTGGAAATAGAGACAAGCAAAGGAGATATGCATTCAAATAAAGACAATATTTTTTATTTTTATGTGTGTGTGTGTGTGTGTTTGGGCCACACCTGGTGATGCGCAGGGGTTACTCCTGGCTATGCGCTCAGAAATCACTCCTGGCAAGATAGTATGGAGTTAAGGCATTTGCCTTCATGCAGAAGGACGGTGGTTCGAATCCCAGCATCCCATATAGTCCCCTGTGCCTGCCAGGGAGATTTCTGAGCATAGAGCCAGGAGTAACCCCTGAGTGTTGCTGGGTGTGACCCAAAAACAAAAAAAAAATCACTCCTGGCTTGGGGGACCACATGGGATGCCGGAGATCGAACCCAGGTCTGTCCTGGGTCAACTGCGTGCAAGGCAAATGCCCTACCGTTGCTCTATCGCTTTGGCTCCCTATCATTTTTTTTTTGGCTCCCTATCTTATTTATTTATTTATTTATTTATTTATTTATTTATTTAGCTACACCTGTTTGATGCTCAGGGGTTACTCCTGGCTAAGCACTCAGAAATTGCCCCTGGCTTGGGGGGACCATATGGGACACCGGGGGATCGAACCATGGTCCTTCCTAGGCTAGCGCTTGCAAGGCAGACACCTTACCTCTAGCGCCACCTCACCGGCCCCTATTTATTATTTATTTGATTATTTTGGCTACACCTAGTGGTGCTCAGGGGTCTAGATAGAGTGTTATCACTCTGGCCCCTGCTTTTTATTTTTAAAAGCAAGATAAGTTTGGGGACTGGAGTGTTAATAAAATGGAAGACAGGAGTAAACCTTGAGCACTACTGGTGTGGTGTGACCCAACAACAAATATAAATAAAATAAAGCAAGTGCCAGAGCAATAGCACAGCAGTTAGAGTGTTTGCCTTGCAAGCGGCTAATCCAGGTTCAGACTTGGATCTCATATGGTCCTTGAGCCTGCTAGGAGTAATTTCTGAGTGCAGAGCCAGGAGTAAACCCAGGAGTTGCTGCCAGGTGTGCCTCCCCCCCCCAAAAAAAAAAAACAAACAAAAAGAAAACCAAGATAAGGGTTTTTTTTTTGGGGGGGTTGGGCCACACCAGTAACGCTCAGGGGTTACTCCTGACTATGCGCTCAGAAATCGCTCCTAGCTTGGGGGACCATATGGGACACCGGGGTATTGAACCACAATCTGTCCTAGGTTAGTACAAGCAAGGCAGAAGCACTACCGCTTGCACCACTGCTCTGACCCCAACATAAGTTCTTTTTGAGGGGAGGGGACCCACACCTGTAGGTTTCAAGGATTATTCCTGGTTCTGCACTCAGTAATTACTCCTGGGAGTGCTCAGGGGACCATATAGGATATGGGATGCTGGATATTGAACTTGAGTGAGCTGGGTACAAGGCAAAACCCCTACCAGCTGTACCTCTAAACAAAGATGATATTTTTTAGTTAGGGGCCAGAGCAATAATACAGAGTGTAGGGTGCCAACCTTGGTTTGAATACCAGCATTCCCATATGGTCTCCTGATCCTACCGTGAGTGATTCCTGAGCGCAGAGCCAGGAGTAACCCTTGAGCACTGCCAAGTGTGGCCCAAAACTAAAACCAGAAAAAAAGAAAAGGATAGTTTTTATTGAATAAAACTTAGAGGGATAAAACAATATCACAGTGGGTAGGGTGTTTGCCTTGCATGCAGCTGACCCAGGTTCAGTCTCCATTATCCCATATGGTCCTAAGCCTGCCAGGTTTGTTTGTTTTTGGGTTACACTTGGTGGGGCTCAGGGGTTACTCCTAGCTCTGCACTCAGATATATAATCTATGGAAAGCAGGTAGGGTATTTACCTTTTATGTAGCTGACCTAGGTTCAATTCCCACCACTTCATATGGTCCTCTGAACCCTGCAAGAAGTGATCCCTAAATTCACAGTCAGGAGTAAGCCTGAACACTACTGGGAATGACCCAAAATCAAACCCCCCCAAAAAAAAAACAAAACAAAGATCACAAAGACAAATAAGCAAAATACAGACTTGAAGAACAACTTGGTGTTGTTTATTTATGATCTGCATTTTCAAATCTCTTTCAATAAACACATTATCTCAGGCTTTGCTTTGATCCCCTTCCTTGTTTTTGCATTTCAGAACCATGAATGCTCAGTACTGCATCTCCTTTGCTGATGTCGAAAAAGCTCTTATCAACATTCAAGATTTTGTTCACCTCACACCAGTATTAACAAACTCCACTTTGAATCAAGCAACAGGGCGCAATCTTTTTTTCAAATGTGAACTCTTCCAGAAAACAGGATCTTTTAAGGTAACAACCCATCTTGGTAGTATATTATTTTCCTTTAAAAAAATTTTTTTTTGTTTTTGTTTTTGGATCATACGGCAGCGCTCGGGGGTTACTCCTGGCTCTGCGCTCAGAAATCGCACCTGGCAAGCATGAGGGATGACATGGGATGCCGGGATCCACTATCCATGCTGAATCAGCTGCATGCAAGACAAACGCCCTATCACTGAGCTATTTCTTCTGCCCTTTGCCTTTTAAAATATTTTATGTGGGGCTGGAGATAGCACAGTGGTAGGGCATTTGCTTTGCATGCAGCTGACCCAGGACAGATGGTGGTTTGAATCCCAGTATTCCAGATGGTCCCCTGAGCCAACCAGGAGCGATTTCTGAGTACAGAGCCAGGAGTAATCCCTGAGCACTGTTGGGTGTGGCCAATAATAAATAAATAAAATAAAAAATAAAATAAAATATTTTATGTATAAAATTTTTTGATCCACCAGAGTGCTTACAAGGAAAGATGAAAAGAAGCGTTAGCCCCGGGCCTGGAGAGATAGCACAGCGGCGTTTGCCTTGCAAGCAGCCGATCCAGGACCAAAGGTGGTTGGTTTGAATCCCGGTGTCCCATATGGTCCCCTGTGCCTGCCAGGAGCTATTTCTGAGCAGACAGCCAGGAGTAACCCCTGAGCACTGCCAGGTGTGGCCTAAAAACCAAAAAACAAACAAACAAACAAAAAAAAGAAGTGTTAGCCCTGGGGCTGAAGAGATAGTATGGAAGTAGGGCATTTGCCTTGCATGCAGAAAGATGGTGGTTCGAATCCCAGCATCCCATATGGTCCCCGAGCCTGCCAGGAGCTATTTCTGAGCGTAGAGCCAGGAGTAACCCCTGAGAGCCACCAGGTGTGACCCACAAACCAATAAATAAATAAATAAAAATGCCTTCTTAGCCTTCTAACTGGCATTATTAAAAAAAAAAAAAGTGTCAGCTTTAGAGGTAGCCTGGGGTGGTGGTGGGAGGGAATCTGGGGACAGTGGTGGAAGGTAGTGGACACTGGTCAAGGATAGAGCTTGAATACTATGTGAGTGAATTTAATTGTAAAACTTTGTAACTTTGTATCTCAGGGTAATTCAATAAAACAAAACAGTATTTGTCCTCCTGACTACCCAGTGAAGTAGAATTACTACTTTTTTTCGTGGGGGGGGGGTGTCACACCCAATGGCACTCAGGTGATACTCCTGGCTCTGCGCTCAGAAATAGTTCCTGGCAAGCTCAGGGGACCATATGGGACACCAGGAATTAAACTGGTGTCACGTTCTGTGTTGGCCACAATCAAGGCAAACGTCCTACCTCTGTGCTAGTGCTCCGGCCCCATAATTATCACTTTTTTTGTTTGTTTTTGGGTCACACCCAGCAGTGCTCAGGGGTGACTCCTGGCTCTTTGCTCAGAAATTGCTATGCTGTCTCTCCGGCCCCCAGAATTATCACATTTTATGCTGAAAAGGAGTTGTAGAAAATTTCCTTCGGGGGCCAGAGCGATAGCACAGCAGTAGGGCGTTTGCCTTACGCACAGCTGACCCAGGACGGACCTGGGTTCTATTCCCATATGGTCCCCCGAGCCTGCCAAGTGTGATTTCTGGGTGCAGAGCCAGGAGTAAATCCTGAGCACTGCCGGGTGTGACCCAAAAACAAAAACAAAAAATAGAAAGAAAATAAAGAAAATTTCCTTTGATCAAGTCCTGATATCATACTTCTAGTGAATCAGTTTTATTCAAGTTCAGTTTCTTCTCATTAGTGATCATATAACCATTAAAGTAGGGCCCATTGACATGAAAGTGAACCTTTTAATAATTAAATCAAGACAATAGATTAAAAACCTGGTCTACAAACCGGAGAGATAGCATGGAGGTAAGGCCTTTCATGCAAAAGGTTGGTGGTTCGAATCCTGGTATCCCATAGGGTTCCACGAGCCTGCCAGGAGCGATTTCTGAGCACAGAGCCAGGAGTAACCTCTGAGTGCTGTCGGGTGTAACCCAAAAATAAAAAATAAAATTAAATTAAATTAAAAAAAACCTGGTCTACTAAAAATAAAATGGGAGTGTGATTAGTCAGTATCAGACCTGTTTAAGGGAGCGCGGAGCAATAGCATAGTGATAGGGTGTTTGCCTGGCACGCAGACAACCAGGGACAGACCCGGATTCAATCCGTGGCATTCCATATGGTCCCTTGAAACTTCCAGGAGTGACTTCTGAGCAGAGCCAGGAGTAACCCCTGAACACTGCTGGTGTGACCCCCAAAAAACTAACAAACGAAAAGACCAGTTTAAGAGCCAGTGTAATAGAATAAAGTACTTGCCTTGCCTTGCAAGTAATCAACCCTATATGTTTACCACACCAACCTCTGAGCACAATCAGGAGATACTCTTAAATTTTCTTACCATTAGTTGATCTTTAAGATTCTTTTCAGTGAATAAAGAGCTAAGAAAGGGAGCACTTGCATTGTATGTGTTATACCCTGGTCCAATACCCACTACTGTAATGGTCCTCCCGGTACCACCAGAAGTAGCCCTGACATATCAATTTGGTGGATCCCAAAATCTCAAAACAAAAAGAAGTAGGTTGAAGGCTGGAGCAATAGCACAGTGGGTAAGGTGCTTGCCTTGCATAAGGCCGACCTAGGTTTGGCCCCTGACATTACATATGGTCCCTCAAGCCTTCCAAGAGTGATTCTTGAAAACAGAGCCAGGAGTAACCCCTGAGTATCACTGGTTATGGGGAATAAGGTTGATGAGACATGGTAGTCTCCTAACCACCTTCAGGTGTGGCACAAAAAGCCAAAACCAGGGGCTGGAGTGGTAGGGTGTTTGCCTTGCATGCGGCTAACCTAGGATCAAATCACCTGAGAACTTATTAAAACATATTTCTGGGTCCCCATCCTGGACTTTTTTGTTCTGGTATGTCTAGAGTGGCTCTGAGAATTTGCAGTTTTGGTGGAGAAAGGAAGGTCAGGGCCACAACTGACAGTGCTCAAAGGACTATGCTAATCATGGATTGAGTCACGATTGGCTCATGGGGCCAGAGCAAAGCCTCTGTAGTAGAGCTTTTGCCATGCACGCGGCTGACCAAGGACAGACCTCGGTTTGATCCCCTGACGTCCCATATGGTCCCCTAAAGCCAGGGTGACTTCTGAGTGCAGAGACAGGAGTAACCCCCCAAGTGTCACCGGATATGGCCTCCCTCCCCCCAAAAAAAGTCAAAACCAGCTTCCACAAGATTAGCACTTTTAGACAGATTAGGGAATGGAGGTTAGAAACAACAGATGGGCCAGAGATAAGAATTGTTAGTGCATGTTTTCCATGCAGGAGTTCTGAGTATAATCCCCATTACTGAATCCTCCAAGCACTTTGGGTGTTTTCCCCCAAAAAAGAAACAAACAAAACATATGGGGCTGGCTAGATAGCATGGAGGTAAGGCATTTGCCTTTAATGCAGAAGGATAGTGGTTCGAATCCCGACATTCCATATCGTCCCCCGAGCCTGCCAGGAGCGATTTCTGAGCGTGAAGCCAGGAGTAACCCCTGAGCGCTGCCGGGTGTGACCCCCCCCCAAAAAAAAAAAAAAACAAAAAAAAAAGTAAATAAAAAAAACACAAAAAAACAAAAACAAAAACAAACAAACAAAAAAAAGAAATTGCTCCTGGCTCAGGGGATCATATGGGATGCCAGGAAACAAACCGGAGTCTGTCCATGGTTGGCGCATGCAAGGCAAACAGCCCTACCACTGTGCTACTACTATGGCCCCAACATTTACCATTTCATTTTTTTTTTTTTTTTTGGTTTTTGGGCCACACCTGGTGGTGCACAGGGGACTACATGAGATGCTGGGATTCGAACCACCTTTGGTCCTGGGTGGGCCGCTTGCAAGGCAAATGCCCTAACACTGTGCTATCTCTCTGGTCCCAACATTTACAATTTTAAAATTGGGGGAGCTGGAGCGATAGCATAGTAGTAAGGCGTTTGCCTTGCACGCGGCCAACCTGGGACAGACCTGGCTTCAATTCCCTGGCATCCCATTTGGTCCACTGAGCCTGCCAGGAGCGACTTCTGAGCACAGAGCCAGGAGTAACCCCTGAGTGTCACAGGGCGTGACCCAAAAACCAAATAAAAAAAAATTTTTTTTTTTTTTTTTTGGTTTTTGGGCCACACCCTGTGACGCTTAGGGGTTACTCCTGGCTATGCGCTCAGAAGTTGCTCCTGGCTTCTTGGGGGACTATATGGGACGCCGGGGGATCGAACCGCGGTCCGTCCTAGGCTAGCGCAGGCGAGGCAGGCACCTTACCTCCAGCGCCACCGCCCGGCCCCTATAAAAAATTTTTTTAAATTGGGGCCAGACAATAGCACAGTGGCAGGGCTTTTGCCTTGCATGCAGTCAACCCAGGATGAACCCGTGTTGGATTCCCGGCATCCCATATGGTCCCCCGAGCCTGCCAGGAGCAGTTTCTGAGCACGGAGCCAAGAGTGACCTCTGAGTGTCACCGGGTGTGGCCCAAAATTCATAAAATAAAAAAATTAAATGCTTAAACAACTAAAATTAAAAACATTTAAACATTTATAAGTCAGATTTAGTGACATAAACCAGAGACAATATAGTGCATAAGAAACCTGCAGGCAGCTGACTCAGATTCAATCCCTGAAAGTACCCTAAGGAGAAATCCCTAATCACAGAGCCAAGAGTAAACCTTGAGCATTGCTGGGTCTAGCTTCAAAACCAAAATCAAACAGGGGCCGGTGAGGTGGCGCTAGAGGTAAGGTGTCTGCCTTGCAAGCACTAGCCAAGGAAAGACCACGGTTTGATCCCCTGGCGTCCCATATGGTTCCCCCAAGCCAGGGGCAATTTCTGAGCACTTAGCTAGGAGTAACCCCTGAGCATCAAATGTGTGTGGCCCCCAAAACAAAACAAAACAAACAAAAATAATCAAGCAAAAAATGTCTTAGTAGATTGGATTTGCAGAATTGGAAAATGTAGGGGTTGGAGCATGATAATACAGCAAATAGGGAGCTTGCCTTGCCACATAAATTTACCCGGGTTTGATGTTCAGAATCCCATATGGTCCCCCAAAACTATCAGGAATGATTCCAGATTCTAGATTAGGAGCAAATCCTGAGCACTGCTAGGTGTGCGCCCGCCTCACCCCCCAAATTGGAAAGTATAGTAAAACTGATTTTGTTGTTTTGGCCATATCCTACGAAGCTCAGTGGTTACTCTTGTTTCTGAGCTCAGAAATTACTTTTGGCAGACTTGGGTAACAATATGGGATGCCAGAGATCAAACATTGGTTGGCCACCTGCAAGGCAAGCGCTTTACTACTGTGCCATTGCTCCAGTACCTCCTTCATTTATTTATTTAGTTTGGTTTTTGGTTTCTGGGCCACATCCAGAAGCACTCCGGTTACTCCTGGCTCTGCACTCAGAAACAGCTCCTGGCAGGCTCAGAGGACCATACGGGATTCTGGGAATTGAACCCAAGTCTGCCCTTGCATGACCGCGTGCAAGGCAAACAACCTGCCGCTGTGCTATTGCTCGGGCCCTTGCTCCTTGATTTTTCTGATAAGAAAAATAAATTCAGGGGGGCTGGAGATTGGGAATTTGCCTTGCATATGGTTGACCTGTGTTTGATCCTAGGCACCCCAAAAGGTTCTCTGAACCCTGCCAGGAATGATCCGGTGTAGAACCAGATGTCAGTCCTGAGCAGTACCAGATGTAGTTCAAAAACAAAGAAATTCAAATGTGTGAATTCACTATCCCTTTTCCAGATTCGTGGTGCCCTGAATGCAATCAGAAGCTTGATTTCTGCCACATCAAAGGAGAAGCCCAAAGCGGTTGTTACTCACAGTAGTGGAAACCATGGACAGGCTCTTGCCTATGCTGCCAAGTTGGAAGGTACTTGATTTCTTTCTCAGGAAAATGAGTAGGATCAGCAAAGGAATTGGAAATATCATTTACTTTAAGTGAGTTTGATATGAGTGATGAAAAGTAAATTTGTCACTCATTACAGGTAACCAAACAGAATTCTTTCATCTTACTTGTATAAACTGTATTAATTTGAAAATATATTTATAGAGCAGTTTAGCAATATCATCCTTTGTAAGTTTGCCTTACTTATACTAAACATATTTTTCCTTCCCAGGGATCCCTGCCTATATTGTGGTACCCCAAACGGCTCCCAACTGTAAAAAATTGGCAATTCAAGCCTATGGAGCCTCTATTGCTTACAGTGAACAAAGTGATGAGGTGAGGAAAACAATATTTAGTGTTACCTTAACTGTTAAATGAGGAACTGCAGATATATAATGCTTCTTTGCATGTAGTCAACCTGGGCTCAATCTCCAGTATGCCACATGGTCCCAATAACTATCAGGAGAGATTCCTAAGCGCAGAGCCAGGAGAGAGTCTTGAAGACAGCCAGATGTGGCCAAAAAAACAACCAAACAAATAACCCAATTTATCAAATAAAGGGCTTACTGGCAGGGATCTCAAACTCGCGGCCCATGGGCCATTTGTGGCCCTCCGTACAACATTTTGTGGCCCTGACCTAGAGGAATCTTTTTTTGCTTTGTTTTGTTTTAGTTGTTTGGGTCACACCACCCAATGTTCAAGGCTTACTACTGACTTTGCACTCAAGGATCACCCCGACTTTGCCTCCTGCAGCCCCCAGGTAAATGAGTTTGAGACTCTTGGCTTACTGGTTGCATCTACATAATCTCATTAGTCTCATAGTTTAAAATTTTATACTCCAATTGATTCCAAACTGGGCTTTACCTTTCACCCAAACATTCAGTAGTTAACTGATATGATATTCATTTCGTATCATTTTAACTTTAGTCTTTCCAGTCTCTCATTTGAATATCTGATCTTCTGTTTTAATCTTCTCACCCTTTTTATTCACTTTACTTTATCTTTTGGTTTAATGTCTAAAACCAATTTTTTTTTTTTAACCACCTCCACCCCATAATGCTCAAGGATTATTCCTGGTAGTGGTTAGGGGATTTACTAGCTGTAATTGGAGACTTCTGTGTTACTGTTTAGGCTCATTGAGGTTGACAGATTTCCATAGAACTTTCTCAGGGGCCAGAGATATAGCATGGAGGTAAGTCGTTTGCCTTTCATGCAGAAGGTCATTGGTTCGAATCCCAGTGTCCCATGTGGTCCCCCGTGCCTGCCAGGAGCAATTTCTGAGGATGGATCGAGGAGTAACCCTGAGCACTGCCGGGTGTGACCCAAAAACCACAAAACACACACACACACAAAACTTTCTCATCAGATTTCCTGTGTACTACTGTGCTGATACCACCGTAAGATATTGAAGTCATGTGTCCATGCAGTGCAAAATCTATAGATCAAAAAAAAATTTTTGGTGGCTTGGAAGTTTGATAAGATTGTGGTGGGTCATTTCTATTGGAGGGTAGGGGATGACATGCAGATGTTGTAGCTCACGTGGAAAAGGGAATCTACCCACCTACCCTCCCCTTTCTGAGAATGCCAGGGTTATCAGACAGAACTGGACTACCTGGGAAGTATCAGCAGCCATTATTTTAAAGTATACACTCTTGGGACCAGAAAGACATAGCACAGTGGTAGAACATTTGCCTTGCATGCTGCCGACCCAGGACAGACCCAGGTTTGATTCCCAGCATGCCTTATGGTCCCCCTAGCCTAACAGGAGCAACCCTTGAGCACTGTTGGGTGTCCCAAAAATAAAACAAACAAACAAAAATCAAGCATACTTTTTTCTTTTGGTTTTTGGGCCACACCCAGCAGTGCTCAGGGATTACTCCTGGCTCTGAGCTCAGAAATTACTCCTGGCAGGCAAGGGAGACTATATGGGATGCTGGGATTCGAACCACTATCCATCCTCGATTGGTGCATGCAAGGCAAATGTCTTGCCGCTGGGCTAGCTCTCTGGCCCCAAGCATAGACTCTTAAATCGTGCAAGCTATTATTGTGTTATAGCTACCAGACTTAATTTTTCTTTTGTGGAGTGCAGGTTAGGCCATACCCAGCAGTATTCAGGGGTTACCTCTCTCTGCTAGATCATTGCTGGCAGTCTTGGTACTATATGCAGTGCCAGCAGTTATTGAACAAGGGTTGGCCATGCAAAGTCAATAAATACCTTAGTCCTTATCCTATCTCTCAGGTCCTTTCTGGTCTTATTCTTTTTGTTTTGTTTTTGTTTTTTTGGGTCACACTCGACAGCACTCAGGTGCCACTACTGGCTCCACGCTCAGAAATTGCTCCTGGTAGGCTCGGGGGACCATATGGGATGCCGGGATTCAAACTACCTACCTTCTGCATGCAAGGCAAACGCTTTACCTCCATGCTATCTCTCCAGCCCCAACTGGCCTTATCCTTATTAAACTCACAAATACTTTGGGGCCGGGCGGTGGCGCTGGAGGTAAGGTGCCTGCCTTTCCTGTGCTAGCCTAGGACGGACCGCGGTTCGATCCCCCGGCGTCCCATATGGTCCCCCAAGAAGCCAGGAGCAACTTCTGAGCGCATAGCCAGGAGTAACCCCTGAGCGTCACAGGGTGTGGCCCAAAAACCAAAAAAAAAAAAAAAAAAAAAAAAAAGAAAAAAATGCCAGTTAGTAGTTTCTCAGAAAGGACAAATTCTGTTTTCAAGGGGCCGGGCGGTGGCGCTAAAGGTAAGGTGCCTGCCTTGCCTGCGCTAGCCTCGGACGGACCGCGGTTCGATCCCCCGGCGTCCCATATGGTCCCCCAAGCCAGGAGCGACTTCTGAGCACATAGCCAGGAGTAACCCCTGAGCGTCACCGGGTGTGGCCCAAAAACCAAAAAAAAAAAAAAATTCTGTTTTCAAAATCTAAACACATAACTCTCTCTGAAATTCTGGAGTTCAACAGGACTTGTTCGAAATATTTTGTATAGCAGGCAAGGTGTTTTCACACAATTGACCCAGCACCCAAATGCTCCCCAAGTCCATCAGGCCTAATTCCTGAAGAGTCAGAAGTAAACCATGGAAAAAAAATAAACCGTGAGCACTGCAAAAGTATGGACTCAAAATAAGACAAAAAAATAACATAACTAGAAATAAAGAAGTTATAAGTTCTTAGTCCCTTTTAGGCACTTATCTTACAAGCAGCTGATCTGGGTTAGATCACCAACCCAACATATGATACACGAGCAGAATGAAGTATGCTCCAAGCACCAATGTCTAGCTCCAAAACAAAATAGCAGATGACTAGTTAAGTATTTAAATGACTGAATCTAATTTGTGAACTTTCTTGGGGGGCGGGGGGAGGAAGGGAGTGGAGAACCACACCAGCCATGCTCAGGGGTTACTCCTAGTTCTGCACTCAAAAACCACCTGTGGTGGTGCTCAGGGGACCATATAGGATGCATGGATGGAATCCTGGTTGGTTGCATGTAAAATAAGCACCTTGCCCACTGTATTATCTCTCTGGCCTCTGACTTGGGAACTTTCAAGTAATCGCTGTATTTTTTCAGTCCAGGGAAAATGTTACCAAAAGAATTATGGAAGACACAGAAGGTATCATGATACATCCTAATCAGGAGCCTGCAGTGATAGCTGGGCAAGGGACAATTGCTTTGGAAGTGCTGAACCAGGTAAAATGTTAGGTATAGTTCTTATCTAGCTACTGATAAAACTGGTGTTATATTAGCCCTAATTATTTTATACATGTATATATAAAAACTGGCTATTTATTTTCCTCACTGAAGGTTCCCTTGGTAGATGCAATGGTAGTACCAGTAGGAGGAGGTGGAATGGTTGCTGGAGTAGCAATTACAATTAAGGTGAGAAAACTTCTGGAAAGTAACCTATTTCAAGAATAAAGCATTTTATTTTACATTATAGTACACTGGATACTTTTATCCCGACATTTTGCCCTACCCACTAACTACTGACCTCACAACACTTTTCTTACATAGAACAAATAAGCTGTTCTGTTTCATCTTACTATGCAAATCAGATGATATTCTTTCCAAATTATTCATAGAAACGTATTAGGCAACTGAAGGTAAGCATTAGGAATACAATTTAAAGTGTTTGAAAGTCAAATGATCTATCAAAGAGAAAGCAGAAATGTTACTTGGGGCCAAAGTAAGTACAGTGGGCAGGACACTTGCCCTGCATGTGCATGTGGCTGATCTGGGTTTAATTCCTGGCATCCTGAGTCGTGCCTAGCAGTGACCCTTGAGCCCCTCTGGGTTAACCATTCCCCTGCCACCCCCCTCCAATTTTTTTTTTTTTTTTTTACTGCAGGCCAATGTGGCTAGCTTTATGATATCAACTATTCATTTCTCTTCCCAGGCACTAAGACCTAGTGTGAAGGTGTACGCCGCTGAACCCTTGAATGCAGATGACTGCTACCAGTCCAAACTGAAAGGGGAATTGACTCCTAACACTTACCCTCCGGAAACTATAGCAGATGGTGTCAAATCCAGCATTGGATTAAACACCTGGCCTATTATAAGGGACCTTGTGGATGATGTCTTCACTGTCACAGAGGATGAAATTAAGGTAAGGTTTCTGGGGGCCGGAGTAATAGCACAGCAGTAAGGCATTTGCCTTGCTCCTGTCCAACACAGGATGGACCCCAGTTCAAACCCCAGCATCCCATATGGTCTCCAAGCCTGGCAGCAGTGACTTCTGAGCACAGAGCCAGTAGTAACCCCAATACTGCCAGCTATGGCCTAAAAACCAAAAACAAAAAAGACAACAACTAGACTTTCTCCTCTCATTCACTAACTCTTATTGCTTTTGTATCAACAGCATGCAGCCCAGCTGGTGTGGGAGAGGATGAAATTGCTTATTGAACCTACAGCTGCTGTTGGCATAGCTGCTGTGCTGTCTCAGCATTTTCAAACAGTTTCTCCAGAAGTGAAGAACATCTGTATTGTGCTCAGTGGAGGAAATGTAGACTTAACTTCCCTAACTTGGGTGAAGGAGGCTGAGGCTGAAAGGCCAGTTCCTTATTAATCTGTTTAATTTAGTAATGTAAAATAGAGATGGGATTTAATGTTAAGATACTTGGAAATTGTTACCTACTTATTATCAACTTCCTAACTTTTCTTTTTTTTTTTTTGTTTTGTTTTTGGGCCACACCCAGCCATGCTCAGGGGTTACTCCTGGCTGTCTGCTCAGAAATAGCTCCTGGCAGGCATGGGGGACCATATGGGACACCGGGATTCGAACCAACCACCTTTGGTCCTGAATCGGCTGTTTGCAAGGCAAACGCCCGCTGTGCTATCTCTCCGGGCCCCCTAACTTCTCTTCTTAAGAGTAGCTATTTCAATAAAACTTGTTTTTCTTTCTTCAACTTAGTAGCAACAGGGAACTATCCAAACTTAAAACATACCTTGTAGAGTTCAAAAAGGTTCTTTTTTTTTAAAGTTTTTGAGCCACACCCTGTGGCTCTCAGGGGTTATTCCTGGCTCTGCACTCTGAAATCACTCCTGGCATGCTCAGGGAACCATATGGATGCAGGGGATTAAACCGAGGTCCATCTGGAATCAACTGCATATAAAGCAAATGCCCTACAGCTGTGCTACTTATCGTTCTGGCCCCCAAAGCCAAGAAAGTCTTATTTTGTGAACAGGGACATAAGAACTATGGGATAAAGTAGATAACATAAACTTTGTCCAAACACAACTTGTATGTATCCATCACAAGAATGTTAATTAGCAGCATTTAATCCATTACTCCATGTCCACTTCACGCACTGTTGAAATCTCATTTTTCATCCAAGATATTGGTTCTGGCACATATGCATCATAAGTCCATTTAGGGAAAACTCGTTTATATAGATTCATCAGCACTGTGTCCTGAGATTTTAACTTCCCATCAAAACTACACTTCATATGTCCATGAGTACCTAGAAAGAAAACACAACAAAGTCAAAATGAAATAGCAAAACTTAAAACGGTTATCTTCTGTAACTCAAGCCACTTCCCTAGTAACACTAAGGAAATTCTCTTACCTAAAGGTTCTTTGATGTGTCCCCTTCGACCCCATTTTGTTCTCAGTTCCACTGGTTTGAACCACAGCACATCATCTTTGAATAAAATAGAGAAAAAGATGAAACAAAACAAGAAGTTTTGGGGGCCACATCCAGTGGTGCTAGGGATTAGTTCTGGAAGTGGTCAGGGGACCATATGTGATGCACGGGATCAAACCCAGGCTGGCTACATGCTAGACAAGCACCCTAGGTAGGTGCCTGTCTCTCTAACTCCCAAGATATAACTTTTGTCTTGTTTTTGGGGTTACCCTGGCTCTGCATTCAAGAATTATTCCTGGCAGTGCTTGGGAGACCATGTGGAATGCAGGGGAACTGAACCAGGTTGGCTGTATACAAGGCAATGTCCTACCAATTGTACTATCTCTGGTCCATAGTTCCAAGATGAAAATTTTATATACAAACATAAACCAGGGCTAATATAAAGTAGGTAAGGATGTTGATTAGCATGCAGCTGATCCAAGTTCAATACCCAACACCACACATGATATCCAGCACTGCCAAAGTGATCCCTGAAGTAAGCCCTGCTGTGGGTGAAAACCAAACTACACCAACCTTTAGCCCAGTGTTTTTCAACCTTTTTTGTGCAAAGGCACACTTTTTTCATGAAAAAAAAAAAAAATCACGAGGCACACCATCATTAGAAAATGTTAAAAAAAAATTGGGGCCGGAGAGATAGCATGGAAGTAAGTCATTTGCCTTGTATACAGAAGGTCGGCGGTTCGAATCCTGGCATCCCATATGGTCCCCTGACCCTGCCAGAAGCAATTTCTGAGTGTAGAGCCAGGAGTAACCCGAGTGCTGTTGGGTGTGACCCAAAAAAATCCCCCAAAACAAAGCAAAACAAAAAATTAACTCTGTGTCTATATTGACTATATATAAAGGAATTCTCTTGAATAGGAATCAAATAAAGACCAAGAAGTTATTTTATAATTACTTTATTATGAAATAAATCACTAGAATCTAATGATTGGTCTATCTGTGAGCTGAAGTCACGTTATGAATGAAATTGAAATTTTTCCCACTGCACACCAGACAATATCTCACGGCATTCTCATGTGCCGCAGCACAGTGGTTGAAAAACGCTGCTTTAGCCCACAAAAGCTATCATGTCCCATCTTTATACCTACCTCTATTGAAGAACATGTAACGTACTACTGCCATCTTAGTAAAAATTTTGAAAGGATGACCACTCAAAACAACTCTCTTGATGATCATTCTGTCTGGATCCACTGACAACAGATGGCCTGTGGCAATTAGACTGTGCATTCCTAAGGAAGAAAAGCTGAGTTAAGCCTTCACTTGTAGTTATTGAGACCTATAACAATTTTTTTTTGGGGGGGGCCAAACCCAAGCAGCACTCAAGTGTTACTTTTGGCTTTGTGCTCAGAAATTATTCTTGGCATGCTGGGGAACAGGGGAGAAGAATGGAATAGATACGGGATGGGACCACATGGGATGCTGAGCATCAAACCCAGGTCAGCCGCATGCAAGGCAAATACCCTACCCACAGCGCTAGTTTCAGCCCTATATATAAAACATAATGTATAAATATGTATATATATATAAATATAAATATAAAATCTTAAAGTAAGGGCATATTATGCTACTCTCTATGTTAATTGCAAAAATTACTAAGTTATAATACTCATAAGCCTATCCTCAAAAGTTTGTTTTTGTGCCACATTTGGCAATGCTCAAGAGTTATTCCTTGTTCTGTGCTCAGAAATCACTCAGGGTGGTGCTCAGGGGACATTATGGAATACTGGGGACTGAACCTAGGTCAGCTACATGCAAGACAAACACCTGGCTTGCTATACATTCTCTCCAGCCCCTCCTCAGAAGTTTTTGGTCCTTGATTTATTTTTGAGCCACACATAGCAGTGCTCAGGGGGAATATATACAGTGCTAAGAATTTGAACCAGGATGGATTGCATGCAAGTAAAGTACCTTATCCCTATCCTCAGAACTTACCTTATTATAGCACTTGGAACTTAGTTAAGGATTGCAAGCAAGATAAAACTATAATTCCTGCTGAATGAATCACTGTTTTATATATTGAAAACTATCAGTGCTTTTCTTTTTTCTTTGGGGGGGGTGGGTGGAAGATTCAGTCACACCTAGCAGTGCTCAGGGATTATTCCTGGCTCTCAGCTCAGAAATCACATCTGGTAGACTTGGGGGACTATATGGGATGCCAGAGATGGAAACCAAGTTGGCTGAGTGCAAGGCAAATGCCTTCCACACTGTGCTATCACTCTGCCAGCCCCTATCACTGCCTTTTCATATCTGTGTCCTAAGTCTAAGGGCAGAAAATAAAAGTTAAACCTATTACGGACATGCAGGCCTTTGTACATTCAACTTACCATCATTATTCTGCTTGAAGAGCAGTACAGATGCAGGAGGAAAAGTGATTGGGGCATACACCGTCACAACCAGGGCCGTGTCAGCAGTTAGAAATCTCTGAAATTTATGTTTATCCGCTGCCATATAAGGGTTACAAAATAAAACCAAAAACATGAGAAAATATAGGTGAATCAAGTCTATGAAAAGCTATTATCAGTACAATTCTTTTTTTTTTTTTTGGTTTTTGGGCCACACCCGGCGGTGCTCAGAGGTTACTCCTGGCTGTCTGCTCAGAAATAGAGCTCCTGGCAGGCACGGGGGACCATATGGGACACCAGGATTCGAACCAACCACCTTTGGTCCTGAATCGGCTGCTTGCAAGGCAAACACCGCTGTGCTATCTCTCCGGGCCCTCAGTACAATTCTTAAAACTAATACAGCTAGTTTTTCTTTTTTACTCTGTTTTGTTTAGTTTGGTTATACCCAATGGCGCTCAGAAATCACTCCTAGATCAGGGGACCATATGGGATGCCTGGGGATTGAACCCGCGTCTGTCCTGGGCCAGCCATGTGCAAGGCAAACACCCTATTACTGTGCTACCACTCTGGCCCCAGTGAGTTTTTCTGTATCTCCATTAGTTCTCTAGGTATTTCCCTGTCTCATATAAAAAATAAATATCCAAAGTTTCTTTTTTTCAGGGGGCACCCAGTAACCCATTCAGGGGTTACTATTGGCTCTGCACTCAGCAATGCTTCTGATAATGCTTAGGGGGCCATATAGGATGTCAGAGATCAAATCTATGTCAACTGCATGCACTATTATGCACATGAGATGCTGGAGATTAAACCTGGGTCGGCTATATGCAAGGTAGCCACCATACCCCCTCTAATATTTCCAAACCTGCACACAATTTTTTTTTGGGTGTTTGGGCCACACCCGGCAGTGCTCAGGGGTTCCTCCTGGCTGTCTGCTCAGAAATAGCTCCTGGCAGGCACGGGGGACCATATGGGACACCGGGATTCGAACCAACCACCTTTGGTCCTGGATTGGCTGCTTGCAAGGCAAACGCCACTGTGCTATCTCTCCGGGCCCAAACCTGCACACAATTTTATGAAGCAGGTAACAAGTAATGACTATTTAAAATCATTCAAAATATGGGGCTTGAGCAATAGTACAGCAGTTAGCATTTACCTTGCATACGGCCAACTTGTGTTTGATTACCAGCATTCTATTTGGTCCCTTGACCACTGCAAGGAGTAATTCCTTAGTGCATAGCCAGGAGTAAGCCCTGAATGCTGCCAGGTGTGGCCCAAAAACCAAACACACACACATACTCAGGATCAAAAAACTCATGACAAAATGACACTGGAGCTAAAGGTATCTTCATTGACTCAATACTACTGGCCAAGCAAAGATAAACAAATGGGTCTATATCAGACTAAGAGCTTCTGCCCCGAAAAGGAAAGGATGACCAAAATAAGGAAGATACCCCACAGTCAGGCTTGGGGTGTGGGAAGGAAACTGGGGACATTGATGGAGGTAAATTGAAACCCGTAGTGGGATTGGTATTGGAACACTGTATGCCTGAAATAATTGTAGTATGAACAATTTTGTAAATTCCAAAAGGTTTAATAAAATTAAAATAAGATTGGGATAAGTATTTGCTCATATTCATCTGATAAAGGGTTAAAATCAAATATGGCTGGTCCGATGGCAGTGGTTTATCAGAACTTATTAACGTTAGTATCACAAAAGTTGGTATATAACCCCCCCCCACTGCTCAATTTGACTGGCTTTAAAAAGAAAAAAGAAAAAGAAAAAAAAATCAAATATATATGAAGCACTGGAAGTACTTATAAGGAAAAAAAAACCCTGGGCCCGGAGAGATAGCACAGTGGCATTTGCCTTGCAAGCAGCCAATCAAGGACCAAAGGTGGTTGGTTTGAATCCCGGTGTCCCATATGGTCCCCTGTGCCTACCAGGAGCTATTTCTGAGCAGACAGCCAGGAGTAACCCCTGAGCACTGCTGGGTGTGGCCAAAAAAAAAAACAAAAAAAAAAAAACCATGTGGCCAGAGTGATAGCACAGTGGATAAGGCATTTGCCTTGCATGCTGCTGACCTGGGACCAATCTGGGTTCAATATCTGGCATCCCATATGGTCCCCTGAGCCTGCCAGATGCAATTCTTGAGCACAGAGCCAGGAGTAACCCGAGCGTCACTGGGTATAGATCAAAAACCAAACCCAAAAAAAACAAAAACCAGGGGCCGGAGAGATAGCATGGAGGTAGGGCGTTTTTGCCTTGCATGCAGAAGGGTGGTGGTTCGAATCCTGGCATCCCATATGGTCCCCCAAGCCTGCAAGGAGTGATTTCTGAGCATAGGGCCAGGAGTAACCCTAGCGCCGCCAGGTGTGACCCCAACCCCCCCCCACAAAAAAAACAAAAACCAAACCAACCAACCCCATCAAAAAGTAGAGGGGGAATGGAGATGAACAAAAACATCCTCAAAGATAGCCAAAAGGTGCATGAAAAAATGTTCTACATCGGGGCCGGGTAGGTGGCGCTGGAGGTAAGGTGTCTGCCTTTCAAGCGCTAGCCAAGGAAGGACCACGGTTCGATCCCCCGGCGTCCCATATGGTCCCCCCAAGCCAGGGGCGATTTCTGAGCACATAGCCAGGAGTAACCCCTGAGCGTCAAACGGGTGTGGCCCAAAAAAACCAAAAAAAAAAAAAAAAAAAATGTTCTACATCGAGGCCAAGTCAGAATGATAGTACTGTAGGGGTAGGGTGCTTGCCTTGCAGCATCAGGAGTGGAGTGATGCCTAAATAGAGCCTGTAGTCAACCCTGAACACTGCTGGGTGTGGACCAAAAATAGAAGCTCTAGTGATATATCATAAGGGAAATTTGCCTTGTACACAGCAGTGATCTGAATCCCGGCATTCCATATGGTCCCCCATGCCTCCCAGGAGTGATTTCTGAGCACAGAGCCAGAAGTAACCACTGAGCACCGCCAGGAGGGACCCAAAACCAAAACAAACAAAACAAAACAAAAAACCCAAAGATTAAAAACCAGTGTTGGGCAGGAGAGATAGCACAGCAGTAAGGGATTGTGCCTTGTATGCGGTTGACCCAGGATGGACCTGGGTTTGATCCCTGGCATCCATATGGTCCTGAGACTGCTAGGAGCACAGAGCCCAGGAATAAACCCTGAGTACCATTGGGTGTGATCCCCCCCCCCCTCCAAATGCTACAGATACACAATGGAATACTACTGGTATTTTTGTTTGTTTGTTTTCGGGTCACACCCGGCAGTACTCAAGGGTTAATCCTGGCTCTACGCTCAGAAATCTCTCCCGGCAGGCTCGGGGGACCATATGGGATGGCGGGATTCGAACCACCATCCTTCTGCATGTAAGGCAAATGCCCTACCTCCATGCTATCTCTTCGGCCCCTGAATACTACTGGTTTTATGATGAAATCATACAATTGCTGCAACATGGACTGATGTAAAGTATTGGGCTGAGTAGTCAGAAGGAGAGGGACAGACAAAATGACAAAATCCTGGGATATAAAGAAACACAGTAGAGGAATAGCACATGCCCAAAAGGCAATAGAATAAAGAGAACTGGTCTTCCCCAGGATGCCTACCATGGGATGGGGGAGCACTGGGGCAATGATGGGAGAGGGGAAGTTGACATGGCAAGAGTAGTGAAGGATTGCATTATATATCAACCCTGTCATCAACAGTACTGTTATCCATGGTGCCTAAAATAAAAAATAAGCCAAAACCTCATAGCAAGAAGCCTCAGCATCACAAAGATGTGGCATCACTGGGATGCTTCAGACAGGTTCAGACATTTTGAACACATCATTGGCTCCTAAATCAGAGTACTGGAAACATTTCTAAGCCAGAGACGTAGTTTTAAATTAGTCCCTACAGACCCACAACATTTGGCTCTACAATATAACATAGTTACCTGCAGTGTGCTGAGAGAATAAAGGAGAGGCTCGGAAGCGTCTGAACCCACAGTGGAAAATCAGTTCCTCTTTGGCTTTCACAGGTTCAGTGTTGCCAGGATGCCGGCTCACTACCATATTCAAGACTGACATCTGGAATCCAAGTCGTCAGGATAGAAATTACTTGAGAATAACATCCTAACTTTGTTGGTTTTGTTTGTTTTGGGCCACACCTGGCAATATTCAGGGGACTATTTGGGGTGTTCAAACCTAGGTTGGTCTCCTGTAAGCCAAGTACTATCTCTCTACTCCCATTTTTTTTTTTGTTTTGTTTTGTTTTTGGGCTACACCCAGCGGTGCTCAGGGGTTACTCCTGGCTATCTGCTCAGGAATAGCTCCTGGCAGGCATGGGGGACCATATGGGACGCCGGGATTTGAACCAACCACCTTTGGTCTGGTCCTGGGGTCCTGGGACAGCTGCTTGCAAGGCAAACGCCACTGTGCTATCTCTCTGGCCCCTCCACATCCATTCTAACCTCATTTTAATTTGTTTGTTTTTGGGCTACACCTGGCAGCACTCCCGGCTCTGTGCTCAGAAATCGATCCTGGCATAGGGGATCAAGAGATGCTGGGATTCAAACCACCGTCCATCCTGAGTCAGCTGTGTGCAAGGCAAACGCCCTAATGCTGTGCTATCTCTTGGCCCTAATTTTAATTTTTTTTGTATTCTGGCCAGATCTGGGGTTTCTCAGGACTTATTCCTGACTGTGTTCAGGGACTACTTCTGGTGGGACATCAGAATGGGGTACCAGGGATGAAACTGGGCTGGCCACATGTAATGCAAGCACCCTACCTGATGTACTATCACTGCACTTACTCCCAACTTTAAAAGAACAAACAAGGTGTTTGGGTGTGACCCAAAAACCAAAAAAAAAAAAAAAAAAAAAAAAAGCTGGCAATATTGGGGGTTGAAGAGATAGTACAGCACGTTTGATTCCCAGTACCCTATAATGGTTCCCTGAGCACCATCTCTCCCTTAAATGAAATGGCAATACTAGAGAGTATAGTGGATAAGATACCTGCCTTGTATGCATCCAACCCTGGTTTAATATCTGGCATTCCATATAGTCCTTGCACCACCACCAGGATTAATCCCTCAGTACCACTGGGTGTGGTTTCTCCCACCCTGTTCCTTGTACCTTGCCCCCCAAAACACATAATGCTACCAGGTATATTGGTGAGGGCCTGGGTTTCTACCCTAGAATAAAGAGGGAAAGGGTGTATGTCATCCTTTCAATGTTAATTTATGATTGAGTATACATAGGTAAGAAGCATTTACCTTTTCTCTCCCATCAGTACTTGTATTCAGATCATAACACAGATTGATCTTCAGAATTCTGATAGACCCTCTGTGCTAATTCAGCATCCCATGTACAAGCTCAACACCTGTCACACTACCAGCATCTCCATTTATTTAAATTTCCGATCATACTCACTCAAGCCTACTTCACTAATCTGCACTTACATTGATCCTGGACCAGCACCCATATATTACCCCAAAAACATAACTAGTGGCCACCAAGAGAAAAGAGATCCATGTGTCGGTTTTGACCCTTTATTTGTGGGCGGGAGGGTGATTCCTGAACTTTTAGGTCACCTGGTAGCAATCAGGGCTTATTCCTGGCTGTGATTAGGAGTCATTCCTGATGGCACTTGAGGAATCATATACTGTCCTGGAGATTCGACCCAGGGGGTAGAGCATGTGGCTGACCCAGTTTAAACCCTGATGTTCATGTAGTCCTCCCACCAGCACTGCCAGGAGTTATTGCTGAGTGCAGAGTCAGGAATGACCTATCTCTCCAACCCTCTTAAATTTGAGTTTAAGGTTATCAATTTGACTAAATGTTCACCTGACAAATGCATAGTTTAATAGAGTAGTCTCAGAAACCATAAATACTGCATCACTGAGATGCTTCAGACAGGTTCAGACAATGTTAGCTAAAACCATCATCGACTTCTCTTATTCTGATTCCTAATTATAAGGCAGCATTTTCATACCATAGAAGCTTTTAGATGGTCTAAGCTGGCCTGAAGTGTGTTCACAACTCTCCAATTCTCAGAGGATTAACTTACCTTCTGTTCATGAGGTAGTAAGCAGAACGCAATCAAGGGTAGTCCCTGCTTAAAGCACTCATTCACTGAGACAGGAACTTCTGAGACATGAAGTGTGACATACCAGCCAACCTGCCAGAAAAAATACCAAGCAGTTACTCAGTGGATCTCAATAACAAAGTGCTTCCCTTTTTTGGGTGGTGGGGAAAATTAGCCATATACCTATACCTAGTGGTGGTTCTGAGTCTGTGCTTGGGATTATATGAGATGCTGGAGATCAAACCAGGTTGGGCTAGATTCAAGGTAAGCACTTTAATCTCTGTACTATCTCTCTGTCCCATAAGATATTCCTCCAAATATATTCAGTCTTGGGACTGGAGCAAAAGTACAGTTGGCAGGACAATCCAGGTTCAATCCGGCATACCATATGGTCCTGAGCCTGCCAGGAGTGATTACTGAGTGCAGAGCCTGCAGACCTCCAAGTGACAAAAAAACCCAAAAAACCCAAACTAAAACACACACATACAAATATATTCAGACTCACAGAATAACTATGGAATAGCTCAATAGGCTTGATACATACTTTGCATGCAGGCCTGGCAAATGCTGGCACCACTTGTTTCCCCAAATAATTCCTGGAGCAATCCCAGGGCTTTTAGGAGTCCCTGAGCACTTCTGGTGTGGCCTAAAGAAAAAGTTCTTTTATACTATCTTAAAATCATTCCTTGCCCTTCACAAAACTACCCAGGGCCAGAGACATAGTGCATAGAGCATGTGGTTGACCCAGTTTAAACCTTGATGTTGTGCTCCTCCCCCAGCACTGTCAGTAGTTATTCCTAAATGCAGAGTCAGGAGTAACCTCTAAGCACTGCCAGGTATGACAAAACAACAAGAAAAACAACCCCACTTCACCCCCCAGAAACAGAGTGGTGGCACGGAGTGGTAAGGCATCTAACTTGCCGGTGCTAGCCTAGGATGGACCTCTGTTTGTTCCCTTGGAGTCCCATATGGTCCCCCAAGCCAGGAGCCATTTCTGAGCACATAGCCAGGGAGTAACTCCTGAGTGTCACTGGGTGTGGCCGAAAAAATAAACAAACAAAAAACAAACAAAAAAAACCCTCAACTAACCCAGTTAAAACTTTTTCAGTTGGATCAGAGTAAAAGTATAGCAGGTGAGGCACTTGCCTTGCATGCAGCTACCAGAGTTCAATCCCTGACATCCCATATGATTCCCGAGCCCATCAGGAGTGATTCCTGAATGCAGAGCTAGAAATAATCCCTGAGAACTGCTAGGTTTGGGCCCCCCAAACAAAAGAAGCCTTTTCAGTTTCTGGGCCAGATAATAAGTACAAGGGGGGGAGGAGGAATGGGCCTGGCATGTGGACTAATCTATGCTTGATACCCAGTACCACATAAAAGCAACACCTTCAGGAGTAATCCCAAAGCAGAGCACAATTAGGAGTAGCTTATCTCCCAAAGCACATCTGATGAAATCAAGCATATTCAGGGTAGTATGACCTTAGACTTTCTGTTCCCAACTCCACTTCTATTTATTTGACTCAATGGTTTCTCCCATTTTGTGTTCTACTGCAAACAAGATGGGACAGAAAAGGAAGGCAGCTACCTCAGCTCCTTCAAATTCTTTTTCCTCAATCTCTTTAAAGATGCGTTTCCTTGTATTAGTAAAGTTCTGAAACTGAAAGATCCGAGCATAATCTCGAGGAAGATTTTCCTTAGGATCCCAAGGAGATGTCCTGAAGCTCTTGAGACCTCTGTATTTCTGAAATCTAGAATAAAGGTTTTAGAGAAATAGAAAACCTCTCATGAAGTGCATGCTTTGATCTTAGCACTACATATACCCCAAGCACTACTGAGCATGACAAACCTGCTATTCCCCTCCCTTCCCATCTTGCTTGGTGTGGCTCAAAAACCCAAAACCAAAACAGAAACATCTCATTTTAGGCTGAACAGTACCTAAATGATAGTACAGAATTCACATCTAGTTCTGGATTGATCCGTGGGACCCAAAACAAATAAAAACTCACCAATACTCTAATCTTGTAAAAAAAGAGGCTGGAGCGATAAAGCAGCAGAAAGGGTTCTTGCACATGGCAGACCCAGGTTTAATTCCTAGCACACAGTTGATCCTTCAGATCAAAAGAAGTGATTCCTGAGTACAGAGTGAGTAACCTGAGTACCAGAGGGTGTGTCCTCTCCACCCCTAAATCAAGACTACAATCTAGAATAGTTTATAATACTGTAGTCTCAAGACAACAATAATACAATAATACTGTTGTCTCAAGGACAAAACAATTTACTGTGGTTTTTTTTTGCTACACTGTTTCCAGTAATGTAAAAGTTACCCTCCTACATAGAATCTCAGCCCTATAGGGGGCCAGAGAGATAGCAAGATAGGTAAGGTACTTGCCTTGTATGCAAAAGGTCGGTGGTTCAAATCCCAGCATCCCGTATGGTCCCCCGAGCCTGCCAGGGGCAATTTCTGGGCATAGAGCCAGGAGTAACCCCTGAGCGCTACCGGGTGTGACCTCCCCCCCCCAAAAAAAGAATTATTCTGATATAGTTCAGAATCACATAGCTTTAAGTAGACTGATTTTTAGACTTGATGACTAACCGAATTCTGGCAGCCACATCACGGGGGGTATCTATTTCATCTGGAAACATTTCTTCCAGTCTTTCTTGTTTATATTTTTCCAACATTTTTTCCTCAGTCTCCTCATCCAGTTTTTCATCATACAGATCATCACGCACAGATTCCCCTATGGTCATTGTTTCACATTCCTCCTCTTCCTCTTCTTCACTACTCTCATCCTGCAATATAAAGAACTGTGTTTTTAATGAGCCCATAGACATTTCTTCCCTGAACGAAGGCCATTAACTTGAGGGCGATAAAAATAGCCTACTTTGGACTGGGGTGACAGTACAGAGGAAAGTCAACTTGCTTTGCATATGGTCAACCTGAATTGGATCCCCAAGCACCCAAAATGAAGGAATGATACAATAGCAGGTAGGGCATTTGCCTTGCATACAGCCAATTCAGATTCAATTTCTTTTTTTTTTTGTTTTTTTTTTGAGCCACACCCGGCATTGCTCAGGGGTCACTCCTGGCTGTCTGCTCAGAAATAGCTCCTGGCAGGCACGGGGGACCATATGGGACACCAGGATTCGAACCAACCACCTTTGGTCCTGGATCGGCTGCTTGCAAGGCAAACGCAGCTGTGCTATCTCTCCGGGCCCTCAGGTTCAATTTCTAACACTTTGTATGGTTGGCTGTATGATCCGAGAGTAATTCTTGAGTGCAGAACCAGGAGGAATCACTGAGTATCTGTGAGAGTGGCCCCAAACCAAACCAAAACAAGAGTGATTCCAGAGTACAGAACCAGGAGTAAGCCTAGAGTCAGGATTATAGGTTTATGTTAAAAAAAAAAAAATGATAGCAAACTAAATACATGTTTTGTAAGCAGGAGACCCAGGTTCCATTCCTGGTGCCACAGAGTTCCTTAAGTATTGTCAGGAATAGCTTAAAAGCACCTTTAGGTAGGGCAAAAAAACCCCAAGGTTATGGTCCCCCATGACTGCCAGGAGCAATTTCTGAGCATGGAGCCAGGAGTATCTCCTGAACACTGCTGGGTGTGACCCAAAAACCACACACACACACAAAAAGGCAAAACAAAAACCAAGGTTAAGGTGGTAGTGGGGAAGGACCATTAAGTTAAGAACAAATAATTTACTAGATTCCTAGTCCACTATTAATAATACCAATTCTAATAGATGTAAAGTTATATAATGGAAACAATGCACGCCTCACTACCTTGAAGGTCAAAATTGTATTTTGCCTTCTTGCATTTGGGGTTCTGTGGGCTATAGGCCCAATTTCCTAACCTGAGATTCTTCTTCCATAAAATCCTCATGTTCTAGATAATCATCCTCTTCATCTTCCCCATTAGTTTCACCATCTTCATCCAAAATCCATTCAGCCTGGTAACTGGATGTTCCTTTGGGTACCTTCTTCACCACCTTGGACCGTTCCTTCAGATGGTCTTCATAGCAAAACAAATTTAGTAAATTACACACCGCCCTTCTCTTATTATAGATTCTCTCAATTAAGCAAGATACTAGACACTACTGTCAACAACAGGGGGCTGGACCCAGATTCAATCTCTTGCTTTCCATATGGTCTGCCAAACCTGACAAGAATGATTTCTGAGTGCAGAACCAGAGTGCAGAGGTGTGGCCCCAAAAAACAAACAAACAAAAAAAGACAAACTAACAAATAGAGAGGAAATTATTTTTAAGTTTATCCCCAAAACTGATAATATACACAATTAAGTAAGAAGGCAAACCAGGGGCTAAAGAGATAGCAAAGCAGTGGTTAGAGTCGCAGCATCCCAAATTGTACCCCGAGCCTACTGGAGGCGATTTCTGAGCATAGAGTCAGAAGTAACCCCTGAGCGCTGCCGGGTGTGACCCAAAAAAACAAAAAAAAGTAAAAAAGAAAAAAAGGTGGCAAACCAGAGAGACTGGACTACTCAAAGGGCTAGAGAATGATTTGTATACAAGAGACCTGGGTTTCATTCTTGGCACCAAATGATGCCATAAGCCCTGAGCTAAGATTTACCCATGTATACTATTCAGTGTCCCTCCTTTCACATCCCAAAAGCCTGTAATGAAGGAAAGTTGTTTATTTGTTAGGAAATAGTGCTTTTTTTCAGGCTTTGGGCCACACCATGAAGTTCTGGGAACCATGAGGTGCAGGGTATTGAAACTGGGGCTCCATGATACAAAAAATGCACTCCAACCCTCTGAGTCATTCAATTAACTAATAATTTTGAGAAAAGAAGCAAAATTGGGGACTAAAGTAAAGAGATTACTTTCCTTGTATGCAGCAAACTCCAGTTTGATTCCCAGTAGAATCTCAGCATAGAGGCAGGAGTAGCCCCTTGATAATCACTAAATATGGTCTCAACCTTCCCTCACCCCACCCAAAGGTGTATCGTTTTGAAACAGGAAAGAATAAGCACAAAAGACAGATCTCAAAATACACCTATATAGATGTATTATATATTACACATATATAATATATAACATACATGTTACATATATAACATATATTACATTACATATAGGGTCCTCACTGTGAGGAGCTACACAAAACCAATACCTAGCAAAAATAAGTGTGCTAGTACCAACCATTTGCCTCATTCAGTTCCTCTTCAGTGGGCCAAGTCTGTTCTCCCTCCATTGGATCTGGGATCACCTCTGTTTGCAGAGATTCTTGTCTATGAGGATCTGCTTTCATTAGGACCTTAACATCTTCCTCCATATCAGCTACAGTATCTGTAGAACAAATCTGAAAACCAAAAGCATCTGATTAATAAAGAACCGACTAAATTCAACAATCAACTCAGAGAGAAATAATGTAGTTCCCAAGTGTATGAATGAATGAAATAGGATGAAACAAAAGTCAAAACTTGTCAAGAGGGGCTGGAGAGACAGTACAGCAGGTAGGATACTTACCTTGCACGGCCTGAGTTCAAACCCAGGCATCCCATATGGTTCCCTAAGTCCTACTACCAGGGCTGAGATCACAGCCAGGAATAACCCCTGAGCTGCACAGGGGTAGCCCCCAAACCAAAAACAGCAAAACAAAGCCTTGACAAGAGTTCTCAAGTGGTTCTATTTCCTAAACTGGCAACCATAATCTACTTATTAGTTACCTCCTTCCCTCCCTCCAAGCTTTACTTCAAAAAGATTCACTGATCCATAACTAGTCCTAAGATTCATGAAGTCTGACTTCTAAATATTCATCTCATTTCACCTCATAAATCACACTCATCCTTCTCAAATACTTGGTTTTCATCTAACCTCTTTTGTGAAGTTTGCTATTTTATTTTTTCAACTGCTGCAGCAGGTCGTTACTTAAGCAATATTTAATTTTTTAAAAATAATTTTTAAGTTAACAGTCTCCTCTCACCCTCCCTGACACTGGTAACATTGGTGGCAAGAATTGCGCACTGGTGAAGAATGCTGTACATTGTATGACAATAACTTAGTCAAGAACAGCTTTATCTGTTTTTTTTTGTTTTTTTTTTTTTTGTTTTTTTTTTTTTGGTTTTTGGGCCACACCCGTTTGAAAGAACAGCTGTATCTGTAAAAAATAAAACAAAACTGTAGTATGAATTCTGTAACCATGGTATTTAAATAAATATAAATTTTTTTTGGTTCTCACCCGACAGTGTTCAGGGGTTACCCCTGGCTCTATGCTCAAAAATCACTCCTGGCAGGCTCGGGGGACCATCTGGGATGCCGGGATTTGAACCGCCATCCTTCTGCATACGAAGCAAATGCCTTAGCTCTATACTATCTCTCCAGCCCCCAAATAAAAATAATTTTTAAAACTGAAGAGATACACCAAGACACAATTGTATCACCAAGAGGTACAATTACAAATTTGTTCTTGACCAAGTTTGTCATAGAATGTTTAACACCCATCCCTTCACCATGCACTTTTCTTTTCTTTTTTTTTTACCATGAACTTTTTTTTTTTTTTTTTTTTTTTTTTTTTGGGTCTCACCCGGCAGTGCTCAGGGGTTACTCCTGGCTCCACGCTCAGAAGTCGCTCCTGGCAAGCACGGGGGACCATATGGGACGCCGGGATTCGAACCGATGACCTTCTGCATGAGAGGCAAACGCCTTACCTCCATGCTATCTCTCCGGCCCCAACCATGAACTTTTCTACCACCATCTCCAGTTTCCTTTCCACCCTTCTCCCTGCCACTATGGCAGCTAGTTGTCTTGTCTTTCTTTTTTTCCCTTTAGATATTGTGTTTTGCAATATTGTTACTGAACAGGTATTATGTATATCATTTTATCTCCTTTCAACACCCAGTTCTTGTCCAGGGTGATTATTTCCAACAATAACTGTCGTATTGGTCTCTTCTCTGCTCCAACTGCACTCCCCCCAAGCTTCCTATCATAAATCAGTCCTCCTGACCTTCATCTCTATTGCCTTTGGGTATTATCATCATATTTTTTAAAAAATAGCCGACAAATGGGTGTAATCAGGGCCCGGAGAGATAGCACAGCGGCGTTTGCCTTGCAAGCAGCCGATCCAGGACCAAAGGTGGTTGGTTCGAATCCCGGTGTCCCATATGGTCCCCCGTGCCTGCCAGGAGCTATTTCTGAGCAGACAGCCAGGAGTAACCCCTGAGCACCACCGGGTGTGGCCCAAAAACAAAACAAAAAAAAAAAAAAAAAAAAAAAAAGAAAATGGGTGTAATCATTTTTTTCTTTTGTTTTTGGGCCACTTTCAGCAGTGCTTAGGGATTATTTACTCCTGGCTCTGCACTCAGAAATTACTCCTGACAGACTTGGGGGACCTTATGGAATGCCAGGGGTCGACCTCAGGTCAGTCACATATAAAGCAAACACCCTACCCGCTGTGCTACCACTCTAGCCCCAGGAATAATCATTCTATGTCTATCCCTGTCACTCATTTCACTCATCATAATACTCTCTATATCCATCCATGTATAAGCAAATTTCATGACTTTATTTATATATATATATTTTTTGGTTTTTGGGCCACACCCAGCAGCGCTCAGGGGTTACTCCTGGCTATCTGCTCAGAAATAGCT